>NC_136428.1:242217397-242817397 GCF_052849685.1 Lactuca virosa
TCCCCCCCCCCTAAAAAGCATTTAAAAACCATTAAAAAGGTAGATTATAGGGGTATGAACTCACTTGATAAGTGGTGATTTGGGCAGCGTTTCGTTTCTATAAATGATCTTTCTCGAAGAAACCGCGAGTTTTTGATTAAAAACCGGGATTTACGCGGGCGGCACTTCGACTGGAAAGAGGTTAGCTTCTCGAGAATTCCGGGGCTTCGGGGCTTGCTTCGAGTGTTAAATATGATATCGGGGCTTCGGGGGGTTGTAAAGAAGTTTAAAGGGGTGAAAAATGTGAAAAAGGGTGAAAGCGGTCCTCATACAGAGAGGAAGGGTGATAACATATGCGCCGCGACAGTTAAAGTCGCATGAGACGAGATACCCCACACATGATTTGGAGTTGGGAGCGGTGGTATTCGCTCTCAAGATTTAGAGACATTATCTCTACGGGGTCTGCTGTACCATTTACACAGACCACAAGAGTCTAAGACAAATCATGGATCAGTCGATCCTAAACATGAGGCAGCGCAGGTGGCTGGATGTAGTCAAGGATTATGACTGTGAGATCCTTTACCATCCGGGTAAAGCGAACGTTGTGGCGGACGCCCTGAGCTGCAAGTCTGCAGGATCTTCTACTCCGGCGACATGTATGAGGATATCAGTGGATTATCCACTTGTGAGCTTGATCAAGGAAGCTCAGGCTGAGGGTGTACGGCAGGAGAACTAGAAGCTTGAGAGGATTAGAGGCGCGATCACCCGATTTATGCAGGATAGTCGGGGGTTATTGACCCGTTGTGGTCGGGTCTGGGTTCCGATGTCTGGTGGGGTCAGACAGATTGTACTGGAGGAGGCTCACAAGTCTCGCTTCTCTATTCACTCGGGGGCCACCAAGATGTATCAGGATCTGAGTTTGAGTTACTGGTGGTCGTGCATGAAGCGAGAGATCGCTTGGTACATTGAGAGCTGCTTAACCTGTAGGCTGCTTAAGGCCGAGCACCAGAGGCCGCATGGCAAGTTGCATCCACTAGCGATTACCATGTGGAAATGGGAGCAGATCACAGTGGAATTCATCACCAAATTGCCGAGAACGACAAAGGGTTTCGACGCTATATGGGTCATCGTAGATCGATTGACCAAGAGTGCCCACTTTCTGCCCATTCGGGAGAGCTCATCGGCCGAGAAGCTGGACGATGTATATATACATGAGATTGTCGCTCGCCATGGGGTTCCGGTCTCTATTGTCTTAGACCGTGATGTTCGGTTTACCTCCCGTTTTTGACAGAAGTTCCACGAGGAACTGGGCACGCGTTTGCATTTCAGTACCGCATACCATCTGCAGACAGACAGCCAGAGCGAGCAGACCATTCAGACCCTCGAGGATATGTTGAGGGCCTGTGTCATTGACTTAGGTGGGAGCTGGGACTCCTACCTACCTCTTGTAGAGTTTTCCTACAACAACAACTATCACTCCAGCATTGGTGCTCCACCTTATGAGTTGTTGTATGGACGGAGATGCCGCACCCCAGTCTGTTGGGGCGAGGTTGGTCATATGGTGATGGGTCGGACTAGGGGTGTTCACGGTTCGGTTTGAAACCGTAAAACCAGCGAAACTGGACATTGGTTTGGTTTCATGGTTGTTTCTGTTGAAGTTGCTTGATTTGCTAGTCCTTCCTTGCTTGAAATGCCCTACGGAAAGCGGCATATTTCTTGATATCGGATTCGGAGACCGGATTGTAGTGTAACCATGAGTCATTTGATTTGTCACCGTTAAATCCTTGGAATCACACCGAGGTGTCCCTCGGGTCCATGGATCCTTGCACAATGGTGCTCACCGTGCCTACATCACATGTAACAGATGTAAGTAGAGTAGGATTTCCTGAGCTTCCTCGGTCTCCTTGACCCGTGGTCATGTCTGGCCTGGGCTCAATTCTGGCAAGGGCGGAAGAATTGCCCTGCGGTTGGGAAGGTGTTTGCAGTGTTTTGGTTACAAACAAAAGGATGGAGTTCAACTCCTCGGGGGAAAAGAAATGTAGATAGGAAGCCCTGGAGACCTTAGGGCGAGAACTAGTTCCATCCCCTTGGGAGTGAGCTGGGGGTGAGTCTCCACGTTCAGTTGAAACAGACACACTTTCTGTGTCTGAGTGGAATTCGATGGTGGTATTGAATGGGTCTGCGGCCACCCCAAGGACTACCGGAGCCTTTTGAGAGGCTGCGGCATCAGTCCGGTCACGCATTTGTTCTGTGGGATTGGTCTTTCTTTTCTTGAGGATAGAGATGGGTTGTGCATCCTCATCAGAATCACTCATAGAGAGAGAGAGAGTGAGATCGATTTTCAGTTGATTCGTCATCTGAGGACACAATTTGTTTGAGTTTCCGTTTCTTTGATGGTTCGGTTTGTTTGGGAGCATCTTTCTTCTTCGGGGTTCCATGTTTCTTGGTGATGTTGCGGGGGCCTTGGTGGACTGATGCTAACTGCTTGCGTCTTTTTGATAAAGACAAGTTGGATAGAGTGGTGGAGGATGGGACTGAGGTACTACCAGGGATGGTGAGTGCGGATGTGGCTTGTTTAGGTAGAGGCGGGGTAGGAAGGTATGGGTCAATACCTTCCGTAGCCTCTATATGGTCTGTGACATCATTGGTTTCAAGTCCAAGGGTAGACAGAATGTGGACTGGTAGCCATCTAATGGGTCCAAAAACAGATTGATCTGTAGAGGGATTGTACCTTTTTAGATCTTTGGTGATGAAGAGGTTGACATCGTTGCCCATGCTAAGTCCTGCATCCGCATGAAGATCTGAGATGCATAGAGACCAGAATCTAGCAAAGGTGAGCTCGGTAGGGTTTTCTCTTGGACTTTCCTTGGGAATGTACTGCAAGAAGTCATCCCACAAGATCTGACCGTAGTTGACATCGTGGCCAGTGAAAATACTCCATACTAACTCTAACAGCTTGAGGCCCATGTTATCAGGGCCTCCGGTTCTGCCTGACAGGCTGCGGATCATGAAGTGGCAAATGAACTGCCACACCGCAAGCAACTGATTTTTCTTGAACTCGCCTATGCCTTTAAGCTTCTTTTGGTAACCCATTTGGTAAAGTGCAGAAAGAATGTCCGCCATGCTTGGAGTGAAGACCTTGGTTGAAGGATGAACTAACAGGTTGATGGCATTGAGGAATTTTTCTTTGGTCAGAATAACCAAAGAATCGTTCACCAGATTCAGATGCACTTCTTGAAGATTTTCGAGGGGTCGATATGCAGAGAAGGCACATTTGAAGAGGGTTGATAGAGGAACCAACATGCAAAGTGACACACAATAATAAACTAATTAACTATGGTCTTAAACCTATTGAAAAATAATAAATCTCTATTATTTAATCACCATAATAATTATGACTTTATCCATTGTATAATGTTTCGAGTAATCAACTAACCACTTGAATTAAACATCAGTTATGCCATGTTATGAACATGCATACTATGCCTCTCTATGGTCCTTGCTTTTTAAACAGGTCGACTGGAAACTATTCCAATGATGCTCATTTCACAATTCCAAATTCTTATCACTGTCTAAAATGTATTGGAATTCCAACCTTACATGCATTGACCTTCTAAGATGTCGAGTCTTCTAAGTCACAGAGACTGAGCCAACGGTATTACAGAATGTTCCACTGGAACTTTGTTACTAGAAACAAATCCATGATAATGAATGTTCAAATTCAAGGTACACTCCTTCAACACATCTCTTGCATTAAATTTTCCAACTCACATTTAGATTTAGTAATCAAATCTCATTATGGAAACATTTCCATATTCCCATATGACCATTAATTTTGACCAAGAATCATCTCAATCTAAAACATGATAATATGATGCTCCCAAACAAAACCATACTTCCAACTGTCCACAAGCAACCAATCTTCAGCAAGCCTCGGAATGTTCTTGATAGTTGTTTAACAACTCTAGTCACACAAAAATTCTAATACTTTTCCTCTTCATGATCAAGGAATTTGGAAAAATCATAATAAGTGAATAATATAACATATGTAATCGATCCTATATCTGAAGCATATGAGACTCGATTCATTATGTCTCACATAAGGATTTCATATATGTTCAGTCTCTTGCTATAATAGTTCAATATATTTAATTTCCTATGTTGAACAATTTCAACATGATATTTTTATATGTCTATGACTAAGTTCTATACAATCTAATCCTTTAGATTCAAAACGAAGTATGAGTGCCCCCTACCTTAAGTCTATCATAGAGAAACAATTCCCAAACTTTGCAATTTGCAAATTAAAAACTTTGTTCCCTACAAATAGTATTGTCAACATGCAATACTAGTATAAAAGTTATGCTCCCACTAGCTTTCAGATGTACCCAAAAATCAACTAGACTTCTAGAAATCAATACTCTTGACTTTCTTACTGAAGTACATATTTCTGTTGCGTGATGCTTTGATAATTCTCAAAGTAGACTTCTTAAGTTTATACACATTAAATGGATAGCATATGTGTGTGTGTTTAAACTCTTTTAGAGCTTACATATATTTTTCATGAAAGTTCAAACAATTCCTTGTCATTTCTCACAATTCGAAATATGAAGACGGATGCTGTAATCATATTATGAATTTGAAAATGCAACTAATACAAACAGTATACATACTGATCTTTATCAGATGCTTTAAAATCTACTAGTGAAAGTATTTCCTCAGAATCATTTTCATGAATTAGAGTGAAACCTTTGCCACCTGGAATTTATGGTGTATACGTTCTCATCAGTGTGAATCTATCATTTCCAACCTACAATCATTATACATGGTTTTGGACAAAACCGAAATCAAATTTTCATGGACTGAACTTTGCTATTCTAAATTTCTTTCCCTCTGGTAGCTCAAGGGCCTACTAATGCTTCCATGTTGTTAGCAGCTCACCCATATTGATCAATGTACTTTCACCGAAGAACATGTTTTTTTTCTTTTGAAGTTAAATGAAAAACATAGAAATCATAAGCATTGCCAAGGTATAAAGCCTCCTCCTCTAACTTTATTTTTGAATTTATCATTTGGTGTTAAGCCCCAATGTCGAGTTTAGATTCAATTAATGATTATGGTTTGGTTTTCTAACCTCCATTGAGTGGTTTCCATGGTTCCAATCTCAATCCAATCATTCCATTGATGAATTTGATGATTTGGGTAAAAATCTCCATGAACCCCAGAAATCTAATTTTGGGATATTGAAATTGATGATGAAATTGGATCATATTCTATGTCCTAGATGATTTTTGATGATAACGAATCCAATTGGAATGCTCAAACACATCCATGATGGTAGAATGTTGCATAAACATGGATTTTAGATGGTTTTGGGAAAAATATGATGACATCAAAGAATTTTATGCATTATGGTATATTTGTTGAGAAAATATAGTTTGTAACCATGAATGGGTGCTATTAGAATAATTTTGATTCAAAATACTAAGTGTTGATTGATTATTGGATGAATCCATGGAGTTTGTGCTCACAAGGGAAAAATAGGAAAGTCAGAATAGAATTGGACATTCCATAACCCCATTAAGGACTTAACATGAGATTTGTGTAATGTTAAACAATTGACAACACCCAATGATGTATTAAATGATTTGGGAATAAGTCATGTTGGTTGATGTAACATCTTGTTTCCTGTCATTTCTTATTTCAAGGCCGTGGGCCGGAAGTCGATTGTGTAAAGGCTTTGGGCCTTAAGGAGGTAAACTTTAGACCTTTTGGAAGGAGGTAATTATGGTTAAAAGATTTAACCCTTGAACTGTGTTTTGGGCCGAAGGGTAGAAAGGGAAAAGTCATAGGCCGGGTTCTCGCATGAAATATGAATTTTTGTTCGAGAAGTTTTTAGTCCAATATATCTAGATAATATTGTGGGGCTCTTCAACACCTTTCCGTGCATATAAAGAACGCCAAAATCGGAGTTGAATTGAAGAATTAGTAATTTGAAAGTGGGTTGAAGTTGGGAAGGAGGCTGGTATGCTGGGCGTACCAGCATAGTGATGTCGTGCATTTAGAAGTGTTCGCTGGGCGTACCATTTGGTACATTGGGCATACACGATCAGAACCCACACCCTAATTTTGCAGTTTTGAGCCCTATTTATGCTCCTTAACTCCCCCAATGTAACATTCGAGATTTGGTATGTATCCTTTTTGACCATTAATGCAAAATTCTTGTCATTTTAGTCCCTAGATAGCACGCGGGGCATACTCTATGAGTACGCTTAACGTACTAGCCCTTTTTTGGATCGCGAATGTATCCACGTATGCTGGGCGTACGTGGGAGCTCTCATATTGATGGTTCTTTGTGCTAGATCCAACGTAGGGTGTTATTTATGCATTTTTGGGCCTTTTAAGCCATATTAGAGATTATGGTCTACTCTAGAAGCCATGGATGTTAGATCTTTGCACATTTGAGGTCTATTGTCCATAAAAATGCAACCTTTATGAGTAAGAATGGTCCATACATGTGTTTGGATCCTTAATATGGTTCTTTTTGAGTTTTGGGTTCCATTAAGTCATGCATGGGAGTAAAGGTGCCAAATTTACGTGTTAAGTCACCTTCTAGAATCAGATCTGAAAGTTTGGCATGATGGCTTAACCGAATAAGTGCTTAATGAGTTGGTTTGGCTATCTGTAGAGTACGCGAGGCGTACTCAGCTCGTACGCTGAGCGTATTGGCCCCGGAAGGAATACGCTAAGTGTAAGTTTGAGTACGCCCAACATACTCATATGTTTGGCTTTTGGGTTGACTTCTCGGGTTTGGGCCATATTTTGGTCTTTTAGGGTTTTGGGTCTTTTTTGGCCATTGGACTTCTGACTTTGGGCCATGGATAGACTATGGACTTTCTTGGGATTAGGTACATGATGATTTTTGGGCCCAATTAGGAAGTTGGGCCATATTGGGTCTTGACTTTCATTACCAAAGTTCAGGTTTCTAATACGAGATGCTTCGGTAAGACTTTATCTAAGCTTCCCAAAATCATACACCTTTCCTTAGATAGCTCACATGTGTGTCTAAACAATTTTAGAACTATGAAAAGGGATGTCGTAATCATAGTCTCAAATGTTTAGACCTTTGCCATTGCTCACAATTCGAATTACGAAAAGGGATGCCGTAATCATAATTGAATTTGAGAATGCAAATTTCACAATTTCTATCTCCTTAAAATCAACTTAGTGAAAGCGTTTCCTCACCATCATTTTCATGAATCGAAGAGAAACCTTATGACACTTAGATTTTATGGTGTATGTGTTCCTATCCATGTGAATTTTTCAAAAATCATAACCACAAGAGGAGGTTAGTGACAAATCCAAACTCATATGGACTGAACTTGTTCAATCTTAACTTCTTGCCACCTAGCAACACAAGGGCCTACCATTGCTTCCAAGTAGTTATGCAAACAAATGAGAACTCATAGAACTCACATGCATAGTCAAATTTAACTGGAATGGGCACATAAACAAGAATATGTCAACACGATAGGTTATAAACCTCAAGTCGTGTGCTAGTGATAAACAATACCCTTGATTAGTTCTTTGAAACTTTTCAAGATCTTTAAGACTCCCACTGACCTCTTGACATATAAGATTCTATTGTCAAGAACCATTCCTTGACAAAGCAAATATTCAAGAGTTAGTGCGGATTCTTATCAAGACAAACACTTCACACAATTGGCCTTAGTTGGTCTTTGTTTCATCCAAAACATCACAACTCACCAACTTCAAATGTACAAGAGTAGAAACCATTTTACTCTACATTTGATAAGTGTTTTAACCCTTCTTAACATTATGTCACTCAAGGCTCGATCTTGGAGTGTTACTCTAAGACTCAATTTTGGAACGAAGTATGATTCATCTTTTGATTTAACCATTTCAACAATTCACGATTCCTCTTCTTAGTCAAACAAATGCACTAAGATGTCCTTAGATGATCAACTGTGATATGGTTTTTCATAATCATTAAGATGATCATAAAACATGATACTGAATACTCTCCCATCTTTTCAGATTGGAGAAACTTTTATCTTTCTACCTAATTTGATTCTTCTCATTCGTCCTGCCATACATTGAAACTTTTCCAACGTTTCAGAATTATACTTAAACTTGTAAGCACAACCACTAAACTTTAGTAAATCATGATGAATAGCCTTATCGTTCTTTGTGGTGGACCTGATCAGCGCACAACCAAGTGTACCCGATCTCCTAGTCCTTCACTTGACTCACATATACATGTGAACAAGGAATTAGTCTTAATTTCCCAAAGATGAAAATTCTCATTCATCATACAATACAAGTTGCATGATTCCAAGTTTCTATCCAACTGAAACTTGGGTGATGAAAATATTTCCTTATTTGGTAAATTATGACACTATCACAAACGAAAGAATCAAATCCATTTTCCAATATTGTTATCAATGGAATCATATAAACAACAATTTTCACAAATCCCTTTGTAAGGATACTTAAAATAAATAAAATAAAAAAAGTTTTCTTTTATTTTTTTAAAATTACGGAAAAACTTATCCTTACAATGTAAATACATATGAAAACTATGTTGTTATCTATTCCTAAGCAATCTATCACAACTCTTAAGCAGCAGCTCAAAATTCTGATCTTCGAATCATGCGATCGAAATCCATCTTCGCGATCAGATTCAGCATACTTTTCTTCTAAGCTTCCTATCCTTTTTCGATTCTACAAAACATCAAAATGTGACCTAGTCACATCATGGTAACAAGAATCTCCAATTAGGAGTTTAATAGAGTTAGATAGTGGACTTTACCTGAAGCATAGTCAAATTTTTGACTTTTATCATCCTAGTGAGCTTTCAGGTAAATAAGGCAGCTTCGCAACCAATTCCCCTTCTTTTGGCAATAGAAACATATGGACTCTTTAGTAATGGTACATGGGACTATCTCAGACTTAGCCTTTCTCTTTACCATTTGGTCAACCGGGTTGACTACGGCCGATCCCTTTCCATTGGGAAGAGAAGACTTTTCTGGACTTCCAATGTTTCCATTATCAATGTCCATGAAAGTTTGGGAAGTAGATCTTCCAATCAAATTTGCTTTACAAGTGCTCCAAATCATTGCTGATTCAGCAGCAACAAGCAAATATGTAAGATCGATAAGGGTCATGTCGTGTTCTGTCACATAGTAGTCCTTTAATAAATCGCTATATTACTTAGGAAGTGATTGAAGAACCCAGTCAACAACCAACTTCCTTGAGACTTTGACACCCAACTCTCCCAACTTGTCAATATGTGACTTCATCTCCAAGATGTGAGCACATATAGACATTGCTTGCCAATAGGGATTGAGTGACCTTGCACTTTTCAAGAACTTGTGGGTTAGGGAGAATAATTGGAGGAGGTGGAGGAAGTGAAGTATGATTTCCAGTCCCATTAATGCACAAAAAAGGGATTAATCTTTCACCTTGATCGCCATTTGGGATATCATCTTCATTAGGATAGCTATATCCAAAAGGATAATGAAGACCATAGTTGTCATAACTAGACATCTATGAGGGAGGAATTCAAGTTTAGTTGATTTAAGTCCTTAATATAACACCCAATATGAAATATTAAGGCTAGGACCCAACACGATATTTTATAACTTCGAAGAGGGATGCCATAATCCAAGCTACAAAATATTTGAAGGTAGGTAAATGACGATTTACCAATTTCCACCATGAAAAATGAAATTTAACATTAGGTTTTAAATGAATTGAAACTCCTAGATCTTTTAAGATTCATTGAACTATTCAATGACATGTTTAAATCTCGATTGTGCCCTTCAAGTTTGTGACTGGGATGCCGAGGATCACAAACAAGGAGTGAATAACCATGCAAATTAACTTGGTACACTTAATGTTACAACCACCTAATCAATGTGCCGGTTAACCACACACGCTCCATTGATCTATGATTAACATCAAGCTACCCTTTGCCACACATTGTCAGTCCCAGATTAGTGTGCCGGTTATGTAACACCCAAAAATTTCAAGACAAATTTGAACTTTTAAAACATTTCAAACCATTAAAATCATTACAACTTTGTTTTCAAAATGTATAATATCAGAGTTTTTCCCATAAACATAAACAAATCATGAGGAACTGTACGATCATGCCTTCCCCTTGCCGCGATCCCTTGATGTACCTGAAATAATAAACTGAAACTGTAAGCCCGAAAGCTTAGTGAGTTCCCCCAAAATACCAATCTCATATAACCATAATCATATCACATCCACACATACAAAACATCATGCGTAATGAGCCTTCAGCGTGACTGGACCGCCTCGTAGGGCCTACAACCTACCTGGACCGCTCCCGAGCCTTCGGCATGACTGGACCGCCTCGCAGGGCCTACAGCCTATCCGAACCGCTCACTGGGTATGTTGGCCTTCAGCACAAAGTAGGACCGCCTCAACCCAACCCCAATCAAACAAACATGTGCACATAAATATCATACGTTATCCCCTATCATATAACAGTCAAAACAATCTAACATATCACTAATCGTAGCAACATCCCAATAACCGGGATACAGACCTAACCGGTCACTAACATAACATCATCCTATAACCAGGAAACTGACCTAACCAGGTCACTACACATAAGCATATCACCACACTAACTACCAGGATGTAATCAATAAACATATCATGCCATTTCCGAATACAATCCATAAAGGGCCGGCCTTGGTGCCTTAGAACCTATTGATATAGTGAGGATAACTCACCTCGCAAGTAGTGCCGAAGTACTGTAAATCTCTGACTGCTGTCTCCCCAGAATCCCACACTATCACACCATAAATAATAAGTTAACACCCATCATGACCTTCTTGACTAAATGTCCCCACCATGCTCATATTTTCCCAAAATACCCCAGAAGTCCAATAGTCAACCCTTGGTCAAAGTTAAAGTCAACTATCAAGGTCAACAATCCATGTTGACCTCAACTCGCCAAGTACCCTCGGCTACTCGCCGAGTTCCTGGCCTGACTCGCCAACTTGCCGAGTCACTTGAGTGACTCATCGAGTTCCTAGTGTCAGTGGCCGTAACTCCTTGGCCATCTCGCCGAGTTTTCCCTTTACACTCGCCGCGTTCTTACATGTCCAAAGGTTGGGAAAACCCTAGCCGACTCGCCGAGTCTCTCATCTGACTCACCGAGCCCACGAGAA
This sequence comes from Lactuca virosa, assembly GCF_052849685.1. Taxonomy (NCBI): domain Eukaryota; kingdom Viridiplantae; phylum Streptophyta; class Magnoliopsida; order Asterales; family Asteraceae; genus Lactuca; species Lactuca virosa. The sequence goes on from NC_136428.1 coordinate 242,228,608, forward strand.
TCTTCATCGGACTCACCGAGTCGACCATGCGACTCGCCGAGTCCCTTCAGTCCTTCATCCATACAGAGGCTTTTTAAGCCATGCTAAGGCTCCAAATTGTAGATCCAGTTTCCCAAGGCATGTTTATCACGTAAAGTTGCAAACTTTACGTGCATGCAAAGCTCTAAAGTCTTAGAATGACAACACCAAGCTTGTAAGGAAGTCTCACACTTGAGGGAAGGTTCATACTTGCCAAAGCTGATAACTTTATGGATCTAGAGGCCAAAGGGAGTCCAGATCTGAAGTTGAAACTTCAGATCTTGGCTCAAACACAAGAACCCTTTCCTAAAACCCACTCCAAAGAGATTAAAGATGAAATGAGCCAAGGAAACAACCTAATACCTTCAAGAGAGTGCCAACTGAAGTAGATCTTTGCTTCCCACGAGTTCCTTGCTTCAATTTACTTGTTTTCCCCAAGTGTTCCCTCACCAAGATCCCTCTTCCAAGCTTTAACACACCAAAGAAACACACACACACGATTTAGGGTTTAAGAGTGTCAAGGAGCTGTAAAAGGGAGGCTGGGGGAGGCCAATGATCCTTTAAATAGGCTGCAATACCCCGAAATTTAGGGTTTCATCTGCCAGCTCCTACTCGTCGAGTCCCTTCTTGGACTCGGCGAGTAGGTCACTAAAACAAGCGGACCAACCCGCTGCTACTCGACGAGTAGGGCAACCAACTCGTCGAGTAGTCCTTGAAATCAAGAAAATTCTTATATAAAATCGATACCCGAGAATCGGTGCGTTACAGGTTAACCACACACGCTCCACTAACGACTTAACAAGGTGCAAAGCGCAATTTCATGGGTTAGCACCAAATTCACATTTTCCTAAAGTAACAAAGATTGGGAATTTAATAAAGTTTAGTTACTTTATATTTATCATTATACTTTTAATGAAGGGAGAATTAATGTCCTGTCCTACCCGTTCAGCTAACGACCCTCCACCAGTCAAGGAAGCGGTGGGTGAGAGTGGACACCCATTAAACTGCCATTTTATAGGCAATAATCTTATACCCCCTTATAGATCGGCTTCGTGAATGAGACCTACTAACGGTAAGATTGACTTACTCTTATATATATATATATATATATATATATATATATATATATATATATATATATATATATATATAACCTATAATATTATAATAGTATAAGGGTTGAATTTTAAACTTTTAAAATTCTAGGGGTTGGAATTAAAGTATACATGGGGGGGGGGGGGAGGTAACTTTACGAATTCCAAAACTTGAGGGCAACTTTTGAACAATTCAAAAAGTTTTGGTTTTCATAACTTATGATTTTAATATGGTTTTTATGGAAGACTTTTCGAGTTCCATAACTTGAGGACAAGTTATGGAAGACATAAAACTATTTTATGATGACATTTAAAAACAAGACCTTTCATTTTTCATTACCTATGAACTTTAATGAATCTTTTAAAAGGAAAAACTCTTCATTTTCCATAACTTGAGGACAAGTTATGGAGTCATAAAAACCATTAAGATCAGTTATTCCAATTAACACAATTTTTCAATGAACTAGATCAAACTCATAAGTAAAGATAATTCACATCAACAATTTTTCAAGAAATTAGCTAATCACATAAACTAATATAAATACTGAAATTTTGACAATTATCCTTTATTTGGATGAGGATAATCATTACCATAGCATCAAAATCAAAATTTATGAACAAAAACATTTTGTGGGAATGATCCTAATCCAAAATAGGCCAAAAAACTCGAAAATTTGCATCCAGGACAGCCAACTCGTCGAGTACATGAGCTGACTCGTCGAGTTGGTCAACTTTGTGAGTGGACTCAGCGAGTCACTCATCCAACTCGACAAGTCCAATGCAAAAACCATGCAACTCGTCGAGTTAAGCACTGGACTCGGCGAGTTCTTCTGTCAGAGTGCAGAAAATTCGATTTTTTACTTTGAAAACCAATAATAACATCAAATATAATAGAAAACAACCCATGGCTCTGATACCACTATTGGGTTTTGTATACTACAACATCCTATGGTGCACATACAACCCTAAATGCCTTGAATCTATGTTTTCTTTAATTATACATGTAATAGTGTTTCCAAAGCATGAAGCCTATAACTAGCATGCAAATAACATATGTATAATAAAACAAGTTTTAGACATACCTCTTGATGTTGTTGATGTTGCTAGAAAGACTTTGGCCTTTAAAAACTTAGTGCCCCATGTATTGCACCTCAAATGGAATCACAACTCACCTAGGACAAAGGTGACTCTTGAGAGAGAATTTCCATGCAACAAAAACACCTTCAAGAACTCCAAGAACTTCTGTAGGCATTTTTTTAGCTATAGATCACATATTTATATGTAGGATTCCAAGGGTCATGGGTATAACCCAAATCCATACCCATGAGTTTTATGATCCATGGTTCATGTGGCCCAACTCTTTATGTATCCATACATAAACTTGGTCTAACATGGACCATAAGCCCAACACATATAAATATAACTAATTTACACAATTAGTCCCCATTAATTTAATTAGTCTCTTTTGATCACTAAATTAATTCCAAACTAATTCTTGATCGTGGGTCACAACAGACAAGCCCGTTAGAGCCGCCCCAGGGACTGTGCCCCGGGAGCGGACTCCGACGGTCAAGTTAGATCATCTGGTAGATCTGAGATGGTTCTCTTTAGCTAGAGAGAACCATCTTGGTGCTGTTGGTGTATGGTGGTTGACGGCGGAGGGTGGCGGCTGAGCCACCCGGCCGGAGTCTAGGGTGGCGGCTGAGCCAAAGGGCCGGATCCTCCTCCATGGAGGAGATACTATTCATTATATAGGGGACAATTAGGTCAACGGAAATTAGGTCAGGCCTTGGGCCAGCCCAATTCAGGCCTAGCTAGCAAGGAACTGGGCGAGGCCGCACAGAGGCGCCGGGCAGGGCTGGCGAGCATGCACTAGGCAAGGCTGGCGGGCGCGCACCAGGAAAGGCTGGTTAGGGAGCACCAGGAGAATCCCCAGCGAGGCTGGCAAGGGAGTCCCCAACAAGGCTGGCAAGGGAGAGCCCGACCAGGGAGCGCCAGGCTGGGCCGGCGGGGGAGTCCCTAGCAAGGCTGGCAAGGGAGTCCCCAGCGAGGCTGGCGGGAGCGCACCAGGCAGGGCTAGCACGCTAGAGTAGTCTAGGCCATGTTAATGGACCATATATCATCAAATACTAATTAAATCATATGATTTCATATTAATATATTAGAACTTATAATATATTAATAAATCATATATAACCTCTTCTTAAAAGTCCATCCTAACAAATTGTCCTGATGTTATGCAACCCAAATGGACCATGCTACTCTCGGGTAGAGTACATACCAATAATAGTTATGGGCTTAGACATCTAATCCAACACGGGGCCCGATGCTGGGCTGGGTCTAATGACTATATTGTATGCCATTATCTTTGTGATGTTGCATGTGTTTGTGTGTTTGTATGTATACCGGGCGGGGCCTGATGACTGACAGATCTGTTCCGAGCGGGGCTAGATGCCTGGCGGGACCCATTTTAGGTTTGATATGTATGGTATATGGTATTTTGGGAAACTCACTAAGCTTTGTGCTTACTTTTTTCAGTTTGTTCTTCAGGTATTTCTAGTTCAAAGGGGAAGAGCTCGAGATGATTGCAGTGCACACACCACATTGTTCCGCACTTTACATGACTCTGATGTTTTTGGATGTTATTTGATATACTCTGATTTCACTATGGTTTTATGACATTGTTATGGATAATGGTTTTATTAATATCAAAATTAAAATTTTTGGTCTAATAAAAGAAAAGGGTGTGGTGCATGCAATCGACCGATCTCAATTAAGTTTTCCCAAAATACCCATACATGTTATATGATATGCTTTCATGTGTGAATCTGCGAATCACATGCTAGTTAGGGCTAAGGATCTACTCAAGATTTGCATGATAGAATGTTAGGATAGATGCCTTTATGTGCCTACTATATGAGCTTGTAGACTTGCATGCTAGTATTGATCAGTCAGTGATAGGATGGTCTGTTTAGGCTATGCTTGTTCCGATTACTCGATGCTCGAATGCTGCTTGCTTTGTGCTTATAGGAGTTTCCATTAACCTCAACTAACTAGTAAGCGAGTATACGAAGTTACATATTGTTGAGACTAAATAATTTTATAAGGTTAGGGTTTAACTCTATTGCGCAACTCTTGTCCGAGTCCAACTGTTGTAGGGTGAGACCTTTCATTCAAAGAGTTATCTGGTGTCAGTGATATTTAATTGTATTTGTGAGCTAGTTAGAGAATGTTAGGGGGAGTTCCTTCTGCAGTTGATGGCGGGGAGTAGTGTGGTGGTTGACCTAGGAAAACCTAGGAAGAGATTTAGTGTTGGGAGCCTTGTCTTGGTGAGGATTGTATGTATGGATAAGGAGTGACTTGGAGGATTCAAAGCGATCCTTGAGGAAAGTACGGATAGACGTGGAAGGTAGTATGGGCCCGTATTACTGGAAGCAGAGGATCCGTACTCGATTCAAGGAGAGTTGTGATGATAACATGAAACTTGTAGAGTATGAGACTCCTCGATATTTATTTATGCGTGTTCTGATGGTTTGAATGGTCTATTTTTAGTATGGTGACCCTTCGAGGAAGACCGATTAGTGGTTTTGGTGCTGATGAGGGTTTCGACAAAGGGAGCAGATCACAGTGGAATTCATCACCAAATTGCCGAGAACGACAAAGGGTTTCGACGCTATATGGGTCATCGTAGATCGATTGACCAAGAGTGCCCACTTTCTGCCCATTCGGGAGAGCTCATCGGCCGAGAAGCTGGACGATGTATATATACATGAGATTGTCGCTCGCCATGGGGTTCCGGTCTCTATTGTCTTAGACCGTGATGTTCGGTTTACCTCCCGTTTTTGACAGAAGTTCCACGAGGAACTGGGCACGCGTTTGCATTTCAGTACCGCATACCATCTGCAGACAGACTGCCAGAGCGAGCAGACCATTCAGACCCTCGAGGATATGTTGAGGGCCTGTGTCATTGACTTAGGTGGGAGCTGGGACTCCTACCTACCTCTTGTAGAGTTTTCCTACAACAACAACTATCACTCCAGCATTGGTGCTCCACCTTATGAGTTGTTGTATGGACGGAGATGCCGCACCCCAGTCTGTTGGGGCGAGGTTGGTCATATGGTGATGGGTCGGACTAGGGGTGTTCACGGTTCGGTTTGAAACCGTAAAACCAGCGAAACTGGACATTGGTTTGGTTTCATGGTTGTTTCTGTTGAAGTTGCTTGATTTGCTAGTCCTTCCTTGCTTGAAATGCCCTACGGAAAGCGGCATATTTCTTGATATCGGATTCGGAGACCGGATTGTAGTGTAACCATGAGTCATTTGATTTGTCACCGTTAAATCCTTGGAATCACACCGAGGTGTCCCTCGGGTCCATGGATCCTTGCACAATGGTGCTCACCGTGCCTACATCACATGTAACAGATGTAAGTAGAGTAGGATTTCCTGAGCTTCCTCGGTCTCCTTGACCCGTGGTCATGTCTGGCCTGGGCTCAATTCTGGCAAGGGCGGAAGAATTGCCCTGCGGTTGGGAAGGTGTTTGCAGTGTTTTGGTTACAAACAAAAGGATGGAGTTCAACTCCTCGGGGGAAAAGAAATGTAGATGGGAAGCCCTGGAGACCTTAGGGCGAGAACTAGTTCCATCCCCTTGGGAGTGAGCTGGGGGTGAGTCTCCACGTTCAGTTGAAACAGACACACTTTCTGTGTCTGAGTGGAATTCGATGGTGGTATTGAATGGGTCTGCGGCCACCCCAAGGACTACCGGAGCCTTTTGAGAGGCTGCGGCATCAGTCCGGTCACGCATTTGTTCTGTGGGATTGGTCTTTCTTTTCTTGAGGATAGAGATGGGTTGTGCATCCTCATCAGAATCACTCATAGAGAGAGAGAGTGAGATCGATTTTCAGTTGATTCGTCATCTGAGGACACAATTTGTTTGAGTTTCCGTTTCTTTGATGGTTCGGTTTGTTTGGGAGCATCTTTCTTCTTCGGGGTTCCATGTTTCTTGGTGATGTTGCGGGGGCCTTGGTGGACTGATGCTAACTGCTTGCGTCTTTTTGATAAAGACAAGTTGGATAGAGTGGTGGAGGATGGGACTGAGGTACTACCAGGGATGGTGAGTGCGGATGTGGCTTGTTTAGGTAGAGGCGGGGTAGGAAGGTATGGGTCAATACCTTCCGTAGCCTCTATATGGTCTGTGACATCATTGGTTTCAAGTCCAAGGGTAGACAGAATGTGGACTGGTAGCCATCTAATGGGTCCAAAAACAGATTGATCTGTAGAGGGATTGTACCTTTTTAGATCTTTGGTGATGAAGAGGTTGACATCGTTGCCCATGCTAAGTCCTGCATCCGCATGAAGATCTGAGATGCATAGAGACCAGAATCTAGCAAAGGTGAGCTCGGTAGGGTTTTCTCTTGGACTTTCCTTGGGAATGTACTGCAAGAAGTCATCCCACAAGATCTGACCGTAGTTGACATCGTGGCCAGTGAAAATACTCCATACTAACTCTAACAGCTTGAGGCCCATGTTATCAGGGCCTCCGGTTCTGCCTGACAGGCTGCGGATCATGAAGTGGCAAATGAACTGCCACACCGCAAGCAACTGATTTTTCTTGAACTCGCCTATGCCTTTAAGCTTCTTTTGGTAACCCATTTGGTAAAGTGCAGAAAGAATGTCTGCCATGCTTGGAGTGAAGACCTTGGTTGAAGGATGAACTAACAGGTTGATGGCATTGAGGAATTTTTCTTTGGTCAGAATAACCAAAGAATCGTTCACCAGATTCAGATGCACTTCTTGAAGATTTTCGAGGGGTCGATATGCAGAGAAGGCACATTTGAAGAGGGTTGATAGAGGAACCAACATGCAAAGTGACACACAATAATAAACTAATTAACTATGGTCTTAAACCTATTGAAAAATAATAAATCTCTATTATTTAATCACCATAATAATTATGACTTTATCCATTGTATAATGTTTCGAGTAATCAACTAACCACTTGAATTAAACATCAGTTATGCCATGTTATGAACATGCATACTATGCCTCTCTATGGTCCTTGCTTTTTAAACAGGTCGACTGGAAACTATTCCAATGATGCTCATTTCACAATTCCAAATTCTTATCACTGTCTAAAATGTATTGGAATTCCAACCTTACATGCATTGACCTTCTAAGATGTCGAGTCTTCTAAGTCACAGAGACTGAGCCAACGGTATTACAGAATGTTCCACTGGAACTTTGTTACTAGAAACAAATCCATGATAATGAATGTTCAAATTCAAGGTACACTCCTTCAACACATCTCTTGCATTAAATTTTCCAACTCACATTTAGATTTAGTAATCAAATCTCATTATGGAAACATTTCCATATTCCCATATGACCATTAATTTTGACCAAGAATCATCTCAATCTAAAACATGATAATATGGTGCTCCCAAACAAAACCATACTTCCAACTGTCCACAAGCAACCAATCTTCAGCAAGCCTCGGAATGTTCTTGATAGTTGTTTAACAACTCTAGTCACACAAAAATTCTAATACTTTTCCTCTTCATGATCAAGGAATTTGGAAAAATCATAATAAGTGAATAATATAACATATGTAATCGATCCTATATCTGAAGCATATGAGACTCGATTCATTATGTCTCACATAAGGATTTCATATATGTTCAGTCTCTTGCTATAATAGTTCAATATATTTAATTTCCTATGTTGAACAATTTCAACATGATATTTTTATATGTCTATGACTAAGTTCTATACAATCTAATCCTTTAGATTCAAAACGAAGTATGAGTGCCCCCTACCTTAAGTCTATCATAGAGAAACAATTCCCAAACTTTGCAATTTGCAAATTAAAAACTTTGTTCCCTACAAATAGTATTGTCAACATGCAATACTAGTATAAAAGTTATGCTCCCACTAGCTTTCAGATGTACCCAAAAATCAACTAGACTTCTAGAAATCAATACTCTTGACTTTCTTACTGAAGTACATATTTCTGTTGCGTGATGCTTTGATAATTCTCAAAGTAGACTTCTTAAGTTTATACACATTAAATGGATAGCATATGTGTGTGTGTTTAAACTCTTTTAGAGCTTACATATATTTCTCATGAAAGTTCAAACAATTCCTTGTCATTTCTCACAATTCGAAATATGAAGACGGATGCTGTAATCATATTATGAATTTGAAAATGCAACTAATACAAACAGTATACATACTGATCTTTATCAGATGCTTTAAAATCTACTAGTGAAAGTATTTCCTCAGAATCATTTTCATGAATTAGAGTGAAACCTTTGCCACCTGGAATTTATGGTGTATACGTTCTCATCAGTGTGAATCTATCATTTCCAACCTACAATCATTATACATGGTTTTGGACAAAACCGAAATCAAATTTTCATGGACTGAACTTTGCTATTCTAAATTTCTTTCCCTCTGGTAGCTCAAGGGCCTACTAATGCTTCCATGTTGTTAGCAGCTCACCCATATTGATCAATGTACTTTCACCGAAGAACATGTTTTTTTTCTTTTGAAGTTAAATGAAAAACATAGAAATCATAAGCATTGCCAAGGTATAAAGCCTCCTCCTCTAACTTTATTTTTGAATTTATCATTTGGTGTTAAGCCCCAATGTCGAGTTTAGATTCAATTAATGATTATGGTTTGGTTTTCTAACCTCCATTGAGTGGTTTCCATGGTTCCAATCTCAATCCAATCATTCCATTGATGAATTTGATGATTTGGGTAAAAATCTCCATGAACCCCAGAAATCTAATTTTGGGATATTGAAATTGATGATGAAATTGGATCATATTCTATGTCCTAGATGATTTTTGATGATAACGAATCCAATTGGAATGCTCAAACACATCCATGATGGTAGAATGTTGCATAAACATGGATTTTAGATGGTTTTGGGAAAAATATGATGACATCAAAGAATTTTATGCATTATGGTATATTTGTTGAGAAAATATAGTTTGTAACCATGAATGGGTGCTATTAGAATAATTTTGATTCAAAATACTAAGTGTTGATTGATTATTGGATGAATCCATGGAGTTTGTGCTCACAAGGGAAAAATAGGAAAGTCAGAATAGAATTGGACATTCCATAACCCCATTAAGGACTTAACATGAGATTTGTGTAATGTTAAACAATTGACAACACCCAATGATGTATTAAATGATTTGGGAATAAGTCATGTTGGTTGATGTAACATCTTGTTTCCTGTCATTTCTTATTTCAAGGCCGTGGGCCGGAAGTCGATTGTGTAAAGGCTTTGGGCCTTAAGGAGGTAAACTTTAGACCTTTTGGAAGGAGGTAATTATGGTTAAAAGATTTAACCCTTGAACTGTGTTTTGGGCCGAAGGGTAGAAAGGGAAAAGTCATAGGCCGGGTTCTCGCATGAAATATGAATTTTTGTTCGAGAAGTTTTTAGTCCAATATATCTAGATAATATTGTGGGGCTCTTCAACACCTTTCCGTGCATATAAAGAACGCCAAAATCGGAGTTGAATTGAAGAATTAGTAATTTGAAAGTGGGTTGAAGTTGGGAAGGAGGCTGGTATGCTGGGCGTACCAGCATAGTGATGTCGTGCATTTAGAAGTGTTCGCTGGGCGTACCATTTGGTACATTGGGCATACACGATCAGAACCCACACCCTAATTTTGCAGTTTTGAGCCCTATTTATGCTCCTTAACTCCCCCAATGTAACATTCGAGATTTGGTATGTATCCTTTTTGACCATTAATGCAAAATTCTTGTCATTTTAGTCCCTAGATAGCACGCGGGGCATACTCTATGAGTACGCTTAACGTACTAGCCCTTTTTTGGATCGCGAATGTATCCACGTATGCTGGGCGTACGTGGGAGCTCTCATATTGATGGTTCTTTGTGCTAGATCCAACGTAGGGTGTTATTTATGCATTTTTGGGCCTTTTAAGCCATATTAGAGATTATGGTCTACTCTAGAAGCCATGGATGTTAGATCTTTGCACATTTGAGGTCTATTGTCCATAAAAATGCAACCTTTATGAGTAAGAATGGTCCATACATGTGTTTGGATCCTTAATATGGTTCTTTTTGAGTTTTGGGTTCCATTAAGTCATGCATGGGAGTAAAGGTGCCAAATTTACGTGTTAAGTCACCTTCTAGAATCAGATCTGAAAGTTTGGCATGATGGCTTAACCGAATAAGTGCTTAATGAGTTGGTTTGGCTATCTGTAGAGTACGCGAGGCGTACTCAGCTCGTACGCTGAGCGTATTGGCCCCGGAAGGAATACGCTAAGTGTAAGTTTGAGTACGCCCAACATACTCATATGTTTGGCTTTTGGGTTGACTTCTCGGGTTTGGGCCATATTTTGGTCTTTTAGGGTTTTGGGTCTTTTTTGGCCATTGGACTTCTGACTTTGGGCCATGGATAGACTATGGACTTTCTTGGGATTAGGTACATGATGATTTTTGGGCCCAATTAGGAAGTTGGGCCATATTGGGTCTTGACTTTCATTACCAAAGTTCAGGTTTCTAATACGAGATGCTTCGGTAAGACTTTATCTAAGCTTCCCAAAATCATACACCTTTCCTTAGATAGCTCACATGTGTGTCTAAACAATTTTAGAACTATGAAAAGGGATGTCGTAATCATAGTCTCAAATGTTTAGACCTTTGCCATTGCTCACAATTCGAATTACGAAAAGGGATGCCGTAATCATAATTGAATTTGAGAATGCAAATTTCACAATTTCTATCTCCTTAAAATCAACTTAGTGAAAGCGTTTCCTCACCATCATTTTCATGAATCGAAGAGAAACCTTATGACACTTAGATTTTATGGTGTATGTGTTCCTATCCATGTGAATTTTTCAAAAATCATAACCACAAGAGGAGGTTAGTGACAAATCCAAACTCATATGGACTGAACTTGTTCAATCTTAACTTCTTGCCACCTAGCAACACAAGGGCCTACCATTGCTTCCAAGTAGTTATGCAAACAAATGAGAACTCATAGAACTCACATGCATAGTCAAATTTAACTGGAATGGGCACATAAACAAGAATATGTCAACACGATAGGTTATAAACCTCAAGTCGTGTGCTAGTGATAAACAATACCCTTGATTAGTTCTTTGAAACTTTTCAAGATCTTTAAGACTCCCACTGACCTCTTGACATATAAGATTCTATTGTCAAGAACCATTCCTTGACAAAGCAAATATTCAAGAGTTAGTGCGGATTCTTATCAAGACAAACACTTCACACAATTGGCCTTAGTTGGTCTTTGTTTCATCCAAAACATCACAACTCACCAACTTCAAATGTACAAGAGTAGAAACCATTTTACTCTACATTTGATAAGTGTTTTAACCCTTCTTAACATTATGTCACTCAAGGCTCGATCTTGGAGTGTTACTCTAAGACTCAATTTTGGAACGAAGTATGATTCATCTTTTGATTTAACCATTTCAACAATTCACGATTCCTCTTCTTAGTCAAACAAATGCACTAAGATGTCCTTAGATGATCAACTGTGATATGGTTTTTCATAATCATTAAGATGATCATAAAACATGATACTGAATACTCTCCCATCTTTTCAGATTGGAGAAACTTTTATCTTTCTACCTAATTTGATTCTTCTCATTCGTCCTGCCATACATTGAAACTTTTCCAACGTTTCAGAATTATACTTAAACTTGTAAGCACAACCACTAAACTTTAGTAAATCATGATGAATAGCCTTATCGTTCTTTGTGGTGGACCTGATCAGCGCACAACCAAGTGTACCCGATCTCCTAGTCCTTCACTTGACTCACATATACATGTGAACAAGGAATTAGTCTTAATTTCCCAAAGATGAAAATTCTCATTCATCATACAATACAAGTTGCATGATTCCAAGTTTCTATCCAACTGAAACTTGGGTGATGAAAATATTTCCTTATTTGGTAAATTATGACACTATCACAAACGAAAGAATCAAATCCATTTTCCAATATTGTTATCAATGGAATCATATAAACAACAATTTTCACAAATCCCTTTGTAAGGATACTTAAAATAAATAAAATAAAAAAAGTTTTCTTTTATTTTTTTAAAATTACGGAAAAACTTATCCTTACAATGTAAATACATATGAAAACTATGTTGTTATCTATTCCTAAGCAATCTATCACAACTCTTAAGCAGCAGCTCAAAATTCTGATCTTCGAATCATGCGATCGAAATCCATCTTCGCGATCAGATTCAGCATACTTTTCTTCTAAGCTTCCTATCCTTTTTCGATTCTACAAAACATCAAAATGTGACCTAGTCACATCATGGTAACAAGAATCTCCAATTAGGAGTTTAATAGAGTTAGATAGTGGACTTTACCTGAAGCATAGTCAAATTTTTGACTTTTACCATCCTAGTGAGCTTTCAGGTAAATAAGGCAGCTTCGCAACCAATTCCCCTTCTTTTGGCAATAGAAACATATGGACTCTTTAGTAATGGTACATGGGACTATCTCAGACTTAGCCTTTCTCTTTACCATTTGGTCAACCGGGTTGACTACGGCCGATCCCTTTCCATTGGGAAGAGAAGACTTTTCTGGACTTCCAATGTTTCCATTATCAATGTCCATGAAAGTTTGGGAAGTAGATCTTCCAATCAAATTTGCTTTACAAGTGCTCCAAATCATTGCTGATTCAGCAGCAACAAGCAAATATGTAAGATCGATAAGGGTCATGTCGTGTTCTGTCACATAGTAGTCCTTTAATAAATCGCTATATTACTTAGGAAGTGATTGAAGAACCCAGTCAACAACCAACTTCCTTGAGACTTTGACACCCAACTCTCCCAACTTGTCAATATGTGACTTCATCTCCAAGATGTGAGCACATATAGACATTGCTTGCCAATAGGGATTGAGTGACCTTGCACTTTTCAAGAACTTGTGGGTTAGGGAGAATAATTGGAGGAGGTGGAGGAAGTGAAGTATGATTTCCAGTCCCATTAATGCACAAAAAAGGGATTAATCTTTCACCTTGATCGCCATTTGGGATATCATCTTCATTAGGATAGCTATATCCAAAAGGATAATGAAGACCATAGTTGTCATAACTAGACATCTATGAGGGAGGAATTCAAGTTTAGTTGATTTAAGTCCTTAATATAACACCCAATATGAAATATTAAGGCTAGGACCCAACACGATATTTTATAACTTCGAAGAGGGATGCCATAATCCAAGCTACAAAATATTTGAAGGTAGGTAAATGACGATTTACCAATTTCCACCATGAAAAATGAAATTTAACATTAGGTTTTAAATGAATTGAAACTCCTAGATCTTTTAAGATTCATTGAACTATTCAATGACATGTTTAAATCTCGATTGTGCCCTTCAAGTTTGTGACTGGGATGCCGAGGATCACAAACAAGGAGTGAATAACCATGCAAATTAACTTGGTACACTTAATGTTACAACCACCTAATCAATGTGCCGGTTAACCACACACGCTCCATTGATCTATGATTAACATCAAGCTACCCTTTGCCACACATTGTCAGTCCCAGATTAGTGTGCCGGTTATGTAACACCCAAAAATTTCAAGACAAATTTGAACTTTTAAAACATTTCAAACCATTAAAATCATTACAACTTTGTTTTCAAAATGTATAATATCAGAGTTTTTCCCATAAACATAAACAAATCATGAGGAACTGTACGATCATGCCTTCCCCTTGCCGCGATCCCTTGATGTACCTGAAATAATAAACTGAAACTGTAAGCCCGAAAGCTTAGTGAGTTCCCCCAAAATACCAATCTCATATAACCATAATCATATCACATCCACACATACAAAACATCATGCGTAATGAGCCTTCAGCGTGACTGGACCGCCTCGTAGGGCCTACAACCTACCTGGACCGCTCCCGAGCCTTCGGCATGACTGGACCGCCTCGCAGGGCCTACAGCCTATCCGAACCGCTCACTGGGTATGTTGGCCTTCAGCACAAAGTAGGACCGCCTCAACCCAACCCCAATCAAACAAACATGTGCACATAAATATCATACGTTATCCCCTATCATATAACAGTCAAAACAATCTAACATATCACTAATCGTAGCAACATCCCAATAACCGGGATACAGACCTAACCGGTCACTAACATAACATCATCCTATAACCAGGAAACTGACCTAACCAGGTCACTACACATAAGCATATCACCACACTAACTACCAGGATGTAATCAATAAACATATCATGCCATTTCCGAATACAATCCATAAAGGGCCGGCCTTGGTGCCTTAGAACCTATTGATATAGTGAGGATAACTCACCTCGCAAGTAGTGCCGAAGTACTGTAAATCTCTGACTGCTGTCTCCCCAGAATCCCACACTATCACACCATAAATAATAAGTTAACACCCATCATGACCTTCTTGACTAAATGTCCCCACCATGCTCATATTTTCCCAAAATACCCCAGAAGTCCAATAGTCAACCCTTGGTCAAAGTTAAAGTCAACTATCAAGGTCAACAATCCATGTTGACCTCAACTCGCCAAGTACCCTCGGCTACTCGCCGAGTTCCTGGCCTGACTCGCCAACTTGCCGAGTCACTTGAGTGACTCATCGAGTTCCTAGTGTCAGTGGCCGTAACTCCTTGGCCATCTCGCCGAGTTTTCCCTTTACACTCGCCGCGTTCTTACATGTCCAAAGGTTGGGAAAACCCTAGCCGACTCGCCGAGTCTCTCATCTGACTCACCGAGCCCACGAGAATCTTCATCGGACTCACCGAGTCGACCATGCGACTCGCCGAGTCCCTTCAGTCCTTCATCCATACAGAGGCTTTTTAAGCCATGCTAAGGCTCCAAATTGTAGATCCAGTTTCCCAAGGCATGTTTATCACGTAAAGTTGCAAACTTTACGTGCATGCAAAGCTCTAAAGTCTTAGAATGACAACACCAAGCTTGTAAGGAAGTCTCACACTTGAGGGAAGGTTCATACTTGCCAAAGCTGATAACTTTATGGATCTAGAGGCCAAAGGGAGTCCAGATCTGAAGTTGAAACTTCAGATCTTGGCTCAAACACAAGAACCCTTTCCTAAAACCCACTCCAAAGAGATTAAAGATGAAATGAGCCAAGGAAACAACCTAATACCTTCAAGAGAGTGCCAACTGAAGTAGATCTTTGCTTCCCACGAGTTCCTTGCTTCAATTTACTTGTTTTCCCCAAGTGTTCCCTCACCAAGATCCCTCTTCCAAGCTTTAACACACCAAAGAAACACACACACACGATTTAGGGTTTAAGAGTGTCAAGGAGCTGTAAAAGGGAGGCTGGGGGAGGCCAATGATCCTTTAAATAGGCTGCAATACCCCGAAATTTAGGGTTTCATCTGCCAGCTCCTACTCGTCGAGTCCCTTCTTGGACTCGGCGAGTAGGTCACTAAAACAAGCGGACCAACCCGCTGCTACTCGACGAGTAGGGCAACCAACTCGTCGAGTAGTCCTTGAAATCAAGAAAATTCTTATATAAAATCGATACCCGAGAATCGGTGCGTTACAGGTTAACCACACACGCTCCACTAACGACTTAACAAGGTGCAAAGCGCAATTTCATGGGTTAGCACCAAATTCACATTTTCCTAAAGTAACAAAGATTGGGAATTTAATAAAGTTTAGTTACTTTATATTTATCATTATACTTTTAATGAAGGGAGAATTAATGTCCTGTCCTACCCGTTCAGCTAACGACCCTCCACCAGTCAAGGAAGCGGTGGGTGAGAGTGGACACCCATTAAACTGCCATTTTATAGGCAATAATCTTATACCCCCTTATAGACCGGCTTCGTGAATGAGACCTACTAACGGTAAGATTGACTTACTCTTATATATATATATATATATATATATATATATATATATATATATATATATATATAACCTATAATATTATAATAGTATAAGGGTTGAATTTTAAACTTTTAAAATTCTAGGGGTTGGAATTAAAGTATACATGGGGGGGGGGGGGGAGGTAACTTTACGAATTCCAAAACTTGAGGGCAACTTTTGAACAATTCAAAAAGTTTTGGTTTTCATAACTTATGATTTTAATATGGTTTTTATGGAAGACTTTTCGAGTTCCATAACTTGAGGACAAGTTATGGAAGACATAAAACTATTTTATGATGACATTTAAAAACAAGACCTTTCATTTTTCATTACCTATGAACTTTAATGAATCTTTTAAAAGGAAAAACTCTTCATTTTCCATAACTTGAGGACAAGTTATGGAGTCATAAAAACCATTAAGATCAGTTATTCCAATTAACACAATTTTTCAATGAACTAGATCAAACTCATAAGTAAAGATAATTCACATCAACAATTTTTCAAGAAATTAGCTAATCACATAAACTAATATAAATACTGAAATTTTGACAATTATCCTTTATTTGGATGAGGATAATCATTACCATAGCATCAAAATCAAAATTTATGAACAAAAACATTTTGTGGGAATGATCCTAATCCAAAATAGGCCAAAAAACTCGAAAATTTGCATCCAGGACAGCCAACTCGTCGAGTACATGAGCTGACTCGTCGAGTTGGTCAACTTTGTGAGTGGACTCAGCGAGTCACTCATCCAACTCGACAAGTCCAATGCAAAAACCATGCAACTCGTCGAGTTAAGCACTGGACTCGGCGAGTTCTTCTGTCAGAGTGCAGAAAATTCGATTTTTTACTTTGAAAACCAATAATAACATCAAATATAATAGAAAACAACCCATGGCTCTGATACCACTATTGGGTTTTGTATACTACAACATCCTATGGTGCACATACAACCCTAAATGCCTTGAATCTATGTTTTCTTTAATTATACATGTAATAGTGTTTCCAAAGCATGAAGCCTATAACTAGCATGCAAATAACATATGTATAATAAAACAAGTTTTAGACATACCTCTTGATGTTGTTGATGTTGCTAGAAAGACTTTGGCCTTTAAAAACTTAGTGCCCCATGTATTGCACCTCAAATGGAATCACAACTCACCTAGGACAAAGGTGACTCTTGAGAGAGAATTTCCATGCAACAAAAACACCTTCAAGAACTCCAAGAACTTCTGTAGGCATTTTTTTAGCTATAGATCACATATTTATATGTAGGATTCCAAGGGTCATGGGTATAACCCAAATCCATACCCATGAGTTTTATGATCCATGGTTCATGTGGCCCAACTCTTTATGTATCCATACATAAACTTGGTCTAACATGGACCATAAGCCCAACACATATAAATATAACTAATTTACACAATTAGTCCCCATTAATTTAATTAGTCTCTTTTGATCACTAAATTAATTCCAAACTAATTCTTGATCGTGGGTCACAACAGACAAGCCCGTTAGAGCCGCCCCAGGGACTGTGCCCCGGGAGCGGACTCCGACGGTCAAGTTAGATCATCTGGTAGATCTGAGATGGTTCTCTTTAGCTAGAGAGAACCATCTTGGTGCTGTTGGTGTATGGTGGTTGACGGCGGAGGGTGGCGGCTGAGCCACCCGGCCGGAGTCTAGGGTGGCGGCTGAGCCAAAGGGCCGGATCCTCCTCCATGGAGGAGATACTATTCATTATATAGGGGACAATTAGGTCAACGGAAATTAGGTCAGGCCTTGGGCCAGCCCAATTCAGGCCTAGCTAGCAAGGAACTGGGCGAGGCCGCACAGAGGCGCCGGGCAGGGCTGGCGAGCATGCACTAGGCAAGGCTGGCGGGCGCGCACCAGGAAAGGCTGGTTAGGGAGCACCAGGAGAATCCCCAGCGAGGCTGGCAAGGGAGTCCCCAACAAGGCTGGCAAGGGAGAGCCCGACCAGGGAGCGCCAGGCTGGGCCGGCGGGGGAGTCCCTAGCAAGGCTGGCAAGGGAGTCCCCAGCGAGGCTGGCGGGAGCGCACCAGGCAGGGCTAGCACGCTAGAGTAGTCTAGGCCATGTTAATGGACCATATATCATCAAATACTAATTAAATCATATGATTTCATATTAATATATTAGAACTTATAATATATTAATAAATCATATATAACCTCTTCTTAAAAGTCCATCCTAACAAATTGTCCTGATGTTATGCAACCCAAATGGACCATGCTACTCTCGGGTAGAGTACATACCAATAATAGTTATGGGCTTAGACATCTAATCCAACACGGGGCCCGATGCTGGGCTGGGTCTAATGACTATATTGTATGCCATTATCTTTGTGATGTTGCATGTGTTTGTGTGTTTGTATGTATACCGGGCGGGGCCTGATGACTGACAGATCTGTTCCGAGCGGGGCTAGATGCCTGGCGGGACCCATTTTAGGTTTGATATGTATGGTATATGGTATTTTGGGAAACTCACTAAGCTTTGTGCTTACTTTTTTCAGTTTGTTCTTCAGGTATTTCTAGTTCAAAGGGGAAGAGCTCGAGATGATTGCAGTGCACACACCACATTGTTCCGCACTTTACATGACTCTGATGTTTTTGGATGTTATTTGATATACTCTGATTTCACTATGGTTTTATGACATTGTTATGGATAATGGTTTTATTAATATCAAAATTAAAATTTTTGGTCTAATAAAAGAAAAGGGTGTGGTGCATGCAATCGACCGATCTCAATTAAGTTTTCCCAAAATACCCATACATGTTATATGATATGCTTTCATGTGTGAATCTGCGAATCACATGCTAGTTAGGGCTAAGGATCTACTCAAGATTTGCATGATAGAATGTTAGGATAGATGCCTTTATGTGCCTACTATATGAGCTTGTAGACTTGCATGCTAGTATTGATCAGTCAGTGATAGGATGGTCTGTTTAGGCTATGCTTGTTCCGATTACTCGATGCTCGAATGCTGCTTGCTTTGTGCTTATAGGAGTTTCCATTAACCTCAACTAACTAGTAAGCGAGTATACGAAGTTACATATTGTTGAGACTAAATAATTTTATAAGGTTAGGGTTTAACTCTATTGCGCAACTCTTGTCCGAGTCCAACTGTTGTAGGGTGAGACCTTTCATTCAAAGAGTTATCTGGTGTCAGTGATATTTAATTGTATTTGTGAGCTAGTTAGAGAATGTTAGGGGGAGTTCCTTCTGCAGTTGATGGCGGGGAGTAGTGTGGTGGTTGACCTAGGAAAACCTAGGAAGAGATTTAGTGTTGGGAGCCTTGTCTTGGTGAGGATTGTATGTATGGATAAGGAGTGACTTGGAGGATTCAAAGCGATCCTTGAGGAAAGTACGGATAGACGTGGAAGGTAGTATGGGCCCGTATTACTGGAAGCAGAGGATCCGTACTCGAGTCAAGGAGAGTTGTGATGATAACATGAAACTTGTAGAGTATGAGACTCCTCGATATTTATTTATGCGTGTTCTGATGGTTTGAATGGTCTATTTTTAGTATGGTGACCCTTCGAGGAAGACCGATTAGTGGTTTTGGTGCTGATGAGGGTTCATGATCGGGTTGTGGAGCCGGGCAGTTGGATGATCAGATGACGGAGTTCATTTCGTCTGAGATTACCCGCATCATACTCGAGCAGACTCCTGTGATCTTTGGTACGATCAAAGAGGGTATCTTGGAGGTTTTAGAGGAGCGTTTGGGCTTATTTTGTTCTGAGATGGTACCGATGATGAGAGCTCGCACTTTGACTTTCCGTGAGTTCCGGGCATATGGAGCCCCATAATTCTTCGGGAAGAAGGACCCGATCGCGAGCAGATGTTGGTTAGCGGATGTCGCTAATGTCTTCCATAGTAGCAGTTGTCTCGATGGGGTAAAGGTCAAACTTGCTTCCTATCTTCGAAAAGACAGAGCCCGAGACTAGTGGGAGGAGGTAGGACATGCCTTGGGAGGCGAGGCGATTGAGTCCACGAATTGGGAGGATTTTATGACCACCTCTCAGTCCGAACAAAACTGGAATAAATCTCGGCTTTGAACACCGACTCTATCCGTCACTTATTATTCAAATCTTTGCCCAACTTAATTTAATATCAAAATACCCTTTGGTCAGAATTGGTCAAACTCAAAAAACCAGCTGAGTCAACCCAACCGATTCAGCCCAGCCTCGAATGCGGGGCGTTCTCAGACATACGCGAGGCATACTCACTCGTGACCAAAAAATGGGGACTTAACCGCGTACGTGCGGCGTACCATCTGATATGCCCAGTGTACACATCTGGATGCTCTCCCAACTCATTAAGTGCTTAATACTTAAGCTTTTACGTCCAAATTACAGATCCAAGTCCCAATTTTTGTCCTTGACCATAAAGTTTCCAACTTTATGGTCTTGCATGGCTATTAAGTGCTTAACACTCAAAACCCCAACATCTTAAGCCATTAAGACAACCAAACTCATGCATGGGGAAGAACTAAGAGTCAAGATCCTATTTGTATTACTCTAGACATAGAAAAACGTCCAAAAGGACAAGCCATATGTTCTATAGCATTCATGCTCAAGAAAGTCATATTTTGGGGACCAAAGCTCATAATATTATCATACAAACAAGATCTATCAAGTTAATCACCAAGGTATGAACTTTATACATTCTGGAGGTTGATGATGATGCAAGACTTCCAGATCCAAGCTTGCTTCTAGCTTCCAAGCTTCACCACCACCTTCTTATTACTTTGAAATACACAAAAACACACTCTCAAGCTTCAAAATGAAACAATGGGGCTAGGGTTTGCAAGGGGGAACGTTTATAGTGATGGAGGTTGGAAATGGGATGGGGAAATAGGACTTAAGGTTCAATATATAGGGTCTAAACCCTAAAGATTAGGGTTTATGTCCAGACGGAGTATGCCCAACATAATAAGAGTATGCCTAGCATTTACATCCCCCTCTGGCACGTATCACAATATTGTCCGCTTTGGGCCACTCGACACGAGGACTTCCCAGGGGGTCACCCATCCTGGTACTACTCCCGCCCGAGCACGCTTAACTACAAAGTTCTTATGGGATCTCCTGCCCTCACGTTTTAAAACGTGTTGTGACATGGAAGGTATCCACACCCCTTATAAGGAAATGTTTCGTTCCCCTTAGAAGGAGAACGAAGCATTCCTTATAAGGGATGTGGATACCTTCCTTGTCATAACGCGTTTTAAATCCGTGAGGGCAACAGATCCCATAAGAACTCTGCAGTTAAACGTGCTCGGGCGGGAGTAGTACCGGGATGGGTGACCCCCTGGGAAGTCCTCGTGCCGAGTGGCCCAAAGCGGAAAATATTGTGATACGTGCCAGAAGGGAATGTTACATAGCATACTCCCAAAACGCTGCCGTTTCACCTTACTCCCCCTTACGCCCAGCGTACCATCCAGGTACGCCCCGTGTAAGGGCCAAAGTCTCAAAAATTAAATTTAATGGTTAGAAAGGGAAACTTACCAGGACTCAAGTGTAACAATGTTGGACCTAGCTTGCGTACGCTAGGCATAAATTGAGTACGTTGGGCGTACTAGGTCTGAACCACGTATGTTGGCGTAAGTTGAGTATGCAGGGCGTACTCAGCCTGCCTTGGACCTTGAATTTTGTTGATTTTTGTTGACTGTTGACTTTTTGACAAAGTTTGACTATGGGTCACACTTGAGGGTTTTGGGCTGTTGATTAGGGTTTTACCTAGTTGTGATGATTAGTGGATTCGCGGGAGCACACAGTGCAGAAAGGATAGCATGTCTCAGTTTTTCAGGTTTCTTCATTTTTAGGTGAGTTTTGCCTCATTGTATCGTGGGTCGAAGGCACCAATGACGACCCACTAGTTTTGGTTATCTTTTAGTAGAAGGATGCCATAGGGACTGTATGTAGTCACGTAGGATAAACTGAGGACTCTTGATCTAGTCTTTCTCACCTGTTCCTTGTTTGGTTGTGGCTCTAAAGTAGGATCATATGTCCGGGTGTCTATCTCACCTCTGAGTATATACGGTTATGCATTCCTTAAATTGTGGATATGTATCCTCATATATAGTATGTTGTTGTGTTGTAGTCATCTGCTAGATCTGTGCATATATATATATATATATATATATATATATATATATATATATATATATATATATATCCTTATATGATAGGATGTTGTAGTAGTGGTATGCTGGTTAGAGTGTTAGTAGACTGGTTATTATCGAGTGGAGTGCCCTAGGGGATGAATGTAGTCATGTAGGATAGCCTGAGAACTCTTGATCTAGGCTCACTTTCCTGTTCCTTGTTTGGTTGTGGCTCTAGAGTAGGATCATCTGTTCGGGTGTCTATCTCACCTCTGGTTACTTATGGTTATGCATTTCATGGAGGTTAGCTGGTAGCAGGATAGTGTGATGTGAGAGGAATAGTAGGCGGTAGTGAGTTGTATGATTTCTATTTGTCTGTATTCTATGCCTACTTGATCCTTGATTGTTTATATGTCAACATATGGTGGTAGTGGGTTAAGGCGGTCCTACTTTGTGTTTTAGGCCAAGATACCCGGTGCGGGCTGGCTGTAAGACGTAGGAACGGAGTCTCGAAAAGAGTGGTTGGGTTAAGGCGGTAGGCCAACAAACCCTGGCTATTCTAGCCCGATGGCTGATTCGACCTGTTGCATGTTGGCATTCCATTCCAAGGAAATACTGGGCTTGGGCATTCCAATCCGATGATTTGGGCTGTTATGCATGCTTGTATGTTTATCGTAGGTGGTATTTTGGGGAAAACTCACTAAGCTTTGTGCTTACCCAATTGTTTATGTTTTTCAGGTTTCATCGGTGATCGTGGGAAGGTGAAGGCGATACTATACACACTTATCAGAAGCATTGAGGATTCCGTGTCTCTTATATTACTCTGATTTTTAATAAATGCATTTTGGAATAAACGGTTTTCTTAATAATGGATTTATGATTGGGAAGTTCTACTTTAACAAAATGAATCTTTTTGGTGGTGAAAATGGGACGTTAAAAGTTGAAGAGTATTATTGACCAACTTTTCAATTGAGTGTTTATAAGCATCTAAGAGGGTAATAGTGGAATTGAGGATTCCATAATTAAATTAAGTAGTTAAAATGAGATTGATTATGGATTCATTTACTTGACAACATTAATACGAGTGTTCACTAAGTTGGGAATAAGCTTTGTGAGTTTTGAAATGTTCAATTGCAAAATAGACTTGTAACATCTTGATTTCCAGGTATTTTACATTTTGTCCCTTGGTATGAGAATTGGTTGCAAATTTGGTCCCAAATGGCATTTTAATGAAAAGTGGAGGATGCATGTGTATGATGGGCGTACGTTGCTTACGCTGGATGTACGTGGCCAGGGGTCAAATGTAACACCTGTTTTCCTGGATGAATCGAATTATGGTTTCAAGGAGTCAAAAGGTTGGAGTTTGGAAGAAAAAGAGCCTCACGACGTGAGATATAGAGGCTCACGACGTGAGAAGGGCTTATATGAACACTTTTGTTCGGGTCTGGTCTCATGACGTAAGACATAGAGGCTCACGACGTAAGAACTGATGCAACCCAAGCCCATGATCTTTTAGGGTTTCCTTCGTATTTAAGCACATCTAAACTCATTTTAGGGTTCTTATCAGCCTCCAAACCCTATTTCACCTAAAAAAACCCTAGTCTTCATCTTTGCTTGATCCATGGTCATTTTGGAGCCTTTCTTGGTTTGGAAGAAGAAGAAAATAAAAAGAAGAAGGAGATATTTTGTAAAGGATTGCAAGGAATCATCATCATCACCTTACATTGTTTCTGGACCATTTTAAGTGTCACAGCTTCCACCTTTATTGTTATATGAGGCTAGATCTAAGTTTTGTCCCACTTTTCTCCTTGGCTGAGCAAGTTTGAATGAATGGAAACCATAATGTTGGCAACTTTATGGGTTATAAGGGTCTTAAGAGTGTTGTGGAGTTCAAATCTAGAGAATGGTTGAGTTTTGGAACCTTGCATGGAAGTTGAATGTCTTTTTAGCTTTTAACCCAAATGAGATCTAGACATGTATTGGACATATATGTCTTAAAAGCATTAACTTTCTAGTGTATTAAGAAGTTATAAGACCTTCTGGAAAGTTTGAGTGCAAGCCTTAATGGATTAAGGACTTAAAAGTTGGACTTTGGCTTCAGACTGATTCTCATGACGTGAGACATGGGGGTCTCACGACGTGAGGAGTGGATGATCCCGTTCTGGTAAGTTATTGGAGCTCACGACGTGAGATAAGGATGCTCACGTCGTGAGAACAACTCAGTTGACTTTCCTTGAATGATTTGGCCAGGTTAAGTCAGGATGAGATGGTATCGGACCGAGTGAGATTTCACGACGTGACCAAGGGCTGGTCACGACGTGAGGACGGATAAGTTGACATCTGGCTGTTGACTTTGACTTTGACCGTTGACTTATGGCTTGGTCTGACGTTTGGTCAAATTCTACTTTTAGAAGATGGACTTAGGGTTTACCTTGTATGGATTGATAGGAGGTGTCGAGCACCCATCGTTTGGCAGGAAAGCAATTAGCTATGGTTGGCTTTGTGATTCAAGTGAGTCTCCTTACTGTACCCGTGGGTCAAAGGCAACAATGTTGGCCCACTAGGATCTGTTATGCTACTTGTCTTTGTGACTCTTGCATGGTATGTTCGACTAGGCCCATTGTATGATGGGCTAGGCCTATTTGTATGATGGGTTGGGCCCATAGACCAGGAAGGGCTAGGCCCAATGTATGTTATGTAGCATGTTAGCTTTCTCTGTGACTCTTGCATGGTATGTCGGGGTTGGGCCCATTACTAGCGGAAGTACCTGAAACCAAAACTGAAAACTATAACCACGAAGCTTAGTGAGTCTCCCCAACTACCACATACCATACACATAATACATACACATATCTTGGGCCCCGCCCCTGCTACATCGAGTCAAGCTCGGCATCGAATTTCCCGGCATCGGGCCCCCGCTCGGCATCGAACCCTATTCGGCATCGGGCCCCGCCCGTCATCGAGAAAATATCGAAATACATAAAAGCATAATCAGTACTACACATAAACCTGAACACATAACATTAACACTTAAATGTTCCTCGGGCCCCAGCCGGCATTGGACCGTAGTCCAGTAACATACTAACATTCCTCGGGACCGCCCGACATCGAACCGAAGTCCGGAAACATGCAATACAAACACATGCAAGAATCACAAAGACATCAAGCATTCCTCGGGACCGCCCCGGCATCGGATCGAAATCTGGAAAAGAATATAAACCTACATCGGGCCCCACCCGACATCGGATCATAGTCCGGAACTACTACTAGCTAAACGGGCCGGCCTTGGTGCCTTAGACACGTTCCTACTGGAGGAAACTCACCTCGAATGCTAGCTGTGAAATCGCGTGTGAGGAATTTCTGATGGCTGCTCCAACGACTCCCCGACTATCAATTTCACAATAACACTTAATCAAAAATCTGATAATCCTTCTTATGGTAAAATGACCATTTTACCCCTGGTCAAAGTCAACATCATGGTCAAAGTCAAAGTCAGGGTCAACTACTAGTCAACCTAACTCGTCGAGTTACCTCGTAACTCGGCGAGTTCCTGTACTACTCAGACTCGTGGTCAACCGAGTCAACTCGTCAAGTCCCTTCACAGACTCGTCGAGTTCTACATGGTATACAATCAGGACAACCGACTCAACTCGTCGAGTCCCTTACTGGACTCATCGAGTTCCCCTGCCTGTTTGGCTTATCTTAATGGATTAAGCCCCTACACTTCAGATCCAAGCTTCATACTTCACATAAACCCTGAAAATGTCCTTTTAAGGGTAAAGTTTCTGACTTTACCCCTTAATACCACTTCTTAAAGGGTTTAGCTCAAACCCTAATTCCTTGGGACCTAGAACTTGGTCCTTAAGCCCTCCTTACACCTAACTCAAGCTTACATCCTCAGATCTAAACCCCTAACACTACTTGGACTCGTAAAGTTCCCACGTTTCCCACATGCATGGCCTTTTGGGGCTAAAAAGGCCAATATGACTCTCTATGGCTTGCATGGGAGCTCCAATGGCATAAAGTTTGCACCTTTATGTCATAACATCCCCTCTAGGTACTAGATCTGGAAGAATATCCTCCTGGGTCGATCATTTCCCAAAAGCTACTAATCTTGGACTAAAAACCCACATAAAGAGGACATAAAGAGATCTAATGAACAAATAGCCAAGATAGAAGCTTGATTACCAGAAAATGTAACAAATGGAGTGTAGTTTCTGGATCTACTCGTCCCTTCTTGAGCCCTCTATCTTCTTTTTCTTCTTCCACAAGCTTCAAAAGCACACAAGGATCACTCAAAATGGCTCACACTCTCAAAGAAAGCTCTAGGGTTTTGTGGATTAGGGTTTGGGACATGGAGGCTGGAAATGAGGCCAAGGGGTGAGGGTTAAGGAGCTTAATCAGGGTGCAAAACCCTGAGATTAGGGTTTCACTCTAGCCGAGCTACTCGTCGAGCCGAGGGCTCTTGACTCGTCGAGTAGATAACTCAAACCCGCACATAATCGGCCTTCCACTCGACGAGTTAGGGCCACCAACTCGTCGGGTTCCTCTTTCAAAATAAATAGATAAACGAATTAAATGCATACCAGGGACCAGGCATTACAATTCTCCCCCACTTGTCTTAGACTTCGTCCTCGAAGTCTACTGCATCTGAAAACAACCCCGGATAGTGCTCCATCATCTCCTCCTCGGGCTTCTACGTCCATTCAGAACCTTTGCGGTGCTGCCACTGCACCTTCACTAGCTGAACAACCTTGTTCCTCAAGGTTTTCGTCTTGCGATCCAGAATCGCCACCGGCTTCTCAATGTAGTTCAGGCTGTCATCAACCTGAATATCCTCCAAGGGAACAATCGCTGAATCATCCACTAAGCATTTCCGCAACTGGGAAACATGGAAAGTGCTGTGGATCTGACTGAGCTCTGCCGGTAGATCCAACTGATAAGCCACCCTGCCCACCCGGGCCATAACCCTGAAAAGGACCAATGAACCTGGGGCGCAGCTTGCCCCGCTTCCGGAACCGGATGACACCTTTCCAAGGTGACACCTTCAGGAGGACCGTGTCGCCCACCTGAAACTCTAGATCTGAACGCCGCTTGTCGGCTTAGCTCTTCTTCCGACTCTGAGCAGTCTGGAGCCTGCTCCGGACCTGCTGGATCCGCTCTGTAGTCTTGAGTACTACCTCAGTACTCCCCATGACTCTCTGACCGAGCTCGCCCCAACAGATTGGGGTCCTACACTTCTTCCCGTAGAGCATCTCGAAGGGAGGTCGATCTATGCTGGCATGGTAACTGTTGTTATACGAAAATTACGCTAACGGAAGATATGTATCCCAACTGTCACCGAAGTCCAAAACACATGCGTGTAGCATGTCCTCGAGAGTCTGTATCGTCTTCTCGCTCTGTCCGTCTGTTTGAGGGTGAAACGGACATCTCGGTCTGACACCACCGAGACAGGCACCCCATGTCGCGTCACTATCTCACGCACGTATATCTCGGCCAGCTTCTCGGCCGAGATGCTCTCCTGGATCGGGATAAAATGAGCACTCTTGGTCAACCGATCCACTATGACCCATATCGAACCTACTCAACGTGCGGTCCTGGGAAGCTTGGTAATGAAATCCATGGTGATATCCTCCCATTTCCACATGGTAATGTCCAACGGCTGCATCTTGCCGTGTGGGCGCTGATGTTCGGCCTTGACCTTCCTGCAGGTCAAGCACCACTCCACGTACCAAGCAACGTCCCGCTTTATGCAGGGAAAACAGTAATCAGGGCGAAGATCCCGATACATCTTCGTCACCCCAGGATGGATGGAGAAACTCGACTTATGGGCCTCATCCATCAGAACCTGCCACACTCTGCCCTAGTATGGAACCCAGACCCTCCCATGCAGGGTCAACAACCCTAGTCTGTCATAATCAAATGAGGCCACCTGTCCTACAATCCGCTCACAAATATGGTGCTCTTCCTTCAGGACCTCAACCTACGCCTCTCTAATCTGCTCCAGCAATGGAGTAATCACTGTCATCGTCAGGCATATGTCTCGAATCGGAGTCACCACCACCTTGCGACTCAGGGCATCAGCCACCACGTTGGCCTTACCCGGGTGGTAAAGGATCTCACAGTCGTAGTCCTTCACCACATCTAACCACCGACGCTGCCTCATGTTCAGATTTGGCTGATCCATGAGGTACCTCAAACTCTTGTGGTCCGTGTAAATGGTACAACGGACCCCGTAGAGGTAATGCCGCCAAATCTTGAGGGCGAAAACCATAGTCCCCAACTCTAAATCATGAATCGGATAGTTAGCCTCGTGAGGCTTCATCTGCCTCGACGCCTAAGCTATCACATGACCCCGCTGCATCAAAACTACACCCATGCCCGTAATCGACGCATCACAGTAAACCACGAAGTCATCAACTCCCTCGGGCAGTGTTAAAATCTGTGCCTCGCATAACCGTTGTCTAAGAGTCTGGAAGGCTGCCTGCTGCTCAGGGCCCCAGCAGAATGTCACCGACTTCTTGGTCAGTCGGGTCAAAGGAACAGCGATCTTGGAGAAATCCTGGATGAATCTCCGGTAATAACCCGCTAGACCAAGAAAACTCCGAATCTCAGTTGGAGATCTCGGAACCTCCCACTGCATCACGACCATTATCTTGGCTGGATCGAATGGAATACCCTTTTGGTTGACAAGATGCCCAAGAAATTGCACCTCGCGCAACCAGAACTCACACTTGGAGAACTTTGCAAAAAGTCTCTCCCTCCTCAGTGTCTCCATCACCTCCCGCAGGTGCTCCTCATGCTGCTCCTGAGTATTGGAATAGACCAAGATATCATCAATGAAAATGATCACAGACGATCCAGCATCGGTCTGCACACTCGGTTCATGAGATCCATGAACATGACTGGAGCATTGGTGAGCCCAAACGGCATCACCACAAACTTATAATGACCATAGCGAGTCCTAAAAGCCGTTTTCTGCACATCCTCCTCTCTGACTCGAATCTGGTGATATCCGGATTGCATATCAATATTGGAGAACCAAGATGCACCCTATAGCTGGTCAAACAAATCATCGATCCTCGGGAGGGGATAACGGTTCTTCACCGTTACCTTATTCAGCTCCCGGTAGTCTATGCACATCCGAAGCGACCCATCCTTTTTCTTCACAAATAGGATCAAGGCTCCCCATGGTGAACTACTCGTCCTGATAAATCCCTTGTCTAGCAGCTCTTGTGGCTGAGTAGATAACTCTTGCATCTCGGGAGGGGCCAACCGATATGGTGCCTTGCCTATTGGAGCCGCACCAGGGACTAGGTCAATCCCGAACTCAACCTGTCTCTCCGGAGGTATCCCAGACAAATCCTCCGGGAATACATCCGAGTACTCTCGCACTATCGGTACATTATCCACTGTCACCTTACCCTTATCCCAGATATCCATCACATATGCGACATAACCTGTGCAAACCTGCTGAAGGTAACGCCTCACCCTCGCTGCTGAACATAAAACCGGTCCGCGTTGTGGCCTCTCGACCTGGATCACTAAACCTCCCCCGCTAGGTGTCCGAACCCTCATTAGCTGTTGCTCGCAGTCGATCATTGCCCCATTGGGGATCAACCAATCCATACCCACTATAACTTTATTCCCTCGCAGGGGAATAGGAACCAGATCCACTGAAAACTGCTCATCCAATAACTGTAGTGTACAACCTCTGTGAACCCTCGCAACCCTAACGATTCTATCATCTGCTATCTCCACATCAAGTGGGCAATCCAGCTCCCCTGGAGCTCCTACGAATCGCTTTCTGAGCGCGAGCGACACAAAAGATCGGGTTGAACCCGAATCGAACAGTACCAAGGCTGATATACCGTTTACGAAGAACGATCTCGTCACAACATCAGGAGCCGCACGTGCATCCTCTGCAGTAAGCTAGAAAGCTCTGCTCCTCACCGTAAGCGCCTCTGCCCGGCCCTGAAGGCCATCTGTAATCCTCAACGTGGCAGGAGTAGGTGCTGCCACCTGTCCTGCTGCTGCCAGACTCGGACACTGGGCCTTCTTGTGGCCCCTCTGATTGCACTGAAAGCAAATCAGATCTAAAATTTCCGTGGTGGTGGTAGTAGCTGTGCACTCCCTGCACGCCCCCTCGTGCATCTTGCCGCACTTTCCACACAGGCTGCGGCCCTGCTGGCTCCTCGATCTATGATCTGATACCTTGGGCTTCTTGCCCGAACTGCCTGTCTGAACCCCATTTGGTTTCCTCTTCCTCTCCATCTCCAAATCCAACTCCCTCTCTCGAGCCCTAGCAATCATGTCCTCCAGCGTCTTGCAGCTGGAGCGGCTCACAAACTGCCGAATATCACTCCGCAACATCTCATGATATCGGGCCTTCTTCATCTCCTCGTCCGCCACGTACTGCGGAACGAGAAGGGACTTCTACCTAAACTTGGCGGTGATATCCGCCACAGTCTCTGTCGTCTGCTCAAGATATTGGAACTCCCTCGGTAGCTGTTGCACCTCAATCACAGGTGCAAACTTGGCCCTAAACCTGACCAAAAAATCACTCCAGCTCATAGTATCTAGAACTGCATTATCCCCAATGGCTCGTCCGACCTCATCCCACCCATCATGTGCCCTGTCCTTCAGAAGACAGGATGCAAGTCGGACCTTGTCCCCCTCATGACATCTACTCGTACGGAACGCGTTGGTGACATCACCCAACCATTTGCTACTAGCAATGGGGTCCCGAGCCCCATGATAGTTGGGAGCTCCACAAACCCTGAACTTCTGGAAAGTCAGTGTGCGCGACCCCATTATGGCCGCCACCTCAGTACGGAAAGCGCTCAACTTCTCATCCAGAAGCTCCAAAATACCCCCTTAACAGAACCAAAGATCACAGGAGTCTGATCTAAAAAGTTGTGCGTGATCTTAGATGAAATAGACTCCCTCGTCTGCTCATCCATCTGCTCGGCTCCAGAGCCCGAGCCTGATCCCTCACCAGTGCCTGAAGTGCCAACCCGCCTAGTGTGTAGCATCACCATACTGAAAATACTCCATAATAAACATCAGTATACTCATCATATCTCGATGGATCTCACATACTACAAGTTTCCTGGGTTTATCTCAGCCTTCCTTGATTCGAGTACGGATCCTCTGCTTTCAGTAGTATGGGCCCATACTACCTTCCACATCTATCCGTACTTTCCTCAATAACTGCCTCGACTCCACCAAGTCCCTTCTACTACTACCGCTGATCTCCTGCTAATCTCATCCTAGGCTTGCCCTAGGGTACTCACCAACCCACTCTCCGCCATCAGCTACATAATAAGTCCCTGCTATCTCCTCCTAACCAGCTCGTGAATACTATTACATACCACTAAGACTAGATAATTCTTCGAATGAGGGATCCTACCCTACAACGGTTGGACTCAAACAAGAGCTGCGCAATAGAGCTAGACCTAACCTTCTGAAATTATTTAATCCTCGCAATATGTAACTTAACATATTCATTTACTAGTTAGTAAAAGGTGACTAGGACCTCTAAAAGCACAAAGCAAGCAGCATTCGAGCATCGAGTAAACATAATCAAGCATATCTCATTCAGGCCATCACTGACTAATCTGTACTAGCATGTGGTTCATAAGCTGAGATACATATAACAGGCACATAAGGCATCATTCCTAGATCCTTAGTCCTAAACCAGCATGCAATTCTCATAAAGTTGATACACATATAATAGGCACATAAGACATCCTTCCTAGATCCTTAGTCCTAATCTAGCATGCAGTTCTCATAAACATATCATAACATAACTTGTATGGGTAATTTGGGAGTACTTACTTGATCTCGGCTGATTTCATGCACAACACCCTTTTTCTCTTTTCAAAGTTCTTTTCTTTTTGTAAAAATGATTTTCTTTTGAAAAAATTTCATACTAAGTCCTTAGTTTGAGTTCAGACACACCCTAGAGTGTGCCCGAATCCCTCAAACCAAGGCTCTGATACCAACTTGAAACATACCAAAAATATAGACCAAAATTTTTGTTTTAAATCAGTAATAAAAACCATCAATATCATCAATCACATAAAAATCACAGTCATGTATCTAAAAAAAACATCATCAAATCTGTCAATGTATCAAAATCATATATCATAAATCAGAGTGAATACTCCCAGGCTAAAAACAGTGGTGTGTGCCATGCAGTCGTCCCGAGCTCTTCCCCTTACTAGCTAAAAGTACCTGAAACCAAAACTGAAAACTATAAGCACGAAGATTAGTGAGTCTCCCTAACTACCACATACCATACACATAGCACATACACATATCTTGGGCCCCGCCCTTGCTACATCGAGTCAAGCTCGACATCGGCTTTCCCGGCATCGGGCCCCCGCCCGACATCGAACCCTATTCGGCACCGGGCCCCGTCCGACATCGATCCTCGCCCGGCATCGAGCAAATCTCGGAATACATAAGATCATAATCAGTAATACACATAAACCTAATCACATAACATTAACACTTAAACGTTCCTCGGGCCCTGCCCGGCATCGGACCGTAGTCCGGTAACATACTAACATTCCTCGGGACCGCCCCGACATCGAACCAAAGTCCGGAAACATACAATACAAACACATGCAAGAAAAACAAAGACATCAAGCATACAAGCATTCCTCGGGACCGCCCCGACATCAGATCGAAATCCGGAAAAGCATATAAACCTACATCGGGCCCCTCCCGACACCGGATCATAGTCTGGAACTACTACTAGCTAAACGGGCCGGCCTTGGTGCCTTAGACCCGTTCCTACTGGAGGAAACTCACCTCGAATGCTAGCTGTGAAATCGCGTGTGAGGAATTTCTACGGCTGCTCCAACGACTCCCCGACTATAAATTTCACAATAACACTTAATCAAAAATCTGATAATCCTTCTTAGGGTAAAATGACCATTTTACCCCTAGTCAAAGTCAACATCCTGGTCAAAGTCAAAGTCAGGGTCAACTCCCAGTCAACCTAACTCGTCGAGTTACCTCCTAACTCGACGAGTTCCTAACTACTCAGACTCGTGGTCAACCGAGTCAACTCATCGAGTCCCTTCACAGACTTGTCGAGTTCTACCTGGCATACAATCGGGACAACCCGAATCAACTCGTCGAGTCCCTTACTGGACTCATCGAATTCCCCTGTCTGTTTGGCTTATCTTAATGGATTAAGCCCCTACACGTCAGATCCAAGCTTCATACTTCACATAAACCATGAAAATGTCCTTTTAAGGGTAAGGTTTCTGAATTTACCCCTTAATACCACTTCTTAAAGGGTTTAGCTCAAACCCTAATTCCTTGGGACCTAGAACTTGGTCCTTAAGCCCTCTTTACCCCAAACTCAAGCTTACATCCTCAGATCTAAACCCCTAACACTACTTGGACACGTAAAGTTCCCACCTTTCCTACATACATGGCCTTTTGGGGCTAAAAAGGCCAATACGACTCTCTATGGCTTGTATGGGAGCTCCAATGGCATAAAGTTTGCACCTTTATGTCATAACAGCCCCTCTAGGTACTAGATCTGGAAAAAAACCCTCCTGGGTCGATCATTTCCCAAAAGCTACTAATCTTGGACCAAAAACCCACATAAAGAGGACATAAAGAGATCTAATGAACTAATAGCCAAGATAGAAGCTTGATTACCAGAAAATGTAGCAAATGGAGTGTAGTTTCTGCATCTACTCTTCCCTTCTTGAGCCCTCTATCTTCTTCTTCTTCCACAAGCTTCAAATGCACACAAGGATCACTCAAAATGGCTCACACTCTCAAAGAAAGCTCTAGGGTTTCGTGGATTGGGGATTGGGACATGGAGGCTGGAAATGAGGCCAAGGGGTGGGGGTTAAGGAGCTTAAATAGGGTGCAAAACCCCGAGATTAGTGTTTCACTCTGGCCGAGCTACTCGTCGAGTCAAGGGCTCTTGACTCGTCGAGTAGATAACTCAAACCCATGCATAATCAGCCTTCCAGTCGATGAGTTAGGGCCACCAACTCGTCGAGTTCCTCTTTCAAAATAAATAGATAAATGATTTAAATGCATACCAGGGACCAGGCGTTACAGTATATATGGTATGTGGTATTTTAGGGAACTCAGTAAGCTTTGTGCTTACGGTTTTATGTTTATGGTTTCAGGTACTTCTGGTACGAAAGGGAAGGGCCCGACGTGACTGCACAACATCCCCCAGACTTTTCCGCATTGGCAATTAATGATTTTAGTATTGAGAACTTCCTAGCCATCTAAAGTCATAAAGTTGGAAACTTTATGACTTAAGAGGTTATTTTGGGACTAGATCTGGATTTGGACGAAAGGGCTTAAGGGATTAAGCTCTTAATAGAAGGAGAAGTTGGCTGGCACATACGCTAGGTATACGCTAGAGTATGTTGTGCGTACGTGGCCAATAACCCGCTTTTTGGTCAAGCCCCTAGTACGCCGTGCATGTAAGTTGAGTACTTTAGGCGTACTCAACTGAGTTGACTTAGTTGACTTCTTTGATGTATGACTTTGATCAGGATTTGACCAAGTTTGACCTAAGGGTATTTTGCGTTGTAGTTGATTTTGGTCACTATTTGATGTATAGGTGATCGGTAGAGCTGATATTCGGAGCAGTGTCCTATTCAACTATCTTTTCAGACTGAGAGGTGAGTTTTTCCTCACTATACTTGTGGGTCGAAGATACGAATGCCGACCCACTAGGTTATGTATCCTGGTATATAGGATGTTGTTATAATGTAGTGATCTGTTGGATCTGTATCATGGTATATAGTATGTTGTTATGTTGTAGTGATCTGTTAGATCTGTATCCTGATATATAGGATGTGTTATGCGGTAGTGGTCTGTAGATCTGCCTGTTGCTTGTTGATTGTTTATATGTTTACCTGTGCGTATGCCGACATAGTATGACTTGGTTTTGAGGATTTACTACTATGTGTGTGAGCCAACATACCGGGGGTAATCCATCCCGATGAATGTGGACCCGTTGGTATACCAGTCCGATGACTGATTGGACCCGTTGTATAGTGGCATTCAAGTATAATGACTGATTGGGCCGGGGGTAATCCACCCAGATGGCTGTAGACATGAAGGTATTCCATTCTGATGACTGATTGGACCTAGCATGCATGATTATATATGTTATATATGTTGTATATAGTACTTTGGGGGAACTCACTAAGCTTTGGTTTATAGTTTTAGTTTATTGTTTCAGCTACTTTAGATGATCAGGGGAAAGCGAAGGCATAATCATGCATATCCTTCCAGTTTTGATGATTTTGGATTTCTAGGATACTCTGATTTGTGATTATCACTTTTGAGAATAATGTTTTGTAAACCATTATGGTTTTGGTTAGATTTTAAAATGAAATTTTTTACCTAGATTTTTGGGATGTTACAAGTTGGTATCAGAGCCCTGGTTTGAGAGAATTGGATGAGCATTCTTGTGAATCTAGATTGAAACTAAGGATCTGTGAAAATTTTCAATCTTTTTTTCAAAAGTAACCAAGGAAGGATGAGATGTGTACGATCATACGGAGCAAGAAAGTATACCCTAAGTTACCCACACTATTATTTGTTATTGATGATTATGATAGAACTGCATACTAGTGATAAGCCAGGGATCTTCAGGGATTGCATGATAGAATTGCCTGAATTATGATGCCTTATTCCTATAGAGTTTTTCTACTCGAATGATGATTGCTTGTTTCTTGTAGGACTCTTTCGGGTGTGAATTACCTACTAATTGAATACGTTAAGTCACATGTTGCATGGGTTAAATAGTCTTAGAGTGAAGGATTTGGTCGTCTTGCGTAGTTCTTGTCTGTCTAACCATATAAGGTTGAATCTTTCAATCTAAGATTATTTAAGTTGTGTTGCATGTGACTATATTCCTGAAGTAGTAAACTGGCACCAATGGGGGTCTTTCGGCAGCTGATGGTAGGGTGAGCTGAGGATCCTAGGATAGCCTAATGAGTGTGAAGTACTCATGGTACGCTATTCAGTGGGTGTTAGGAGTATCATTATGAGTGAGTGTGTGTAGCCGGCCAACTAAGGAATGTTTAGCCACTCTTGAAAGAGTGAGGATAAGATGCATGCGTATCCTAGTTGTTGGGATTTTTTTCAGGTAGTTTGTGATGATCCATTAAGACAAATACGGGTAGGTATGGAAGGTAGTATGAGCCCGTACTACTGAAAGCACTAGACCCATACACGTATTAAGGGAGTCACAAACCCCGAGGGTTTAGTCTCTCTTTGATGGTTGAAATGGTTTGGATTGTGGCCTTTCTGATATATTTTAGTTCATTTACAGTATGGTGGGCAGGATAGGCCGGGGTTGACTGATGATCAGATACGGGAGATGATTTCCACTGAGGTTTCACAGATATTGTAGGAAGAGTTGCTTGGCATTGTGGATCAGATCACTGGTAAGCTAATTTCCAAGTTCGAGGAGCGAACTACAGCCTTGCAGACTGTGAGAGGGGCTTTTGAGGTAACTACTAGGGGAAATCTTGATGTGGGCACGAGAATCGGAAGGAGAAAGAGCGCTCTTTTAGCGATGGATGTGTTGGATTAGTGTCTAAGTCCAGAACTATTTTGGTATGTACTTGACCCGATTATGAGCATGGTCCTTTTGGGTTGCCTTCACCATAGCAATATGTAGGATGAATTAAGGAGAGAAAGGTTTAATTATGATTTATTAATATATTATAAGAATAATATATTAAAGGAGAAATCATATTGTTTAATTAATATTAGTCAAGAATTAATTAAGAATTAATTTTATGACTAAAAGAGATTAATTAAACTTAGCGAACTGGAGTTGTAATTATAAGATAATTACAATTGGGCTATGGATCGCCTAATAATATATAGGTTGGACGAATTCTATGGGAAGCCCATAAGGAATTCGTCTAAGGGATATGTTAAAGGAGTCCATGGGCTGCTTAGGGCCTAAGCAGTCAGATTAGGGTTTCCTAGTTGCAAATCCTAATAGCCTACATGTATATAAAGGACCCCTATGCCCCAAAAACGTGGCCAAGTGTTCCTTTAGGGTTTCTAGCCGTTTTTGGTGCCTCCCCTCTCTTCTCTCCTTCATCCAATTGCTTAGTGGTGTTTGTGACTCCATTAGAGGTGCAACACTTGAGGCACTAAGCTTTCTGAAGCCAAGGATTAATTTTTATTGCTATATAACAATCAAAGGTAAGATCTAAACCCTAATTTCAGTTATAGTTTATTAGATCTAGGGTTTATGGCTTTGGATTATCAATTTCATGTTCATTAGACAAACTAGATCCAAAGCTATTAGGGTTTGCATGTACACCATAGGATTGATGTAGTGCTCAAAACCCATCAGTGGTATCAGAGCCTAGGGCTGTTTGTTAGTGAATTTGATGCTTGTTTGATCGATTTTTGCATGAAAAATGAAGTTTTTTGCCCTCTGCATCTCTGACTCGGCGAGTCAGTGGATGAACTCGGCGAGTCAGGCTGACTCGGCGAGTCCATGGATCTGGCAGCCTGTGTTTGCGATTTTCTTGCCTATTTTGCTGTGGGATAATTACCAAAACAGTTTTTATCAATAAAATCTGAATTTTATGTATATATGGTGATTATCCTTGCCAAAATAGAAGATAATTGTCAAAATTTAAATAATCTTTTGTTTTATTAGATAAAGATTGATTATTTGTAATTTAGATTTGAATTAACTTGTGAAAAAGTTTCAATTTTCCCCTTTAGGTTTTATAGTTTAAAATTGAACTTAAAAGTTTTGTTTTTGAAATTTAAATAGTTAAACCCTAGTGTTTTGAAAGGTTTCAAAACTTGTCCTCAAGTTTTGGAATTTAAATTTTTTGATTAAAAGTTTAATTTTGAAAGATTTAAATTTTAAACCCTAATGTTTTGAAAAGTTCAAAACTTGCCCTCAAGTTTTGGAATTTAAAAGTTGATTAAAAGTTTAATTTTGAAATGTTAAATTCTAAAAACCCTCGTTTTTTTTTGAAAAAGTTCAAATTACACCCTTATGGTTTTGTTAATTAATTAAAGTGTATAATTAAAAGAGAGTTAATAAATCCATAAAGTTTTGGTTTACATTTAATTAAATTAAAAGTATAATTTATTAAATTAGACCACCTAGTATTTTAAAAGTGTAAAATACACCCTATACTATATATAACATTAAAAGTCTAATATTATATATATGTATGAGTAAACAATCAATCTTACCGTTAGTAGGCCTCATTCACGAAGCCGGTCTATAAGGGGTGTTTAAGGAAATTGCCTAGAAAATGGCGATTGAATGGATATCCACTCTTACCCACCGCACTCTTGACTGGTGGAGGGTCGTTAGCCGAACGGGTAGGATAGGACGAAACCTTCCATTATAAGTATAATGAAGTACAAAGTAACTAAATGCTTTTACAAATTCCCAAATCATAGTTACTTTAGGCAAAATGTGAAATTGTATGCTAATCCATGGAATTACACTTCACACCCTTGCCAAACGTTAGTGGAGCGTGCGTGGTTAACCGGCACACTAATTTGGGGTTGACATTGGTTGTGAAGGGTGGCTCGATGTTTATCATAGATCAATGGAGCGTGTGTGGTTAACCGGCACATTGATTAGGTGATAGTATCATTGACTGCATCACGTAGATTCGTATGGTTATTCACACCTTATTTGTGATCCTCGGCATCCCAGTCACAAATAGAAGGGCATAATCGAGATTAAACATGCCATTGAAAAGTTCAATGAATCTCAAAAGATCTAGGGGTTTCAATTCATTTAAAACTTAAACTTCATTTTTGTTTTTCATGGTGGGAATTGGTAAATCGTCATTTACCTACCTTCAAATATTCTGCAACTAGATTACGGCATCCCGCTTCTAGGTTGTAGAGTATTGTGTTGGATCCTAGCCTTGATGTTTCTTTTGGGTGTTACATCAAGGATTCTTATCAACGAACTTGAATTTTCTCCCGTTTTGTAGATGTCTAAATCTTACAATGGTCTTCCCAAATCCATTGGAACAAGCTTTCCAAATGAAGATGACGTTCCAAGATACGATCAAGGAAATGAGTGTCGTGCTTCACTTCCTCCACCTCCTCCAATTATTCTCCCCAACCCACAAGTTCAAAGTCTTGAAAAGTTCAAGCTCACTCAAGCCCTATTGACAAGTAAACACGAAGATGGGAAACCTGTGTGTGCACACATCTTGGAGATAAAGTCACACATTGACAGGTTAAGGATGTTGGGTGTCGAGATTTCAGGTGAGTTGGCTGTTGACTGGGTTCTTCAGTCACTTCCTAAATCATATAGTGAGTTCGTAAGAGAGTACTATATGATGAAACACGACGTGACCCTCATTGATCTCACCTATTTGATTATAGCTGCTGAATCAGCAATGATTTGGCATGCTAGTCAAGCAAATTTGTCTGATGAATCAAACTCCCAAACTTCAATGGACACTGGCAACATTGGAAGTCCAGAAAGGACTAAGCATGAGATTGTCCCATTTGCTGTGCCAAATGAGTCCATTTGCTTTTGTTGCCTAGAGAAGGGGCATTGGAGACGAAGCTGCCCAAACTACCTGAGAGATCTAAAAGATGGGAGAGTCAAGGAATATGGCTCTACTTCAGGTAAAATCCATTATCTAACTCTGTAAGCTCCTATTTCTGATTCTTAATACATGATGTGATAAGATTACATTTTGATGTTTTGCAGGATCAAAGAAAAGAGATGAAGCTTAAGGAAGAAGCGTGCTGAATCTGATCATGAAGAAATGGATTTCGATCGCATGGATTCGAAGATCAAATTTTTTGAGTTGCTACTCTAGAGTTAGGATAGAATGATAAGAAATATGAAATAACATAGTTTTTCAGTTGAATTGCATTGTAAGGACAAATTTTTCCGCAATAAAATAAATTTTGATTTTTTCTTATTTATTTATCCTTGCAATGGTGTGTATGAAAAATTGATGTTTAATTGTTTCTATTATTAGCAATAATGGATTTGATTCTTAATTATGTTATTTGCGGAAATGTCGAGAATTTTCCAAAGAAGGGAAGATTCTCATCGCCCAAGTTTCAATTGGACAGAAACTTGGAATCATACAACTTGGTTGTGTGATGAATGAGAAACTTCATATTTGGAAATTAGACTAAATCTTTGACAAAGTGTCAAGAGAAGGACTAGGAGATCGAGTACACTAGGTTGTGCGTTGATCAAGTCCACCACAAGAGTGATAAAGATATTCGTCATGATTTACTAAAGTTTAGTAAATATGGTTATACTTATAAGATTAATTATAATTCTGAGTTGATCGAAAGAGTTTCAATCAATAGCAGAACGAATAAGAAGAATCGAATAGGCAGAAAGATAAAAGTTTCTCTATTATACGAAGAAGGGAGAGTACCTTTTATTGTGTTTTATGATAGGTCTTAATGATTAAGAACTATTTCTCAATTGGTCCTCTAAGTGAGTCTTAGTGCATTTGCATGTCTAAGAAGAGGAATCGAGAATTATGGAAATAGTTAAATCAATAAGTCAATCATACTTCGTTCCAATATCAAGTCTTAAGAGTCATACTCCAAGATTGTGACTTGATTGACAAGTCTGAAGTAGGTTTATAACACTCGTCAAATGTGGAATTTGGAAAAGTTTTCTTATTCTTGCACATTTGAAATTGGTTAGTTGTGATGTCTTGGATAAGACAAAGACCAACCAAGACCAATTGTGTGAAGTGTTAAAAGGCTACACTAACTCTTGAATATTTGTTTGTAAAGAAATGTTTCTTGACAAGAGAACCTCATATGTCAAGGAGTCAGTGGGAGTCTTAATGGACTTGAAAAGTTTCAAGAACAAATCAAGAATAAACCTAATTGATCATCACTAGCACACGACTTGAGGTATATAACCTATCGTGTTGACATTATCTTGTTTCTGTTGTTGGATAAGGTGTCTAAGTCCATAACTTATTTGGTATATACTTGACCCGACCCGGCATGGTCCATTTGGGTTGCACTTCACCCGAACTATTTATATGGATAACATTATGAGAAGAGTATATTTGCGGCCTACTAATATATTATAAGTTATAATATATTAATATGAAATTGTATTATTTAATTAGTATTGATCTTAAATTAATTATGAATTAATTTAGTGATCATAAGGTGACTAATTAAATAATGGGCTATTGTACTTATATAGTGTGGGCTAACACTCATAAGGAAATGGGCTAAGCTTGAATGGGAGTCCATGGATGATCCATGGAGATTTTAACCCATGGATCCTTGGAATAGGAAAAGACATGGGTTATTAGGGTTTGCATGGTTCATAACCCTAATCATCTACACTATATAAAGAGGCTTATGGTGCTTGAAAAGACACTATGTGTGTGTGCATAAGGTGTGGCCGATTTCTAGAGTATTAGAGTGCTCTCTCATAAGTTTTCCAAGTTTGTGGTGATTTGTGATTTCCATTTGAGGCATTCACATTATTGGTGCTTGGCTCTCAAACTCCCAAGGAATCAACTCACTAACAAAGGTATGTAATTCTTCTAGTATCTTTTATGTTTAAAAGTACCCCATGTATGCTAGATAGGTTATGAACCTTGGAAAATTATTTTGCATGTATTTTAGACAAACATAGATCCAAGGTTTCTAGGGTTGCATGAACACCTTAGGAGTGTTAGTTTGCTCAAAACCCAATAGTGGTATCAGAGCCTAGGCTTGTTTGTTTGATACTTGTTGCAAACTTGTTGAAAAAACTCAAGTTTTCTGCATTCTGCAACATGAACTCGCCGATTCCATGGGGGGACTCTCCGAGTCCATGAGTAAATTCATCCTACTCGTCGAGTAGGTTTCTTCCACTCGACGAGTAGAAGCCTCAGAATGCAGATTTTTGAGTTTTGTTGCTGGAAATGGACTAGAAACATTACCCTAAACTATTTTGGTGTTATAAAACCTGTTTTTGATGGTGTAATGTTTATGCTAATCCATTTACAATGGCTTATATCAAAATTGCATGATAATATGTGTTCATATGTTCTTGGAATTTTTGATATGATGTTCATGTTCTTATGAATTATTGTTAGATCATAGGAATTATTTGCTAAATTGTTTATTGATAATTCTTGATCATTTATGTGTTTTAATGGAGTCCATAATTTGTCCTCAAGTTATGGATTTCCAAAGGTCACTTTCATTTATGCACACTTAAAACACATAAGTTACATGAAAATGAAGAGTCTTCATTTTATGGACCTTTAATTCATAAGTTATGAAATGAAAAGTTTTAAATAGTTTCAAAACTTGTCCTCAAGTTTTGGAATTTGTAAAGTTACACACACTTTAATATACTTTAATTCCAAACCCTTAGAGTTTTAAAAGTTAAAATTCAACCCTTATACTATTTATAACATTAATGGTTAATTATTATATATATGTATAAGATTAAGTCGTTTTACCGTTAGTAGGCCTCATTCACGAAGCCGGTCTATAAGGGGGGTATAAGGTTGTTGCCTATAAAATGGCAACTTAATGGGTGTCCATTCTCACCCACCGTTTCCTTGATCGGCGGAGGGTCGTTAGCCGAACGGGTAGGACAATGACTTTAAATTCTCATTAAAAGTATAATGAATATTATAAAGTAACTAAACCTTTAATAAATTCCCAATCTTAGTTACTTTAGGAAAATGTGAATATGGTGCTAACCCATGAAATTCACACTTTGTACCTTACCAAGTCGTTGGCGGAGCGTGTGTGGTTAACCGGCACACTAACTTGGACTAGTAAGGATCACGAAGGGTGACTTAATGTTTATCATAGATCGGTGGAGCGTGTGTGGTTAACCGGCACATTGATTAGGTGATAATATTAAGGGTACCAAGTGAATTTGCATGGTTATTCACACCTTGTTTTGTGATCCTCGGCATCCTAGTCACAAAACTTGAAGGGCACAATCGAGATTGAAACATGCCATTGAAAAGTTCAATGAATCTCT
This sequence comes from Lactuca virosa, assembly GCF_052849685.1. Taxonomy (NCBI): domain Eukaryota; kingdom Viridiplantae; phylum Streptophyta; class Magnoliopsida; order Asterales; family Asteraceae; genus Lactuca; species Lactuca virosa. The sequence goes on from NC_136428.1 coordinate 242,271,766, forward strand.
AAAGAATCTAGGAATTTCAAAACCAATTAAACCTAATAATTCATTTCGTTTTCATGGTGGAAATTGGTGAATCGTCATTCACCTACCTTCAAATATGTTATAGCTTAGATTACGGCATCCCTCTTCTAAGTTATAATATATTGTGTTGGATCCTAGCCTTAATATTAAATTTGGGTGTATTATTAAGGATTCGATATATCTAATCTAAACTTGTTTTCTTCTTTTCAGATGTCTTCCAACAATAATGCTTCGGGCTCTAACCCTACTGGCTCCTATTCCCTCATGAACCTTTGTGGGAGGGTCATCTTTGATGGTTCCAACTTCATGGATTGGATCCGAACATTAGGATGGTCACTCATTACGAGGACAAGGAATATGTCCTCGATAAGGAGCTAAAGGAGCTTGATGAGTCCACTGCTACTCCTAAGGAGGTCGCTGAGTATCAAGCACATGAAAGAGATGTCACCAAGGTGGCATGCATCATGATGGCCACCATGCTAGCCAAACTCCAAAAGTCCTATAAGGACTATTACCCTTTTGAGATGCATCAGGATCTGATGGAAAGGTACCATCAGAGTGCTCGTCAAGAGCGGTATGAAATAATCTCCTCCATGATCACTACCCGTATGAAGGATAGCGAACCAATCACGAGCCACATGCAAAAAATTCAAAGGTATGTGGACCGTCTAATGAAACTGAATGTGAACTTCCCTGAGGAGTTGGCAATTGATATCATTTTGCACTCCTTGCCCTCGTGTTATGATCAATTTCGTATGACATACCACATGAACAAGGAGGAAGTCACACTCAGTAAGCTTCAAGGACTTCTGAAGACTGCCGAAAGTGGTCTTAAGAGTAAGTCGGTTACTACTCCTACTCCTACTACTACCCCTGTTTTGGCTATCGGGCAAGGCAAAAGGAAGAAGAGGAAGCACCCTTCGAAGGGTACCAAGGGAAAGTCCCTTGAAGGCTCCTCATCTGGAACCAAAGGTGGTTCTATCACTCCTTCTGCCATCCCTAAGGATGCTGAATGCTTCTACTGTCAAAATAAGGGGCACTGGAAGCGAAACTGCCCAAAGTACTTGCAGGATGTCAAGGATGGGAAAGTGAAACCATCCCATGCAGGTATTTACACTATATTGTCTAATAACTCACCATATTCTAATTCTTGGGTTCTTGATACAGGTTGTGGTATTCACATCTGTTGTGACTTGCAGGGCCTAAGAAGAAGTGAGGATGTGGAGCACGGAAAGATAAACTTAATCATGGGGAACAAGAAGGTTGCACCTGTTGCCAAGATTGGAGTTTATACTTTGTTGCTAGATAGTGGGTTAAAGTTAGATTTGAATAAATGTGTGTACTCATCTGAAATGGCGAGGAATATTATTTCCTTTCATGCTTTGTACAAACAAGTTTTACCTTTTCTTTTGATAATGAAGTTGGTAGTATTAATGCTTTCTTTAATAATGTTCTTTATTTTAAAGCATTACCTTGTGATGGTGTGTATGAAGCTGTATCGGTTGTAGATAATTTAGGAAATAATGTATTATGTATTGATTCTTCTACTAGCTTGGATAAAGCATCTTTGTGGCATTGTCGTCTTGGACATGTAAGCAAGAAACGCATAGGCCAGCTCCAAAAGGATGGAGTCTTGGAGTCGTTCGACCTCAAGTCGGATGATAGTTGTGAGTCTTGTCTACTTGGAAAAATGACAAAATCACCCTTCACTGGTACTTGTGCAAGGGGTGAGGGTTTGTTGGACCTTATACATACTGATGTATGTGGACCATTCAAAACCGCCACAAGGGATGCTAATCGCTATTATGTGACTTTTATTGATGATTTTAGTAGATATGGTTATGTCTACTTAATCAAACATAAGTCAGAAACTTTTGAAAGGTTTAAAGAGTTTAAACAGGAAGTAGAAAATTAATTAGGCAGGAACATTAAGATGCTTCGATCCGATCGAGGTGGTGAGTATCTTAGTACTGAGTTCCTCGACTATCTTAAGGAGTGTGGGATTGTCTCACAATTGACACCTCCCATGACACCACAGCTGAATGGTGTAGCTGAGAGGCGTAATCGAACTTTGTTGGACATGGTTCGCTCTATGATGAGTCGAGCTTCGCTACCAATCTCTTTTTGGGGGTATGCCTTAGAGACTGCCGCCCACATCCTTAATCTAGTCCCTACAAAGAAGGTTGCCAAAACACCTCATTAAATGTGGACTGGGAAAGTTCCCAATTTGGACCATATCAAGATTTGGGGTTGCGAGGCTTTCGTGAGGCGCGAGACTCATGACAAGCTCGAACCTCGAAGTGAAAGGTGTATTTTCATCGGCTACCCACAAAAATCCTTTGGTTACCTCTTCTACAGACCTAGTGAGAATGTGGTCTTTGTGGCTAGGAGAGGGGTCTTTCGAGAGAGAGAATTTATAAACCAAGGAGACAGTGGGAGGCAAATTGACCTTGAAGAAATTCAAGACTCAATTGGTGAAGGAACCTCAGACACTAGCAATCAACTTGAGGAGGAAATTCCTGTTGATCCAGCTGACGAGTCTATACTTCCGAGGCGTTCCACAGGGGTTAGGAACACACCTGAGTTTTATTATGGATTTCATATTACTACGGAAGGTGATACATTTATCAGTGACAGTACACTGGTAAATCTGGATGAACCTAACAGTGTTAAGGAAGCCATGGCAGGCCCAAAGTCTGCTAAATGGAAGGAGGCTATGGACAGCGAGATACAGTCCATGTATGAAAATCCAGTTTGGAACTTGGTTGACAATGTACCAGGCCATAAGACAGTCGGGTGCAAATGGATCTTCAAGAAGAAGACCGACATGGATGGGAAGGTGCACACTTATAAGGCTCGACTGGTTGCGAAGGGTTTTACTCAGACTCAGGGTATTGATTATGATGAAACCTTTTCACCAGTAGCAAAGATTAAGTTTATTAGGGTTATGCTAGCCATTGCTGCATTTCATGATTATGAAATATGACAAATGGATGTCAAAACCGCTTTCCTTAACGGAAAGTTGGCTGAGGATGTTTACATGAATCAGCCAGAAGGTTTTGTCAGTGCAGAGTACCCCAATAGAGTGTGCAAGCTTGAGAAATCCATTTATGGATTGAAACAAGCATCTCGAAGTTGGAATCTTTGTTTCGATGAGAAGGTCAAAGAGTTTGGTTTCTCAAGAAGTGAAGATGAGTCCTGCGTGTATGTCAGAGCTAGTGGGAGTATAGTTAGCTTTTTGGTACTGTATGTGGATGACATACTACTCATAGGAAATGACATCCCAACCTTGCAGGAGGTTAAGTCCTGGCTTGGGAAGTGCTTTGCTATGAAGGACCTTGGAGAAGCTGCCTATATCCTAGGGATAAGGATATTAAGAGAAAGGAGTAAAAGACTAATTGGACTTAGTCAGAGTATCTACTTGGATAAGGTGTTGAAAAGGTTCAACACGCAGAATTCCAAGAAAGGAGAATTACCGATCCAAAGCAATGCCAAACTGAGCAAGGCTCAGAGCCCGAGTATAGAAGATGAGATAGCTGAGATGAGTCGATTACCTTATGCTTCCGCTGTTGGTTCGATCATGTATGTTATGACTTGTACCCGTCCTGATGTGGCCTTCTCTTTGAGCATGGTCAGCAGATATCAAGGGAACCCTGGCAAGGCTCATTGGACTGCGGTAAAGAATATTCTCAAGTACCTGCGGAGGACTAAGGATTGGATCCTTACCCTTGGTGGGAGTAATGACTTGAGAGTAGTAGGGTATAGTGATGCTAGCTTTCAGACTGTTAGGGATAACTTCCGCTCTCAGTCGGGCTGGGTCTTTACCTTAAATGGAGGGGCAATCACTTGGAAGAGTTCCAAACAGGAGACTGTAGCTGATTCGACTTGTGAATCAGAGTACATAGCAGCGAGTGAAGTGGCAAAGGAGGCGATATGGCTGAGGAACTTCATCGGAGACATTGGAGTTATACCAGCTATTAAGGAGCCTATGGAGATTTTCTGTGACAGCAATAGTGCGGTTGCCTTAGCCAAGGAACCAAGAGATCATGGTAGATCCCGACACATTGACAGAAAATATCACTTCATAAGACATACGATAGAAGAGGGACTCCTCGTGGCAAAGAGGGTATTGTCAGATGAGAACCCTGCGGATCCCCTTACGAAGGGACTGACGAGGGTGAAGCATTTGCAGCATGCAAGATGCATCGGGCTGAGGGACGATATTAGTTTTACAGATTAGATAGTTATTACTGAAACTTGTAAAATGTAATCGATGTTTGATGATGAATAAAAGTTGTGATTTATTTATGAGTAAGGTGTTGCTATCATTGTCAATTATTTACTATTGTTTCAGCTTTGCATGTTTTGACTTCGAGAATAATAAGTTTATTCAAACTCTCCACAGTCGGTCATATGTCGGAAGTAGGTATGAATCAAGACTGTCATGAATTGGGATTGTAGATGACTAAAGGTGTTTAGCCATAGCAATGGTTGCTACAACATTCATGAGTACTCATAAGTTATGAGTATTGGAATAAACCCACACTCACTTGTATCACTTCATGGAATTTATCTCGAGTGATCGTGAGACGGTAATATCATATAAGTCTTCAAACCTAGAGATATGAGTTGTTACCTATGAGTTGGTTGTGCATTGATTGCACGTAAACGCATCAGTAACTTGATGTTATAAAACGTGCCTTTGTGTGCAATTCAATAAGTAGTAGAACAAGCATATGAGTCGAAGTTTATCTGTTCCTTCTAGAAATAGAAGCGATATATGGGCCCCTCGATGATTTTGTTTTGACCTATGTACCGGGCCCGGTTAGAACTAAATTGATGTGTTCGATTAAGTTCTTTGTCAAACAAATCGAAAATCGGAAAACAAACTGCTGGACAATAAGTAAGACATTGTTCCATGTATTTGTCCGGCTGATATCATGAGAGCAGAGGATTATGTGATCACTTATCTAAAATGGCGCTTCATAGTTCAACAGAGTTTTCGAGAGCTACGATTGCCGGTTGGTTCCTGAAGCTATATAGGCAAATACAGTTATCAGACTTATCCAAATGGGAGACTATTGGATAAGGTGTCTAAGTCCATAACTTATTTGGTATATACTTGACCCGACCCGGCATGGTCCATTTGGGTTGCACTTCACCCGAACTATTTATATGGATAACATTATGAGAAGAGTATATTTGCAGCCTAATAATATATTATAAGTTATAATATATTAATATGAAATTGTATTATTTAATTAGTATTGATCTTAAATTAATTATGAATTAATTTAGTGATCATAAGGTGACTAATTGAATAATGGGCTATTGTACTTATATAGTGTGGGCTAACACTCATAAGGAAATGGGCTAAGCTTGAATGGGAGTCCATGGATGATCCATGGAGCTTTTAACCCATGGATCCTTGGAATAGGAAAAGACATGGGTTATTAGGGTTTGCATGGTTCATAACCCTAATCATCTACACTATATAAAGAGGCTTATGGTGGTTGAAAAGACACTATGTGTGTGTGTGCATAAGGTGTGGCCGATTTCTAGAGTATTAGAGTGCTCTCTCATAAGTTTTCCAAGTTTGTGGTGATTTTTGATTTCCATTTGAGGCATTCACATTATTGGTGCTTGGCTCTCAAACTCCCAAGGAATCAACTCACTAACAAAGGTATGTAATTCTTCTAGTATCTTTTATGTTTAAAAGTACCCCATGTATGATAGATAGGTTATGAACCTTGGAAAATTATTTTGCATGTATTTTAGACAAACATAGATCCAAGGTTTCTAGGGTTGCATGAACACCTTAGGAGTGTTAGTTTGCTCAAAACCCAACATCTGTACCATTCCAGTTGAGTTAAATGTGCATGTGAGTTCTATGAGTTCTCATTTGAATGCACAAAGACAAAGCACCTTGATCAATGGAAAGTACATTGATATGTAGGGGTGAGTTGTTTGGAAGACATGGTGGGCACTTGTGTTACCATGAGGCAAGAAATCAAGATTGAACAAGTACAGTCCATATGGTTTTGGATTTGTCGCAAACTTTCGTTTTGACAAATTCACATGGATAGGAACACATACATCTTAAAATCTAAGTGTCATGAGGTTTCCCTCCTTCATGAAAATGAGTGTGAGGAAATGCTTTCAGTAAGATAGATTTTAAGAAGATTGCAATTGTGAAAAATTGTATTCTCAAATTCGATTATGATTACGGCATCCCTCTTCATAGTTCGAATTGTGAGATTTGGCAATTGGTCTGAACATTTGGGACTTAGTAACATAAATTCTGAATTGTTTAGACATACATGTGAGCTATCTAAGGCAAAGGTGTATGAACTTAAAAAGCTTAGATAAAGGCTTATCAAAGCATTAAGTATTAGAAATATGAACTTAAGGAATTCAATAAGCATTGTTTTCTGGAAGTTCAATTGTTTTCTGAATACATGTCAAAGCTAGTGGGAGCATAAGTGTTATGCTGGTAAGAAAATAATCATCATGTTAGTGGGAGCATGATTATTATGGTAAGTATTGCAAGTTAGCAATATTAATTATAGAAAACAAAGATTCACTTTGCAAAGTTCCAAAGGTTGAAAAGTTGTTTTGCTATAATTAAGGGAGAGAATATTATACTTCATTTCAAAATTCTAAAGCTTAGATCGAGAAATGTTAATAAATTTAGTCAAGGATACATAGTGCATTCTCAAAATTCGATTATGATTACGACATCCCTCTTCATAGTTCGAATTGTGGGAACATGGCACATAAAATATTATGGCAGAAGGATGATAAAGTATCACGTCTTTATGTGAGACATTATGCATCGTGTCCAATACGCTTCGAGTATAGGATCGATTGCATATGCTATAATATTTGACCGTTCTAAAATTTTCCAAATGCCTAGGGCATTAAGAGGGAAAAAGGGACTAGAATCGGTTTTGACTAAAATAATTAAACAACTATCAAAGGACGATGTGAGGTTCACTGAGGATTTGTCGCTTGTGAGTAGTTGGAAGTATAGTACTGAATGGACTATATTGACATTATTATGAATAGATAATATTCTATTAAGAATGAGTTGTCATATGGCAAATATGGAAATGTTTCCATTAATGGGAGTTGGATATTAAGAAATATGTCTAGATTAGAAACTTTTATGCGAGAAGGATGTTCAAAGGAATGTACTTTGAATGTGAGACTTCACGTCTATGGAATTGTCTTGTAACAATTTCCAATAGAATACCTTGTAATTTCATTAGTCGGGTCTTGGTAACTTTTGTGCTATGACATTACGAAAGAATCATTGCATAAAATGTTAGAATCTGACATATTCTAAAAGTGGCAAGAATTTGGTATTCTTATACTAATAATAAGGATTGGGGATTGTGAAATGAGTTTCATTGGAAAAGTTTTCAATTGATCTATTTCACAAAGTATGAACCATAGGAAACCAAAGTGTGCATGCTTGGAGCATGGGACAATTGTGGTTATAATTCCAGTAATAAGTTGATTTTCTGAAACAGTAAGCAATGAATAATGAGTAATCAATATGGTGTTTAAATAAAAGTGTTTTTATTTACGCTCAAAAGTTTTGGGGCCATATAGGATTAATATTATTATTGCGTTTCACTTTGCATGTTTTGACTTCCAGAATAACTGGGTTATTCAAACCTCCACAATCGGTCATACGTTGGAAGTAGGTATGAAGGAAGACTGTCATGAATCTGTCTGCAGATTGTCTAAAGTGTTTAGACATAGCACTAGTTTGTTGCAGAGTTCATGAGTGCTTTGATAAGATTAACGTATTGGATTAAACCCACGCTCACTTGAATCACTTCATGGATTTATCACGGGTGATTAGTGAGACGATAACATTGTATGTTCTTGAAACTGAGACGTGTGAGTTGTTATTTGTTGGTCGGTTGCACATTGATGATAAGTAAACGCACCAGTAACTTGGTGTTATAAAACTTATTGTTGTGTGTGATTCGATTAGTAGGTGCAAGCAAGCATTTGAGTCGAAGTTTATCCATTCCTTTTACCCAAAGTGGGATAAAAGCGATATGTGTGGGCCCCTCGATGATTTAGTGATGACACCCTAAGTGCTTGGCCAAGCCGGGAATAAGTTTATGTGTTCAATTGTAGTCTGTTGTCAGTCGTCATAAATCAGATGTCGGGAAACAATACATAGACAGAGAGAATGATTTAAATCCTTGTCTCATGTCTATACGATATCTTGTAGAATGGAGGAATATATGATCCCTTATCTAAAGGACACGCGTATCTGATAAGATCAGAGTTGACAGCGGCTTTTAAAAGCAACGATTGCTGATCAGGTTCTGAAGTTATGCAAAATAGTTATTAGACTTATCCAAGTGGGAGACTGTTGGATTAGTGTCTAAGTCCATAACTATTTTGGTATGTACTTGACCCGATTATGAGCATGGTCCTTTTGGGTTGCCTTCACCATAGCAATATGTAGGATGAATTAAGGAGAGAAATGTTTAATTATGATTTATTAATATATTAAAAGAATAATATATTAAAGGAGAAATCATATTGTTTAATTAATATTAGTCAAGAACTAATTAAGAATTAATTTTGTGACTAAAAGAGATTAATTAAACTTAGGGGACTGGAGTTGTAATTATAAGATAATTACAATTGGGCTATGGATCACCTAATAATATATAGGTTGGACGAATTCTATGGGAAGCCCATAAGGAATTCGTCCAAGGGATATGTTAAAGGAGTCCATGGGCTGCTTAGGGCCTAAGCAGTCAGATTAGGGTTTCCTAGTTGCAAACCCTAATAGCCTACATGTATATAAAGGACCCCTATGCCCCATAAACGTGGCCAAGTGTTCCTTTAGGGTTTCTAGCCGTTTTTGGTGCCTCCCCTCTCTTCTCTCCTTCATCCAATTGCTTAGTGGTGTTTGTGACTCCATTAGAGGTGCAACACTTAAGGCAGTAAGCTTTCTGAAGCCAAGGATTGATTGTTATTGCTATATAACAATCAAAGGTAAGATCTAAACCCTAATTTCAGTTATAGTTTATTAGATCTAGGGTTTATGGCTTTGGATTATCAATTCCATGTTCATTAGACAAACTAGATCCAAAGCTATTAGGGTTTGCATGTACACCATAGGATTGATGTAGTGCTCAAAACCCATCAGGACGAAGAGTTCGAGACGGCTAACTTGGGTGCTGGAAGTCAAGGGGGCATTGATATCTACGGGAATTGTGGTGGAACCCACGGGTTTGCTTGTCACAAGTTTAAATGCTATAATTGTGGAGGGAAAGGGCATGTCGTTCGTGACTGCAAGAAGGATCAGATGTGTTTCCACTGTCATCATCCAGGTCACTCAAACTCGACTGTCCTGCATGGGTTGCAGAGGGGGTGCAAGCCCAAGCACCCATCGTCCTACGGGAGGTCAAAGTTAAATCGCAAGAAATCACAGGTATGAATTTTGATCCCCAATTTTATCTTGAATAGATGTACCTGCTTAGTGTATTTCCAATTAGATAGCCATTCGTATAGTTAGCGTGTTAGGGTTGTTATAGAATCTGTGGGTTTTAAAGGTTCAGTGATGCGACTTTCGGGGTGCTCCGTAAATCTTAAAGTAAGAGGTTCGTTCGTGAAGGGTTCAGAGTTGTATTTCTTGGAAAGCTTCTGGCGTCTCCATCTAAGGTGCAAGATTTCCTTGCGATTGCTAGTTATTATTCAAAAAAATGTTATATGCCATTTTGCATACTGAGAGCTGTGATTAGAAAGTATATGGATGAACCGGTTTCAGGCTTTGACATGGAAGAAGATGAACAATAAGGGAGCAAGCCCTGAGCGGGGGGGGGGGGGATGAGCGTTCTTCTTGAAGGATCAGCAACCAGATTGGTTTTGATGGCTTCCTCAAGATGGGCCAAAGGAAGTTGCAGTGTAAGTTCGTTGGATTCCTGGTGTTCGAGACTGTTGAGATCTTTTATGCTGGAGAGGACCGAGAGGTTGATCCGAAGTAGGTGCAGCGTAAGTTGTTGTTAGTTTTCTGCTTGGGTTGTGCACGCAGTTCTTCTATCGAAAGCTTCTAGACAAGATCTCGATGTATCCGGTTGTCCCTTCTGGGACAACGAATAGGGTTAAGAGGAATGTATATTTGTAACAGCCCAAAATTTTCAACAAATTTAAACCTTTCAAAAGTGACCCATTTATTAATAAAAGTGTTTACGAACTATTATTTCCAAAACATTATTTAAAATTACAGTCTCCCAAGATCTAGTCAGTTGTAAAACCAAGGATGTGTACGGTCACGCCTTCGCCCTGCCACTGTCCACTGAGGTACCTGAAACCAAAAACCAAACTGTAAGAACGAAGCTTAGTGAGTTCCCTCAAAATACCACCACACAAATAGATAACCTAGCAAAAAACAACATGCATATAGAGTCTTCAGCCTGACTGGAATGCCCCACCAGGCTACAGTCTATCTGGTACGCTCATAGAGCCTTCAGCCCGACTGGAACGCCCCACCGGCCTACAGTCTATCTGGTATGTAGACAGAACCTTCAACTTGACTGGTACGCCTCATCGGTCCTTCAGCCTATCTGGAATGTTCTCCGGGCCTTCGGCCTGACTGGTATGCCCCTCATGCTTGCCGTCTATCTAGGATGCCCTGAGTCTCTTGGCCTTCAGCACATAGCAGGACCTCTCAACCCAACCATGCAACATGTCAACATATACATATCCAAAACACATATAAGCCCAGTAAACCATAACAACATATCAATATAGACATTATCGGGTTTGTTGATTGACAACACAAAGCAGTACAGTCTCAACCCTCCCACACCACAGCGAAATATACACAACTAAACATATAATCAATCAACAGACAATCATAGAGATCTTACATAACACTAAGCATAACATCATCCTATATACCAGGATACCGATCTAACAGATCAATACGGGGCGATAACATACTATCACATAACAGGATATCAAATCCAAAGGGCTGGCCTTGGTGCTTTCGACCCGTAAGTACAAGGAGGAAAACTCACCTCGCAAACCAGAAAAAAGCTGATGAGGTCCCGACTCTGAGTCCCAGCTCTCAAACCAACATCTACTCTAACCAAAAGACCAAACACAATCAAACTCCCCAAAATACCCTCAAGGTCCAACTTGGTCAAATTCAAAGTCAAAGTCAATTGGTCAAGGTCTAAAAGTCAATATCTCTTCCCAGCGGAGTACGTCCTACATACCAAGAGAGTATGCCCAGCGTACTCTGATGTTGACCAAAAGCATGGTGCTGACCGCATGCGCGCAACGTACCACCATGTATGCCCAATGTACGCAACCCAGTCCCAAAACTCATTTAAGAGCTTATTCCATTAAGTTCTTATATCCAAAACTCGGATCCAAGCCCAAAATGATGTCCTAAGTCATAAAGTTTCCAACTTTATGACTTTGCATGGCTATAAAGTGCTTAATGTCCAAAACCCTAAGTTCTTAACCTAAGAAGACATCATAACTCTTGCATGAAAGGGATAGAAGGGCCAAGATCACATTTTTATAGTTCATAATAGCTTTATAATGGATAAATTTTCCAACTTTATCCATTAGAATGGTCCCAACAAACAAGATCTAGTCTTTAAGTCTCAAAGGGACCCAAAAGTTCATCTTTTCCAACTTAATCCATTAAGTACAAGTCTCTAACTTTCAGATCTGAATTAAAATGATGTTTAGATGGATAAAGTTTTCAAATTTATCCATAACAAGGTCACAAACTTTCAAGATCTTAACTTTATGCACTAAAATGACCAAAAGCTCATAACATCCAAAACTAGTTACATCTAACAAATGCGTCATCAAGATTCAAACTTTATACCTCTAGAAGATAGATCAATGTGAACAAAGTCCAGATCTACAAGCTCCAATGCAACCAATACTTCTCCAAGAAGTTCCTTCTTCTCCAAGGTCCACCATGCATACTCTAAAGCACTCAAAAAAACCTTCTTTTAGCACACAAAGCTCAACTAGGGTTAGGGTTTCATGGAAGGGGTGTTGGAGGGGTGGAGGCTAAGAATGGAGTGGGTTTGGGGGAGTTAAGGAGCTTAAATAGGGATCAAACCACGAAAATAGGGTTTGGGTACTGATTACATACACCCAACATACTTCTGGTATGCCCAGCGTACTTAGGGTGCCTCAGTACACCCATCGTACGCCCCTCTATACGCCCAACGTACTCAGCATAACCCAAAACTAACCAAACTTCAAACAAGCATAACTTCTTCATTCAAACTCTGATTTTGACGTTCTTTATATCCATGTAAAGGTAACGAGAAGCTCTATACTTATATAAACTCATCCTTACCTTAAAACTTTCCAAACAAAAATCAAAAATTCATAAATGCCCGAACTAACACTTTACCGAAATACCCCTTGGCGCCAAAACATAAACCGAACTCCCAGATCATCCAAATTACATTACCCACACCCAAATGGGTCTAAATCTATTTTCCTCAAAGGCCCTAAGCCTGATGATACTCGGTCTATGGGTCACCACCCCCATACAAGAAACGATTCAGAACAGGGCGTTACAGTATTTCTTGGGTCGAATAGAAATTGAAGGCGGGGTTGGCTCGTCGAATCGTTTGCTATTATTAGTTGGGAGTAGAGCTATTGTTGAGTTATCAATGTACTTCAGGGTGTAATGAATGCACGTTTTGCATGGGTATGGGTTCAGTGGATGAGATTGTTCGAGAAATTATCAAGTAATATCAGTTGACGGTGCTATGTGTGGATCAATCTTTTTCATATGTAGAGCAACATGCATTTTTGGACCCACGAATAAGGTGTCAGCGTGACATTGATCAGTTTTCTGGAAGGGCTTCGGATCTGCGCATAAACCCTTTTTGGCGGGGTCGCGCCGGTAGGGTTGGAAAGGAGTCAGTCTGACCTAGGCTATGATGACATTCAAAGGTTTGATCCACCCATGTTGAGCAATTGTAGGATCGGTTCGATTATTTTAAATGGAAAATTTATTTGAGAAGGTTTTATGGTTGGGGTGTTCATTGATATGAATGGTGATCAATCTGGAAATCTTAGGGTCTGGACGCTATGGATTCTGAATGTATAGTAAAAGTTTTGAAGTTGTTAGGGAGGGGCTGATTCCAAGTGGGGGAAAACCGCTTGGAATATGTATATGAGGACAATAGAATTGTTGGATTTTTATCATAACCAGGGAACCAGAGATTAAGGATTTGGGTTATCTCGGTCAGGGATCCAACTCATATTAATCTTTAATTAGGTATTATTATGGATGGTTGGCAAAACCATGGGAAGGGCCCATGTCAGTTGTAGAAATGCGATGAAGAACCGTAAGCTTCTCATCTCGATGGTTGGACGGTGTCATGATGTATCGTGAACCAGTGGTGGAATGATTCATATGGGAGAGACCCGATAGTCAATTGTTTTAGGCTCTTAGGTCCTGGATCGTTAGTTTTCTTGGCATGCTTGGGGTGTTAGTGCATAGTGGAAGTCGGGAGACTCAGTGACTAGCTGGTTTGGAACATGTGGGTAGTTAAAGGTTGTTGGGAGTAACAGTTGTGCATCAGAAGTTTCTTGCGGAGTGTTTGCATTATAAATCCCATTTGTTTGTGAGCTACTTATTAGGAGTTTGGTTACCAATGATGGGTATCGTTTATGGAACATCAAGTCATGAAGTTCATTGTGAATGTCTCAAGTGATTTGTTAAGTGGGGGTACAACTGAGCTGATAAGGGATTTGGATGTAACGTGAGAATTCTTAGATTGACCATATTTTGCTCGTAGGAGCGGTGGGTTGGAGATGACATGTCAAGGAGACAAGTGTGTATTTAAGGTTTAGGCATAATTTCTGGATTTGGGATTAGGCAAAATTCGCGATCGGTATGTTTTGAGTATTCTTTACACATGTCTTAGTGGTGTTACTAGTCAGGGACCAGGGGTAGGTACGACGAATTGATGATAATCAGTCTTAAAGCAAGGTTTTTGAAGATTAGAACTGATGGGTTCCCGGTTCCGTTAAGTATATTGATGGAATTGATTTGTGGTTATAGCTTTCAGAGTTCCCGATTTCGTGGTCCTCACTGGAAGTTGGGTATTACAGTTAGGTTGTTTGTTGGCAGCTTCAGGTCTCCGAGTGGTATCTAGAGTCTTCTTTATAAGATGTCAAGATTTTTAAGTGGTTAAGGAAGTTGTGGAATATTTTGACATTGTTCGTGCTCCACTACATCGGTTATTAAGCTGATACTTGTGTTGGGAGTCACCTTGTCTTCAAATGGAGGGTTCAACAATAGTGAATAGTATCACACCCCTGAACAGTCAGAACGGACGGCGGAAGCGTCCGAGGGCGGGTGACGTCATGCGTAGTATCACAACAGTTGTATCATAGTAAGCAAAGTAAACACAACCATTACATTACAACATGATTATTTACATCTGTTTGAAAGCATAGTTTGTACATAAGAGTATATATAACAAAAGTAAAAGACATGACTCCAAATGCTCCGTCTTCTCCAAAAGTTGATAAAAGTGCCTGTCTATTGCTGCCCTGGGAATACAAGCAGTTTGAAAGAGTGTCAGCATAAAGCTGGTGAGTTCATAAGTATTTAGTTCTAGTGAAAGATGTTTATATGATCCTTTGAAAAGTGTTTCCCAAAAAAAAATCATGTATTTTCTTATGAAAGATGTTTGATTATCCATTAGTTATTTGTTAAACAGTCTGTTTATGAAAGGTTGAGTTATCCCTGGGAAATCCTATATTTTCCCTAAAAGTTGATAATTGGTTATCTGTTCTTGTCTGAGGTGTACAAGTATCTACCATACTTGTATCGTTAGACGTAGTTTTCTTGAAAAACCTTGTTTGTTCCCTGTGAGGCGTATTAGCCTTATTACATAAATAAAACTAATAGATAAGTGGTGAACTAAATCCTAAGGGTGTTACTAATACCCTCTAGTAATCGAATCGGTTATTACTTTGAGGTTAGTTCACTTGACTCATTATTACAAAAGTAAATTCCTGTTATCTGGGTTGTGGGTGTCATAACCGTACTTAAACTTGATATGGCACGTAACGGGGCCAGTATCCTTTTATGACTTTGTCACCACAGGCATGTATGCCTAACTGTAGCTAGCAGTTTAGGTGCGGGATAGTCAGTCCCATATAGATCTATACACAACAGTCACGCTTTCCCTACAAGAGATTCTGGTTACAAGTGCTAGTCCTACACTCTCGAATTCGGTGGGAGTGTTACCAAGGACGTGTCCCCAACTTTAGACTAACAATTTACAAGTAATAATACTAAAAATCTGGTTTATAATCTGTATGATATACATTTTACGAAATGTTTCACGAGTTCATTACTTTAGTTTGAAAACTGTTTCTACGAGTCGATCTCTTAATCGTTTGGTAAAACTGTTTTCTGTGTTTAAAAGCATGCTGAAAATATAATTATCTTATACAAAATAATATACTTTGAGCACAAGTTTCCTTGTAATTTTGCTTGTATCCCCCCCCTGAAAACATGGAAAACTCGGAAAAAGCGTAGGGGTATGAACTCACAGTTGGTTGGATGCAAAGGATTGAACTGGACGATCCTTGAGTTGGTGTACGTTGCACTTAACGGAATCCTAATATCAAATAAATACATATATGTATCTAAATTAGAGATTTCGTTAGATAAAGTGTTAGATAAACACTTGTTTTTGGTTAAGGAATGTTACCGGGACTTGGTTGAATTGAGAAAACAGGCTTTTCCCCACGAAAGAGCTGTTTACGGTCGACAGACAGTTTACGGTTCCATGGGTTCATGGTCCCATGTGTTTACGGTCTAAGGAGATCTGGTGAGTTTACGGTCTATGAAGATTGGTGTTTTTACGGTCGCAACGGGTTTACGGTCTATGAAGATTGACCGTAAACTCAAGAACAAGGGTGCTTGTTTTCGACGAAAAAGTGTTCCAGAGGCTCCCAAACGGCCCCAAATGACGATTTCCGGCGTTTTTCAGGTGAAAGGAGGGCTTTATGGTGTTTACGTTCAAGAGGTTTAGAGAGAGAAAATGGGTGTTTCCGGTCAAGAAGGTTCAAATGAGGGTGGGGGTCCAATATTTATAGGCTGGGGGTTTGGACGGTGGTGGGGTCCACCTGGCACCGACCGTAAATGGGTTTACGGTCGTAAACTCGTCCTGACCGTGAACTCGGTGATTTTTGAGGAAGTTTCAAGTTTTTCGCGTGATTCCCGGTTTATTCCGAATCGTATAAAATACATATTATTTATTTAAAACTTAAATTCCTTCCCAAACTAAGAAATTTGACGGAATTTAATAAAAACCCAAATTTTATTAACGGAAACTAGGTAAGGATAACGGAAAAAGTTTCGGGTTGTCACAAATAGTCAGGGGTTCTATTTCCTAGTGGTATCAGCAAGGTAATTCGGGGTCAAAAAGGTTCCGTATGGTTCAGATTGTAATTTGAAGTTGTATTGACTGTGTTCCGAGATAGTTTTGCTTACTTGGGAGTCAGACAAGGTATTGGATTTCCGAAAATTAGGCAAGAATTATGATGGTTATTCTTCAGTGGTAAAAGTGAATGGGTCAAGGATTCATTATTAGTCAGGGTACGTGAGTTTCACTAAGATTGGGTTGATTATTGTATGGGAAGGCAGTCGCTTGTATGAGCCGACTTTTTTTTATTTCGGATCGTGTTTCAGGGAGGATTGTCTGAATGATCGGAGGCGGAGATGCGAGAACACTACCCTGAGTTATTTGCAGCAGCGGACTTCGAGGACGAAGTCTGATTCAAGTGGGTGAGAATTATAACATCTCGATTTCCAGGTATTTTACATTTTGACCCTTGGTATGAGAATTGGTTGCAAATTTGGTCCCAAATGGCACTTTAATGAAAAGTGGAGGCTGAATGCATACGTTGGGCGTATGTGGTCAGGGGTCAAACCCTAATCTTTAGGGTTTGGACCATATTTAAACATCCTTACCTCTTTAAAACCTCTTCATTCTTCAGCCTCCACCTCCATATTCGACCCTAGCTAGCCCTATTCCATTTTGAGAATCCTTGAGCCATTAGTGTGTGTTTTGTTGTTTATAGAGGAAGGAGAAGGAAACGAGAATATCTTAGAAGCTTGGAGCAACCTTGGATTTGGAAGTTTTTCACCCTCCTACATCTCCTGAAGGTATAAAGTTTATACCTTGATGCTTATTTGGTTAGATATAACTTGTATGATGTTATTATGTGTTTTTGTCCCCAATTAATGATGTTCTTGAGTATGCCATGTTCTAGACCCAAATGGATTGTCCTTCCAGATGTTTTGGAGTGTCTAAGGTCATAAAAATGCAATCTTGGTCATTAGTTTTCTTCCATGTATGGGTTATAATGTCTTAATGAGTTAGTAAGTTAGGGTTTTTAGTATTGAGCACTTCCTAGCCATGCAAAGTCATAAAGTTGGAAACTTTATGACATAAGAGGTTATTTTTGGACTAGATCTGGATTTCAAACGAAAGGGTTTAAGGGATTAAGCTCTTAATAGAAGGAGAAGTTGGCTGGCACATATGTTGGGCGTATGCTAGAGTACGTTGCGTACATGGTCAACAACCCAATTTTTGTTCAAGCCCCTAGTACGCCGTGCGTACAAGCTGAGTACGCTGGGCGTACTCAGATGAGTTGACTCGGTTGACTTCTTTTACTTATGACTTTGATCAAGATTTGACCAAGTTTGACCTAAGGGTATTTTGGGTATTTTGAGATGTAGTTCAGTTTGGTCACTATTTGATGTATAGGTGATACAGTAGAGCTAATATTCGGAGTAGTGTCCTGTTCAGCTATCTTTTTCAGACTGAGAGGTGAGTTTTTCCTCACTGTACTTATAGGTTGAAGGCACCAATGCCGTCCCATTAGGTTATGTATCCTGGTATATATGATGTTGTTAGTGATATGTTAGATCTGTATCCTGATATATACGATGTGCTATACGGTAGTGATCCGTAGATCTGCATGTTGCCTGTTGATTGTTTATATGTTTACCTATAGCATATGTCAACATAGTATGGCTTGGGGTTGAGGCTTTACTGCAATGTACGTGAGCCAACAGACCGGGGGTAATCCAGCCCGATGGATGTGGACCCGAGGGTATACCAGTCCGATGACTGATTGGGTCGGGGGTAATCCATCCCGATGGCTGTGGACCTGAAGGTATTCCATTCTGATGGCTGATTGGACCTAGCATGCATGATTGTGTATGTTATATATGTTGTATGTGGTACTTTGGGGGAACTCACTAAGCTTTGATTTACAGTTTCAGTTTATTGTTTCAGGTACTTTAGATGATCGGGGGAAAGCAAAGGCATGATCGTGCCCATCCTTCCAGTTTTTATGATTTTGGATTTATGGGATACTCTGATTAATGATTATCACTTTTTAGAACATTTTTTTAAACCATTATGGTTTTGGTTGGATTTTAAAATGAAAAAATTTACCTAGATTTTTGGGATGTTACAAGACTTGATAACCCTTCTTGTAAAACTTGAGGATCATTATGTTCTTAAGGGTTTCAAGGAGCACTTAACGGATTAAGTGCAGTGTCTTAAGATGATAAATCACTTCCTAATCACGTGTGAGAGCTCATACAAGTGATTAAGATTTTTATTGGATGAGAACCTTGGTTATTAATAGCCTAATTGCTAACTAGGATGCTTAGATGTTATTTTATGCTTTCCTATAACTTTGAGGACATCTAAAGGTCTTAATGATTAAGTCATCACGAGAATAGGGCTTAATTGAGTATTTGAGAAGTTGATAACCTTTATTTAGTCCTTAATAACCACTTGGTAAAGTTTGGTGGTGATTGGAGGTCTAGGGAACAAGTTACAAAGCTTTTAGCAAAATTCGACACAAAATGGTGACCTACACTCGTGACACGGGGGCATGTCACATAATGCACAAATGCCACGGGGGCGTGTTCTTTTGACACGGGGTGTGTCAAAAGTTATGTTAAGTGTATTGCTTTTCGTGGAAAATCTAGTAAATGGCCTCCGATTGCCTCAAAATTTATATATAAGATAATATGAAGTAAATAAGCTTACGGGAAATATCTAAATGTTAAAAATCTTAGAGGGAATTTTGGTCATTTTTGTTGAATTTCACCTACATGTTATATAGGGGGTGTTAGAGAGTGATGCTTTAAGAAACGAAACTAGAAGAGGACTAACTAATTTTCTTATCATTGAGGTGAGTACGTGTTGATATATTCTCACTTTGGGGTATATGGAAAAATGATTTTGAAAAAATGTTTGAATTACGTTTTAATCAATCGCGAATTAAAATCAAAGTAAGATTGAACACAATGATCTAAATAAGATCTCGTTTCAGCTCAATTAATTTCAGAATGAGTACAAGAGGTATCGCTATGAGAGAAAAAGCTCAGAGCATACAAGTTTTCAAAAGTTCTAACCCTCTACTGTACTTACCTATTTATATAGCAATAGCATGTAAACATGAATATATATTTTTTTTCTAAGAAAAAGGCATTAAGAACCTCTGCTTCCAGCGTCTAAGAGAATCACTCGAAAAGGTTTAAAAAACATTTTTTTCCTTCATATATATATATATATATATATATATATATATATATATATATATATATATATATATATATATATATATATATATATATTAGCCATTTACCCGCGCCAAGCGACGGGTGCGAATAGTTTTTTCAGAAATTAGTTTCTAGAGACGATTAATTTTTTTGTGCAAATAGTTTAAAAAAGAAAATGTTATGGATTAAAACTAAATGTACATTGTTGTTATTTATATAAAAGTACATTGTTGATTACAAACCCAATTAAATCTTTGTTTTTACAGTATAATCATGATTTATGTTGCCTTTTTTTGTCAAAACAGATGGGTAACGGATAAATCAACTCCTAGATGAAGACCCTTAATTGATCTAGGCGGTGGACTGAGGTCAATTGAATAATTGATGCCTATAAGGAGATACTTTGTTTCGGCAGTTAGTTTTTTTTTCGGAAAGAAAACTATGTGGATCATATATGTAGCGAAAAAAATTTGGGACGAAAACCAAGAATTCTAGAAACCACTGGGACCATTTATATAATTATGTCTAAAACTTATTAAGAATTTCAATAACATTGTGAACCTTTCTCATCATATTAGAATAACTAAAATAACAAATTCAAAACAAAATGCATGTCATTACTAATGGTTGACCGTACGGTATTAATCATACAATACTTATTTATACACCACATTTGATATACATACAATATAGTATACAATATAGTGGGATATACACTTTTATTGTTCGAGAATGCGAAATTAATTCAAACATCTAGCTATTAACAAAATAAAAGAAGTGAATGGAGTTATAGTCTTTTATAATATTTAAAATAATGTGTCAAATCGATCGACCTATACCTAAGAACCAACAATAAAAGTTTTTGTAACATCTGATTCCTGGTATGTATTTTATTCAAGAATTATATGTATTTTCTTTGGGACTCGACGAGTTGGTGGCCCAACTCGTCGAGTAGAGTCGGGATCCGCGGGAGTTTAAGTGACCTACTCGACGAGTCGGAGACTGACTCGGCGAGTAGGTGCTGTTTGGGTAAACCCTAAATTGAGGGTTTGCACCCTATTTAAACACCTTAACTCAGCCTCCATCATCCCTTATACTCCCAGAAGACATCATATCGAAACCCTAGCCGTTTTGTGTGTTCTAAGGCCATTTTGGTGCTTTTTGGTGGGTTGTGAAGCTTGAGAAGAGGAAAGGAGCTTGTGAGACCAAGGGGAAACAAGAAGATCCAGAGTTTGGAGCTCATTTTCAGCTTATTGGAGGTATGAAGTTGAACCTTTGTCTATAGATCTTGATTTTTGGGCCTTTTCCTTCATCTTTCTAAGCCCTAGAGAGGTGGTATTCGGGATTTAGTGTTGGAAGTCAGTGTATGCTTTAGATCCAGGTCTATTGGGGGGTTTATGGCACAAAGGTGCCCATTTTGTTGCCATGAACACCCCATGCACCATGGAGGCCATCTTTTATGGATATTTGGGCCAAAGACCCCTTGCATGTGTACCAAGTTTGGAACTTTACGTATGAAATGGACATTAGGGGGCCAGATCTATGGTTTTGACGTGTTAAGACCCATTGAAATCGTCTGTATAGTATTGCTCAAGGATGGACTCGACGAGTTGTTCTTGGGACTCGGCGAGTCGCAGTGTATTGACCACTAAATCCTTTCTGTGGATGAACCAGTTGTTAGGGAGGAAGTCCCGTGGATGTTTAGACACAAAAAGGGACCTGGGAATCATGGGACTCGACGAGGGTATGAACTGTTGGGTTTTGAGCATTCTAACACTCCTATGGTGTACATGCAACCCTATAAACCTTGGATCTATGTTTTCTCTATTATACATGCAAATATTAACTATTCCAAGGTTTCATCCTAACTAGCATATTATGAAGCACCTATACTACAAAGTTCTAGTTAGATGACATACCTTTTGATGTAGCTTGATGTCTTCAAGCTTTAAGAGCTTAGCCCCAATAGTGTGGAAGCCTCAAAATGGAATCACAAATCACCAAAACACCTTGGAAGAACTTGAGAGAATATGTATGCACACTAAAATCGGCCCACTCTTATTTTCACACACTTGTTCCAATTTTGTGAGCCAAGGACCCCTTTATATATTATCGAGGATTAGGGTTACATCCATGTAAACCCTAATACCCATGACCTTTCATTTACATAGGATCCATGGGTTAAAAGCTCCATGGACCATCCATGAAAGCTTAGCCCAACCTAAATAAACTTGGCCCATTCCATATATATAAGAGTCCATATTTAATTAGTTCTTTTTGATCACTTAATTAATTCTAAATTAATTCTTGATCAATACTAATTAAATAATATGATTCCATATTAATATATTAGACCTTATAATATATTAATATAAATCATAAATATACTATTCTCAAAAGACTATCCATATAAATTGTGCCGGTGAAGTGCAACCCAAATGGACCATGTCGGGTCGGGTCAAGTACATACCAAATATAGTTATGGACTTAGACATTAATCCAACAGTCTCCCACTTGGATAAGTCTAAAACTATTATTGAGTATGACTTCAAAACCTAACTGGCAATCGTAGCTCTTAAAGCCGCTGTCCAACTCTGACCTTGTCAATGACTTGTCCATTAGATAAGGGATCATATATTCCTCCATTCTAGATATCATATGGACTGAGACATGGATTATAATCATTCTCTCTGTCCATTTGTTGTTTCCCGATTTTCGATTTATGATGACTGACTGATTGAACAAATCAAATCAGTCCTGGCTTGGCCAAGCACTCACATGTGTCATCGCTAAATCATCGAGGGGCCCACAAATATCGCTTTTATCCCGAAGGTAAAAGGAATGGATAAACTTCGACTCATATGGCTTGTTCTACTACTTGTTGAATCATACACAAAGGCACGTTTTATAACATCGAGTTACCAAATGCGTTTTTGTGCAATCAATGTATAACCAACTCATAGTAACAACTCATATCTCTAGGTTTGAAGAATATAAGATATTATCGTCTCATGATCACTCGTGATAAAATCCATGAAGTGATTCAAATGAGCGCGGGTTGAATCCAATACTCAGAACTTATGAGCACTCATGAGTGTTGTAGCACCACTTTGTCCACCAACTTGGACCTCTACAAACCAACCCATGACAATCTTGATTCATATCTACTTCCAACATATGACCGACTGTGGATGGTTTGAATAACTTAATCATTCAGGAAGAGCGACTTAGTTATTCTGGAAGTCAAAACATGCAAAGTGAAACACAAGAATAAATGAATCAAATATGGTATCAAACCCTACGAATATAAATAAACACTTTTATTTATCACCATACTGATTACTCATTATTCATTGTTTCGGTTTTATCAACTTTATACTTGAATTAAAAACACTAGTTGTCCCATGCTCCAAGCATGTACACTATGTTTTTCTTAAACAATAGCTTTGCCATACACCAAGTATGCACTCTATGTTTGTCTATGATCCTTACTTTGTGAAATAAACCAATTGAACATAATTTCAATGATTCTAATTTCACACTCCCAAATCCTTATCGAAAAATGTGAGAATTTCAAATTCCTATCATTTATCGAAATCTGTTTAGATTTTCAACTTATATGCACTGACCCTCCTGTAATGAATATGTACAAAGTCACAAAGACTTGTCAACAGTCATTATAAGGTATTCCAATGGAGATCAACTCCATGGAAACTAAGTCTCATATTCAACGTACATTGCTTTGGACATGCTTCTTGCATTAAGTTTTCTAATCTTACACAGATAACTTCCACCTATGGAGACAACTCCATATTCTCATTTTGACTATCACTTCTGAATAAGAGATGCCTGTTTTCAGAATATGTCAATATGGTCCTTCCAAAATTAGCACTATACTTCCAACTGTCCCTGAGCAACCAATCTTTTGTAAACCTCAGATTGTCCTCGACAATTTCTTAATCATATTAGTCATATCCAATTCTAGACCTTTTCCCTTCTTAATGCCTCTGGGCATTTGGAAAAATTTAGAAATGACAAATATTATAGCACATGCAATCGATCCTGTACCCAAAGCAAATGGTACACGATTCATGATGTCACATAAAGACATCATTCTAGACCAGTCTTTTGCTACAATATTTTTATTTGCCATGTTTTCAAAATTTGACTATGAAGAGGGATGCCGTAATCATAATCGAATTTTGAGAACGCAATATATAGAATTTCCTTAAGTTGAACCAATCCACCATGAAATTCGTATATATATTCTTGACCAATGATGATTAAGGTCTCAATCTAAGCCTTTAGAACTGAAATGAAGTATATCCTCTCCCTTAATTATAGCAAAACAACTTTTTCAATCCCTGCAGCCTCACGAATTGAAACTTTTGTTTTCTATAATTAACATTTCTAACTTGCAACACTAACAATAATTATCATGCTCCCACTAACATGATGATTATTAGCATAACACTTATGCTCCCACTAGCTTTGACATGTACTCAGAAATCAGCTGGACTTCTAGAAATCAATACTTTATTGACTTTCTTACCAAAGTTCAGATTTCTGATACGAGATGCTTTGATAAAACTTTATCAAAATCATACACCTTTCCTTAGATAGCATGCATGTGTGTTTAAACAATTTCAGAACTATGAAAAGGGATGCCGTAATCATAGTCTCAATTGTTTAGACCTTTTGCCATCTGCTTCAAATCTACTTGGTGGAAGTGTTTCCTCACCATCATTTTCATGAATCGGAGAGAAACCTTATGACCCTTATATTTTATGGTGTATGTGTTCTTATCCATGTGAATCGTCAAAACCATAGTCACAAGACAAGGATAATGACAAATCCAAACTCATATGGACTGAACTTATGCAATCTTAACTTCTTGCCACATGGCAGTACAGGGCCTGCCATTGCTTCCAAGTTGTTATGCAACCAATTGAGAACTTTCAGAACTCCTATGCAAAGCCAACTTTAACTGGAATGGGCACAGAATATGTCAACACGATAGGTTATAAACCTCAAGTCATGTGCTAGTGAAGAACCTCATGTTTTATTCTTGATTAGTTCTTGAAATTCTTTTTAGTATCTTTAAGACTCTCACTATCCTCTTGACATATAAGACTATCTTGCCAAATATTCAAGAGATAGTGCAGATTCTTTATCAAGACAAACACTTCACACAATTGGCCTTAGTTGGTCTTTGTTTTATCCAAAACATCACAACTTACCAATTTCAAATGTACAAGAGTAGGACACTTTTACTCTTACATTTGACAAGTGTTTTAAACCTTTCTTTAAGATATGTCACTCAAGTTACAATCTTGGAGTATGACTCTAAGAATTGTTTTGGAACGAAGTATGACTCATCTTCCTGATCTAACCATTTCAACAATTCATGACTCCTCTTCTTAGTCATAAGAATGCACTAAGATGACCTTTAGAGGACTAATTGTGATATGATTTCTAAATCATTAAGATGATCACAAACATGATACTAAAGTACTCTCCCATCTTTTCAGATTTGAGAAACTTTTATCTTTCTGCCTAATTTGATTCTTCCCATTCGTTCTGCCATACATTGAGACTTTTCCAATGTTTCAGGATTATACTTAAACTTGTAAGTATAACCATATTTACTAAACTTTAGTAAATCAAATAGTCTTAACGAGCTTTGTGGTGGACATGACCAGTGCACAAGAATGTGTACTCGATCCCTTTAGTCCTTCACTTGACTCACACATCCATGTGAACAAGTAATTAGTCTTGATTTTCCAATGCTTGAAAGTTCTCATTCATCATACTATTCAACTTGCATGATTCCAAGTTTCGGTCCAATTAAAACTTGGGCGATGAGGAACTTTCCTGATTTGGTAAATTTAGACACAACCACAAATGAAAGAATCAAATCCATTTTCCAATATTGCTGTCAGTGGAATCATATAAGCAACAATTTTCCACAAATGTCATTGTAAGGATACTTCAAATAAATAAAATTAAACAATTTTCTTTTATTTTAAAACTTTGCGGAAAAACGTATCCTTACAATCCACATGGAAAATTGTTGTTATCTATTCCTTAGCAATATATCATAACTTCTTAAGCAACTGCTCAAAATTCTGATACGATCGAAATCCACCTTCGCGATCAGAATCAACATATACTTCCTTTAAGATTTCTCTCTATTCTTTGATTCTTAAAACATCAGCATGTGACCCAGTCACATCATGTAATGAGGATCTTAGAATAGAACTTAACAGAGTTAGATAATGGGCTCTACCTGATGTAGAGTCAAACTTATTGACTTTAACATCCTTAGGTAAATTTGGCAGCTTTGCAATCAACGCCCCTTCCTTTGGCAAAATAAACATATGGACCCTTTGGTAATGGGACTATCTCAGACTTAGCCTTTCTCTTTACCATTTGGTCAACCGGGTTGACTATGGCCAATCCCTTTCCATTGGGAAGAGAATGCTTTTTCTGGATTTCCAGTGTCACCATTGTCACTGTCCATAAAGTTTTTGGGAAGTTGATCTTCTAATCAAATTTGCTTTACTATCGTTCCAAATCATTGCTGATTCAGCAGCACCAAGCAAATAGATATGATCATTAAGGTTCATGTCATAGTCTATTTCATAGTAGTCCTAAAGGAACTCACTATGTGACTTAGAAAGTGATTGGACATCCAACTTTCTCAAGACTTTGACACCCAACTCTCCCGGCTTGTCAATATGTGACTTCATCTCTAAGATGTGATCACACATAGACCTTGCTTGCCATTAGGGCTTGAGTGACATTGAACTTGTGGGTTAGGGAGAATAATTGGAGGAGGTGGAGGAAGAGAAGTATGACTTCCATGAGCCAAACTCGGGAAGTCATATTCATTAGGAAAGCTTGGTTTGGGAAGATCATTGTTGTCTAAACCAGACATCAACAATGGGAGAAATTCACGTAAAGTTGATTTAAGTCCTTAATATAACACCCAATATGATATATTAAGGCTAGGACCTAACAAACTATTTTATAACTTGGAAGAGGGATGCCGTAATCCAACCTATAAAATATTTGAAGGTAGGTGAATGACGATTCACCAATTTCCACCAAGATAAACGAAATGTATTATTAGGTTTTAATTGGTTTTGAAACTCCTAGATTATTTTGAGATTCATTGAACTTTTCAATGGCATGTTTCAATCTCGAGTGTGCCCTTCAGGTTTTGTGACTGGGATGCCGAGGATCACAAAACAAGGTGTGAAGTAACCATGCAAATATACTTGGTACCCTTAATATTTACCCCTCAATCGATGTGCCAGTTAACCACACACGCTCCAACGATACTATGATAAACATTAAGTTACCCTTTGCCAACCTTGTTAAGTCCAGGTTAGTGTGCCGATTAACCACACACGCTCTACTAACAGCTTAAACAAAGTGCAAAGTGTAATTTCATGGATTAGCACCTTATTCACATTTTCCTAAGTAACTAAGATTGGGAATTTATAAGTGTTTAGTTACTTAGTATTTATCATTATACTTATAATGAAGGGAGAATTATAGTCCTTGTCCTACCTATTCGGTAACGACCCTCCACCGGTCAAGGAAGCAGTGAGTGAGAGTGGACACCCATTAAACTGCCATTTTATAGGCAGTAACCTTATACCCCCCTTATAGACCGGCTTCGTGAATGAGGCCTACTAATGGTAAGACGACTTGCTCTTATACATATACTATATTAAACTTTTAATATTATAATAGTATAAGGGTGTATTTTAGACATTTAAAATACTTGGTGGTTTAATCTATTAATTAAACTAGACTTTTAATTTAATTAAACTCAAACTATATATTTATGGATTAATAATACTCTTTTAATTAAACGCTTTAATTAACTATTAATAAAGTCCATAAGAGTTAATTTGAACTATTCAACAAAACATCATAATTCCAATTATTAAACTCAAAATTAAAACCATTTAATTAATTGTTTATGTTATGAACCCAAGAGTTTTAGAATTCAATTCTTTTTTTTTCAAAAAAACTTTTCTCAAATTCCAAAAATTGAGGGCAAGTTTTGTAATTCTTGAAAACATTTGGAATCCATAACTTATGGAATTAATGGTGTTTTATGATGAAACTTTCCATGTTCCATAACTTACGAACAAGTTATGGAATTCTTTAAAACATTAACACCAAATTTTGTCACTCCATAAAAACTTTGAATCAAATTTTTTTTTTTAAAAAAAAAAACTTTCATATCCATAACTTATGGAAGTTTCAAAAACCCTTAAGATCACAACTTTAAAAAAAACTTTTGAGCTCCAAAATTTTATGACAAAATATGTAACTCCTTAAAACATTTAGATCAAACTTTTAAAACTAATAACATAATCATATTATTTTATCTTTTACTAAATTTGACCTAATTCAACTCATATAACAAATGATTCAAATTTTACAAATAATTCGTTTTTCACAAAACAAGTAATTATCTTAAAATTTGACAAACGTCATGTTTTTTTTTCCTTTTTTTTCAACTTGAAAATAAAACATTTGCATCAATATAACAGAAAATAACCAGGCTCTGATACCACTGTTGGGTTTTGAGCATTCTAACACTCCTATGGTGTACATGCAACCCTATAAACCTTGGATCTATGTTTTCTCTATTATACATGCAAATATTAACTATTCCAAGGTTTCATCCTAACTAGCATATTATGAAGCACCTATACTACAAAGTTCTAGTTAGATGACATACCTTTTGATGTAGCTTGATGTCTTCAAGCTTTAAGAGCTTAGCCCCAATAGTGTGGAAGCCTCAAATGGAATCACAAATCACCAAAACACCTTGGAAGAACTTGAGAGAATATGTATGCACACTAAAATCGGCCCACTCTTATTTTCACACACTTGTTCCAATTTTGTGAGCCAAGAACCCCTTTATATATTATGGAGGATTAGGGTTACATCCATGTAAACCCTAATACCCATGACCTTTCATTTACATAGGATCCATGGGTTAAAAGCTCCATGGACCATCCATGAAAGCTTAGCCCAACCTAAATGAACTTGGCCCATTCCATATATATAAGAGTCCATATTTAATTAGTTCTTTTTGATCACTTAATAAATTCTAAATTAATTCTTGATCAATACCAATTAAATAATATGATTCCATATTAATATATTAGAACTTATAATATATTAATATAAATCATAAATATACTATTCTCAAAAGACTATCCATATAAATTGTGCCGGTGAAGTGCAACCCAAATGGACCATGCCGGGTCAGGTCAAGTACATACCAAATATAGTTATGGACTTAGACATTAATCCAACATGAACAGACTCGGCGAGTCCAAGGCAATCTCCCAATCTTTGAAGATGAATTCGGCGAGTTGTTCATACAACTCGTCGAGTCGTAGACCGGACACATTCTTATGAGGAAGATGAACTCGCCGACTTCAAGGAGGAACTCGACGAGTCGGATGAAGATGGTCCCGATGTTTTGAATGAAGGAGAACCCGTCGAGTTCTTGCTAGACTCGACGAGTGGAGTCGGGGTTGGATCGGGTTAGTGAAGTATGGACTCGACGAGTTGGTAGATCAACTCGGCGAGTCAGGTCAACTGGGTGTTGACTTTGACCAATGTTGACCTTGCTTGGTTTTGGTATTGACCCTGGTTAGGGTTGTTTGTTCTGTTTGATGACTTGAGGGTTGTCGTGTAGGGATTAAGGAGTCGAGGAGAGCCGACCTTCACGACGAGGACAGTTCAGACACTACACGACATCGAGGTGAGTTACCTTCCAGTAGGAGTGGGTCTAAGGCACCAAGGCCGGCCCACTAGTGATTGTTAGTTGGGATGATTATCTTTGTGATAATTGTCTGGTCTGTTATTGTTGGATATGTGAGTATGCTAGATTGCTTGGTATGGAAGTATGTTAGTTGCTTTGTTATGTGAGATAGTATCAGTAGGAGGGGACTAGTCCCCGATTCGGTCGTTAGGACCAATGGGTAGGTCGGACACCCCAGATATGTCTGACAGCATGATTGTGATATGGTATTATGTGTTAGCAGTAGGGGGTGAAATAGTCCCCGTGTTCGGTTGAGATAGACCGGAGGGTAGGTCAGCACCCCAGAACGGCTTGACATGGGTAGGTCAGCACCCCAGAATGGCTTGACATGGGTAGGTCAGCACCCCAGAATGGCTCGACATGGGTAGGTCAGCACCCCAGAATAGCATGACATGGGTAGGACGGGCGCCCCAGAATTGCCCGGCAATATGTATGCTATGTGGTTGTATGGTATGTGGTGTGATGGGGGAACTCACTAAGCTTTGTGCTTACAGTTTCAGTTTTGGTTTCAGGTACCTCTTCGTCTAAGGGGAAGGAGCCGGCGGTGTAGCAGCGCGTCACACACACACACCTATGATTTCCGCTTAGAGTTTTCTGGGATTGTACTTTGAAATTTGATACTTCAGATGTTTTGGTTTGAGACTTGATATTATGGTTCTATGTATTGACATGATTTTGGCAATGATTTGGTAAACTATTTTATAAATCACTTAATTAAAATGAAATTTTTGGCCTCGAATTTTGGGATGTTACAAGTTGGTATCAGAGCACTGGTTTGAGGGATTCGGACACACCCTTGGGGGTGTCTGGACTCAAACCGAGGGACTAAATGATTTTTACATGGAGAATGGTTTTCAAAAATTGAAGTTAAAGAGTTTTGAGAAAGAACAAGGTGCGTGATGCGTGCGACCGGCCGAGCTCAAGTAAGTTTTCCCCAAGATACCCATACATGTTATGTTATATGATATATGATTCTGAGAACTACATGCTAGATTAGGGCTAAGGATCTAGGAGGATGCCTTTTATGCCTGATATATGATTCTGAGAACTGCATGGTAGATTAGGGATGAGGATCTAGGAAGGATGCCGTATATGCCTGTTGTATGAGTTGTATGTTAGGACTGCCTAGTCAGTAGTAAGATAGCCTGATTAGGTTATGCTTGATGTGGTTACTCAATGCACGAATGTTGCTTGCTTTGTGCTATGGGGGTCCTAACTAACTTTAACTAACTAGTGAGCGGATATGTAACAGTATCCGCAAGCTAGTTAGGGAAGGGTGGTAGGGACTCCTAGGGCAGCTGATGGCGGAGAGTAGATCAGATAGTGCCCTAGGAAAGCCTAGGATGAGATTAGTTGGAAGGGGACATTGGTTAAGGGACTTGGTGAAGTTGAGGCAATCCTTGAGGAAGGTACGGATAGATGTGGAAGGTAGTATGGGCCCGTACTACTGGAAGCAGAGGATCCTTACTCGAGTCAAGGAGGGCCGAGATGGAACCAGGAAACTTGGGGAGTGTGTGAGACCTCTCGAGGGCATGTATGATCCTAACGTTTATGTGTTTATTTTCAGTATGGTGAACACACGACATGGAGCGGGAGGTTCAGGATCAGGATCAGGATCAGGCTCGGGTGCAGGATCCGAGCAGGTTGATGACGGGCTACGCGAGTTCATCGCGTCTGAGATCACGAGAGGTATCCTTGATGCGACCCCGGTCATTTTCGGGTCGATCAAGGAGGGGATTGTTGAGCTGATGGAGGATCACCTCCAGGCATTCAGGAGTGATCTGGCGTCTAGCCAGACGGGTACGCGCACACTGTCCTTCAAGGACTTCCGAGGGAGTGGTGCGCCGGATTTTCACGGGGTGAAGGACCCCATTGCTGCCAGGAGATAGATCACAGACATTGAGTCTGCGCAGTTGACGAGCTTCTGCCCGGAAGGGTTGAAGGTCCGCTTTGCTGCGGGATGTTTGAGGGATAGAGCCAGAGACTGGTGGGAGTCAGTCGGTGACTCGCTAGGAGCCCCAGCCGTGGAGGCTATGACTTGGTCGGACTTTGTGACCAGGTTCAGGGCAGAATTTGCGCCAGCTGTATAGCTTCAGCAGCTGGCTAGGGAGTTTATGGATATGAGACAGACTACGGAGTCAGTGGCGGAGATCACCGCCAAGTTCAGATAGAAGGCCTTGTTGGTACCTCAGTATGCTAGGGATGAGGAGATGGGGAAGACCCGCTACCATGATATGTTGAGGGCTGACATTCGGGAGCATGTCAGCTATTCGGCATGCCCGACCATGAAGTCCATGATTGCCAGGGCGAGGGAGAGGGAGCTCGATTTGGAGCACGTCAGGAAGAGGAAAGCAGAGTCTGAGCAGGTGACAGGGGTTTCGGGGAAGAAACCCAAGCGATCCAACGTACGGTCGAAGGGCCAGCCGGGCCAGAGCCGTTGCAGGAAATGCGGCAGGCCGCATGAGGGAGCTTGTAGAGCAGGATCGATCGGCTGCTACAAGTGCGGCAAGACGGGGCACTTTGGCTGGGATTGTACTGCCCCCACCGCTACAGTACATATGGCAGATCTGATTTGCTTCCATTCCAATCAGAGGGGCCATAAGAAGGCCAACTGCACTAGATTGACAACAGCGACAGTAGCAGCGCCAGCGGCGGCGCCGACTCCAGTGACAGCGTGGGTTACGGATGGCCGGAAGGCCAAGGTAGAGGCTCCAGTGGTGCGGAGTCGAGCATTTCAGTTGACAGCCAAAGAGGCACGCGCTGCACCCGATGTGGTGACGGGTACGATTTCTTTCTTATGCTTTTATTTTATGTCGCTGTGATTTTGATATGTTATGTATGTGCTCTATATAGGATCGTTCCATGTGAACGGTATCCCAGTTCAGGTATTGTTTAATTCGGGTGCTACCCGATCGTTTTCTCTCTGGCGCTTAGCAAGAAGTTTCCTGAGTCTTCGGGCATGTTGTATTGCCCTCTAGAGGTCGAGATTGCGGACGACCGGTCAGTGCGAGCATCAGAGGTCTACCGAGATTGTGTTTTGAGGCTGTTCGAGGAGTGTTACCTAGTAGATCTGGTTCCCATACCTTTACGGGGGAACAGGGTTATTATTGTTGGATTAGTGTCTAAGTCCACAACTATAATTGGTATGTACTTGACCCGATTGGCATGGTCCATTTGGGTTGCATGACATCATGCATTTGGATAGACTAAAATGAGAGAAATAACACTTAAGGTTTGTTAATATATTATAAGTTCTAATATATTAATAAGATTATTTAATTAGTATTGATCAAGAATTAATTTGGAATTAATTAAGTGATCAAAAGGAGACTAATTAAATATATGGATTGATTGTGTAAATCATCCATACTTGTATAGTGGGCTAATGCTCCATGGATTATCAAGTTGGGCTAAAACCCATAGGATGCTCCATGGTGTTTTCGTACCCATGGATCATGGAAATGAAAGGCCATGAAAATTAGGGTTTACATGATTTAACCCTAATTGTGACACACTATATAAGCATGTTATTCTTCCCAAAATCGGCAACCATGAGAGACTATGAAGGAATGGTGAGGGCTAGCCGATTTCATGAAGTGTATCATTTCTCTCTAAGTTATTCCAAGTGTATTTGATGTTGTGTGAACCATTTGAGGTGTCACACTTGGGGCACTAGGCTCTTAAGCTTCATGGAATCAAGATACATCAAAAGGTATGTCTTTTAACTTGCTATATTACATATGAATCAATGTTTTGTATGCTAGTTAGGGTAATACCTTGGAATATTCATATTTGCATGTATAATAGAGAAAACATAGATCCAAGGTATTTAGGGTTGCATGTACACTTAGGAGTGTTAGAATGTTCAAAACCCAACAATTATTGGTATGGATTGGCTAAGCCCCAATGGGGCAGTGATCGACTGCGCGCAACAGTTGGTGAGGATCAGGACCCCAAGTGGGGGAGAGCTGGTGATTCAGGGCGAGAGGCCACAGCGAGGACCAGCCTTATGTTCAGCAGCAAGAACTAGGCGCTACCTTCAGCAGGGTTGTGCAGGATTTGTCGCCTATGTTATGGATACCCGAGAGGCGGGTAAGGCGACGGTAGGTTCATACACTCGACGAGTAGGACCCCCTGACATCATATTTTTGATTTAAGGCTGGAATTGGACTAGAATCATTACCCTAAGCTGTTTTTGAATCTATAAACTTGTTTTTGATGTGGTAATGTTCATTCTAATCCAATTTCAAACATAATTGTCAATAGATTCATGTTTTGTATTAGTTTAATGGTTAGGCTAATTACATGAAAAAGTTTGATTGAATTATCTTGTTCTTATGAGTTGCTTAGATTAATAGAAAAGTTATGTGAAATTGTTGTTTTCAATCCAAATTAATCTAAGAGTTGGTTCTAAAATGTGTTTTTGTAACTTGTCCTCAAGTTATATGAAAAGTCACATTTAAGATTCATAAAACTCATAAATATTTCCATAGGTTATAAATAAAGAAAAGTCATATTCTTTTAATAGTTTAAAGTCTTCCATAACTTGTCCTCAAGTTATGGAACTTGAAGAGTTTTTTGAATTAAAACTACTTTAAACACATAAGTTATGGAATTGAATAGTTTTGAATAGTTCAAAACTTGCCCTCAAGGTTTGGAATTTGTAAAGTTTTCCCTCATGAATACTTTAATTCCAAGTTAAGCCCTTAGAATTTTAAAAGTTAAAATTCAACCATTATATTTTATAGTATTATAACTTAATAATATATATATGTATAAGAGCAAGCCAGTCTTACCGTTAGTAGGCCTCATTCACAAAGTCGGTCTATAAGGGGGGTATAAGGTTACTGCCTATAAAATGGCAGTTTAATGGGTGTCCACTCTCACCCACCGCTTCCTCGACTGGTGGAGGGTCGTTAGCCGAACGAGTAGGACAAGGACTAGAATTCTCCCTTCATTAAAAGTATTAATGATAAATACTAAGTAACTA
Source organism: Lactuca virosa (assembly GCF_052849685.1). NCBI lineage: Eukaryota > Viridiplantae > Streptophyta > Magnoliopsida > Asterales > Asteraceae > Lactuca > Lactuca virosa. Next base: position 242,306,284 of record NC_136428.1, read on the forward strand.
AACTTTTATAAATTCCCAATCTTAGTTACTTAGGAAAATGTGAATTTGGTGCTAACCCATGAAATTACACTTTGCACTTTGGTTAAGTCGTTAGTGGAGCGCGTGTGGGTAACCGACACACTAGCTTGACTTAACAAGGTAGGCAAAGGGTAACTTAATGTTTATCATAGTATCGATGGAGCGTGTGTGGTTAACCGACACATCGATTGAGGGGTAAATATTAAGGGTACCAAGTATATTTGCATGGTTATTCACACCTTGTTTTTGATGGGTTTTGAGCATTCTAACACTTCCTAAGTGTACATGCAACCCTAATAACCTTGGATCTATGTTTGTCTAATAATCATGCAAAGTTGAATTCCAAGGTTATATTCCTATCTAGCATACATGGGGAACATTTTTAACTTGAATGAAAGATAGAATAACTTACCTTGTTGTTGATTATGATCCTTGAAACCTTGTGAGCCTAGCACCCCAAGTGTGATGCCTCAAATGCTTCACACAACACCAAATGCAAAGGAGTAAACTTTGAGAGAATCTTACACTTGCAAAATCGGCTCTAGCCCTCTTGTTTCTTATGTGTAGCCAATTTTGGTGGAGAATGGGTTTCTTATATAGTGTTGACACATCTAGGGTTACATCATGTAAACCCTAATGTGTCATGACTCTTCATTTCCATGACCCATGGGTTTGTAACTCCCATGGAGCATCCTATGGGTGGAACCCAACTTGATAATCCATGGAGCCTCTTAGCCCACTATATAAGATATGGAAGATTTACATAATCTACCCATATATTTAATTAGTTATCTTTTGATCACTTAATTAATTCTAAATTAATTCTTGATCAAACTAATTAAATAATATTATTAATATATTAGAACTTATAATATATTAATAAACCATAAGTGTTATTTCTCTCATTTTAGTTTATCCAATTGCATGGTGCCATGCAACCCAAATGGACCATGCCGGGTCGGGTCAAGTACATACCAGAAATAGTTATGGACTTAGACACCTTATCCAACAGTCTCCCACTTGGATAAGTCTAATAACTATAACTGCAATACTTCAGGAACCGATCGGCAATCGTAGCTCTTTCAAGGTCTCTCGGAATTGAGAAGATGATGATACGCCATTTAAGATAAGTGATCATATAATCCTCTGTTCTAGATATCAGCCGGACAAATACATGGAACAGTGTATTGCTTTGTGTCCAGCAGTTTGTTTCCCGATTTCCGATTTGTTTGACATAGAACTCAATTGAACACATCAACTTAGTTCTGACCGGGCCCGGTACATAGGTCAAAACAAAATCATCGAGGGGCCCAGATATCAGCTTCTAATCCAAGAAGGAACAGATAAACTTCGACTCATATGTTTGTTCTACCACTCATTGAATTATACACAAGAGCACGTTTTATAACATCGAGTTACCAATGCGTTTTCGTACAATCAATGCATAACCAACTCATAAGTAACAAATCATATATCTAGGTTTGAAGACTTATATGATATTACCGTCTCACGATCACTCAAGATAAATTCCATGAAGTGATTCCAGTGAGCGTGGGTTGAGTCCAATGCTCAGAACTTATGAGCACTCATGAGTGTTGTAGCCATGTCCAACAACTTAGACCTCTGCAACCAATCATGACAGTCTTGATTCATACCTACTTCCGACATATGACCGACTGTGGAGGTTCGAATAATATGATATACCAAACATAATTATTCTGGAAGTCAAAACCTGCAAAAGAAATATAGTAAACGATCGACAAGAGATAGCAACACTTTACTCATAAATAAAACCCCTTTTATTCATCATCTAATGTCAATTACACTTTACAAATTTCAAGGTTATCTAACTACTAAATCTAATATCATCCTTCAGCCCTATGCTCCGAGCATGCTGGAGATGCTTAACCCGAGTCAGTCCTTTCGTGAGGGGATCTGCTGGATTCTCATCCGATGATACCCTCTTTGCCACGAGGAGTCCTTCTTCTATTCGATGTCTGATGAAATGGTATTTTCTGTCGATGTGTCTGGATCTCCCGTGATCCCTTGGTTCCTTGGCTAAGGCAACTACACTTTCACTATCACAGAAAATTTCCATTGGCTCTTTAATAGCTGGTACAACTCCAAGGTCTCCAATGAAGTTCTTCAGCCATATCGCCTCCTTTGCTGCCTCGCTAGCTGCTATATACTCTGATTCGCAAGTTGAATCAGCCACTGTCTCTTGCTTGGAACTCTTCCAAGAAATTGCTCCTCCGTTTAACGTAAAGACCCAGCCTGACTGAGAGCGGAAATTATCCCTATAAGTCTGAAAGCTAGCATCACTATACCCTACAACTCTCAAGTCTTCACTCCCACCGAGGGTAAGGACCCAGTCCTTAGTCCTCCGTAGGTACTTGAGGATATTCTTTACCGTAGTCCAGTGTGCCTTGCCAGGGTTCCCCTGATACCTGCTAACCATGCTCAAAGCAAAGGCTACATCAAGTCGAGTACACGTTATAGCATACATGATCTATCCTACAGCCGAAGCATAAGGTATTCGACTCATTTCTGCTATCTCAGCCTCAGTACTAGGGCTTTGTGTCTTACTCAATCTGGCGTTACTCTGGATGGGTAACTCTCCTTTCTTGGAGTCCTGCATGTCGAATCTCTTCAGCACCTTATCCAAGTAGGTACTCTGACTAAGTCCAATTAGTCTTTTACTCTGGTCTCTCAAGATCCTTATCCCTAGAATATAGGCAACTTCTCCTAGGTCCTTCATAGAGAAACACTTCCCAAGCCAGGACTTAACTTCCTGCAGAGTTGGGATGTCATTTCCTATGAGTAGTATGTCATCCACATACAATACCAAAAAGCTAACTATACTCCCACTAGCCTTGACATATACACAAGATTCATCTTCACTCCTAGAAAAGCCAAATTCTTTGACTTTCTCATCAAAGCAAAGATTCCATCTGCGAGGTGCTTGCTTTAACCCATAAATGGATTTCTCAAGCTTACACACTTTATTAGGGTACTCTGTATTGACAAAACCCTCTGGCTAACTCATGTAAACATCCTCAGCCAACTTTCCATTAAGGAAAGCGGTTTTGACATCCATTTGCCATATTTCATAGTCATGAAATGCAGCTATGGCTAACAGAACCCTAATAGACTTAATCTTGGCCACTGGAGAAAAGGTCTCATCATAATCAACTCCCGGAGTTTGTGAGAAACCCTTTGCGACCAGTCGTGCCTTATAAGTGTGTACATTACCATCCATGTCGGTCTTCTTCTTGAAGATCCATTTGCACCCTATAGTCTTACGACCTTGTACATTCTCAACCAAGTTCCAAACTTGATTGTCATACATGGACTGTATCTTGCTGTCCATTGCCTCTTTCCACTTGGCTGACTCAGGGCCTGCCATGGCTTCCGCGTAACTGTTAGGTTTATCCAGACCTATCAGCGTCTCATCACTGATAAGTGTATCACCTTCCGCAGTAATATGGAATCCATAGTAATGCTCAGGTGCATTCCTAACCCTTGTGGAACGCCTCAGAGGTACAGACTTGTCAATTGGCTCAACAGGAGTTTCCTCCTCAAGTTGAGTGCTAGGGTTTGAAGTTCCTTCACCACTTGACTCTTGAATTTCTTCAAGGTGAACTTGCCTCCCACTGTCTCCTTGGCTTATGAACTCTCTCTCTCGAAAGAAAGCCCTCCTAGCTACAAAGACCACATTCTCACTAGGTCTGTAGAAGAGGTAACCAAAGGATTTCTGTGGGTAGCCGATGAAAATACACCTCTCACTTCGAGGTTCGAGCTTATCATGAGTCTCGCGTCTCACGAAAGCCTCGCAACCCCAAATCTTAATGTGGTCTAGTTTGGGTACTTTACCAGTCCACATCTCATGAGGAGTTTTGGCAACTTTATTTGTGGGAACTAGATTAAGGATATGGGCGGCAGTCTCTAAGGCATACCCCCAAAATGAGATTGGTATCGAAGCTCGACTCATCATGGAACGAACCATATCCAACAAGGTTCGATTACGCCTCTCAGCTACACCATTCAAATGCGGTGTCCTGGGAGGTGTCAATTGTGAGACAATCCCACATTCCCTAAGATAGTCGAGGAACTCTGAACTAAGATACTCACCACCTCGATCGGATCGAAGCATCTTAATGTTCCTGCCCAATTGATTCTCGACTTCCTGTTTAAACTCTTTAAACCTCTCAAAAGTCTCTGACTTATGCTTGATTAAGTAGACATATCCATATCTACTATAATCATCAGTAAAAGTCAAATAATAACGATTAGCATCCCTTGTGGCATGTTTGAAGGGCCCACACAGATCCGTGTGTATAAGATCCAACAAACCTTCACCCCTCTCACAAGAGCCTGTGAAGGGTGACTTTGTCATTTTTCCAAGTAAGCATGATTCGCAACTATCATCTGACTTTAGGTCAAATGACTCCAATACTCCATCCTTTTGGAGTTGGCCTATGCGTTTCTTGCTTATATGTCCAAGACGACAATGCCATAATGATGCTTTATCCAAGTTATTATCATTAACAGAATCAATACACAATACATTATTTCCTAAGTTATCAACCACAGATACAGTTTCATACACACCATCACAAGGTAATGCTTTAAAATAAAGAACATTATTAAAGAAAGCATTAATCGAACCAACTTCATTATCAAATGAAAAGGTGAAACCTTGTTTATACAATGCATGAAAGGAAATAATATTTCTTGCCATTTCTGGCGAATAACAACATTTAGTCAAATCTAAACTAAACCCACTACTTAGCGATAAAGTATAAACTCCAATCTTGGTGACAGGTAAATCTTTCCTATTCCCCATGATTAAGTTTATTCTTCCATGCTCCACATTCTCACTTCTTCTTAGTCCCTGCAAATCAGAACAGATATGAATACCACAACCGGTATCAAGGACCCAAGAGTTAGAATGGGGTGAGTTATTAGATAAGATAGTGTAAATACCTGCATGGTTGGGCTTAACTTTCCCATCCTTCACATCTTGCTGGTACTTTGGGCACTTCCGCTTCCAATGTGACTTTTCATGGCAATAGAAGCATTCAGCCTCTTTAGGGTCAGAAGAAGGAGTGACAAAACCTTTCTTGGTTCCACTTGAAGAAGAGCCATCAAGGGTCCTAGCCTTGGTACCCTTCGAAGAGCTCTTCCTCTTCTTCCCTCTACCTTTTCCGATTGCCAAAACCGGGGCGGAGTTTGGAGTAGGAGTGTTAACAACCGACTTACCCTTAAGACCTGTTTCTGCGGTCTTGAGGAGTCCCTGAAGTTTGCTGAGTGCGACCTCTTCCTTATTCATGTGATATGTCATGCGGAATTGATCATAGCACGATGGTAAGGAGTGCAAAATGATATCTATTGCAAGCTCCTCAGGGAAGTTCACATTAAGCTTCAGCAACCGATCCACATACCTTTGCATTTTCTGTATGTGGCTCGTGACGGATTCCCCGTCCTTCATCATGGTTGTTATGATAGAGCATATGATTTCATACCTCTCTTGTCGTGCACTTTGATGGTATCTTTCCATCAGATCTTGGTGCATTTCAAAAGGGTAGAAGTCCCCATAGGACTTTTGGAGTTCCGCTGTCATGGTGGCCAACATGATGCATGCCACTTTTGTAGCATCCCTTTCATGTGCCCGGAAGTCAGCGATCTCCTGGGGAGTTGCAGTGGTCTCATCAATCTCCTTAAGCTCCTTGTCAAGGACATATTCTTTGTCCTCATAGCGGGTAATCATCCTGATGTTTCTGATCCATTCATTGAAGTTAGATCCATCAAAAGTGACTTTCCCACACAAGTTCATAAGGGTAAAAGAGCCATTAGGATTAGAGCCAGAAGCAGCATTGTTTGAAGACATCTGAAAGAAGAGAACAAGATTAGTTTAGATATTAAGAGAGTCCTTAATAAAACACCCAAATGTAATATTAAGGCTAGGATCCAATCACAATATATTATAACTTAGAAGAGGTATGCCGTAATCCAAGCTATAACATATTTGAAAGGTAGGTGAATGACGATTCACCAATTTCCACCATGAAAAATGAAATATAAATATTAGGTTTTTAATTGGTTCTTAGAAATTCCTAGATTCTTTTGAGATTCAATGAACTTTTCAAAGGCATGTTTCAATCTCGAGTGTGCCCTCCAAGTTTTGTGACTGGGATACCGAGGATCACAAAACGAGGTGTGAAGTAACCATGCAAATCACTTGGTACACTCAATGTTTATTACTCAATCGATGTGTGGGTTAACCACACGAGCTCCACCGACCTATAATAAACTTTAAGTCACCCTTTACCTACCTTGTTAAGTCCAAGTTAGTGTGCCGGTTAACCACACGAGCTCCACTAACGACTTAAACAAAGTGTAAAGTGTAATTTCATGGATTAGCACCTTATTCACATTTTCCTAAAGTAACTAAGATTGGGAATTTAATAAAAGCATTTAGTTACTTTATAATATTCATCATACTTTTAATGAGAATTTATAAGTCCTTGTCCTACCCGTTCGGCTAACGACCCTCCACCGATCAAGGAAGCGGTAGGTGAGAGTGGACACCCATTAAGTTGCCATTTTATAGGCAACAACCTTATACCCCCCTTATAGACCGGCTTCGTGAATGAGGCGTACTAGCGGTAAGACGACTTGACGTTATACATACATACATATATATATATATATATATATATATATATATATATATATATATATATATATATATATATATATATATATATATATTAGTAACTTATAATATTATAAAGTATAAGGGTTGAATTTTAACTTTTAAAATTCTAAGGGTTGGAACTAAAGTTTTAATCAAGACTTTACATGTTCCAAAACTTGAGGGCAAGTTTTGTAAACTTCCAAAACTTTTCATTTCTTATAACTTATGAATTAATTGAGTAATAAAAATGAAGACTCTTCATTTTTATAACTCTTGTGTTCTTTTAATGGCTTTAATAAAAGTGCGACTTTTGGTTTTCCATTAAAACACATTATGATCATGAATTAAACTACCATGAAGGTTACAAATAATTCCTATGATCATCTAATCTTCATAAGTTCAAGAACATGAATATGAACACTTTCAAGAATCAAAAAATTACACTTAAAAAAACTTGTAATTTTAATAATTGTCATTGTAAATGGATTAGCATAAACATTACACCATCTAAAACAAGCTTTAAAACATCAAAACAGTTTAGGGTAATGTTTCTAGTCCATTTCCAGCAACAAATGTGCAAACTTTCATACGAGCAGAAAACAGAAAAACGATTTTTTTCAAGGTGTTTGCACACAAAAAAAAACAACAAACAAACCTAGGCTCTGATACCACTGATGGGTTTTGAGCATTCTAACACTTCCTAAGTGTACATGCAACCCTAATAACCTTGGATCTATGTTTGTCTAATAATCATGCAAAGTTGAATTCCAAGGTTATATTCCTATCTAGCATACATGGGGAACATTTTTAACTTGAATGAAAGATAGAATAACTTACCTTGTTGTTGATTATGATCCTTGAAACCTTGTGAGCCTAGCACCCCAAGTGTGATGCCTCAAATGCTTCACACAACACCAAATGCAAAGGAGTAAACTTTGAGAGAATCTTACACTTGCAAAATCGGCTCTAGCCCTCTTGTTTCTTATGTGTAGCCAATTTTGGTGGAGAATGGGTTTCTTATATAGTGTTGACACATCTAGGGTTACACCATGTAAACCCTAATGTGTCATGACTCTTCATTTCCATGACCCATGGGTTTGTAACTCCCATGGAGCATCCTATGGGTGGAACCCAACTTGATAATCCATGGAGCCTCTTAGCCCACTATATAAGATATGGAAGATTTACATAATCTACCCATATATTTAATTAGTTATCTTTTGATCACTTAATTAATTCTAAATTAATTCTTGATCAAACTAATTAAATAATATTATTAATATATTAGAACTTATAATATATTAATAAACCATAAGTGTTATTTCTCTCATTTTAGTTTATCCAATTGCATGGTTCCATGCAACCCAAATGGACCATGCCGGGTCGGGTCAAGTACATACCAGAAATAGTTATGGACTTAGACACCTTATCCAACAGTTTTGTGATCCTCGGCATCCCAGTCACAAAATTTGAGAGGGCACAATCGAGATTGAAACATGCCATTGAATAGTTCAATGAATCTCAAAAGATCTAGGAGTTTCAAATCCAAGTAAAACCTAATTAAATTATTTCGTTTTCATGGTGGAAATTGGTGAATCGTCATTCGCCTACCTTCAAATATTTTATAGTTTGGATTACGGGATCCCTCTTTCAAGTTATAAAAGTATTGTGTTGGGTCCTAGCCTTAATATTTCATATTGGGTGTTATATTAAGGACTTTAGATCAACTATCTTGAATATCTCCCAAAAGATGTCTAGTTCAGACATCTATGATCTTCCCAAATCTCTTGGAACTTCACTTTCTCCACCTCCTCCAATTATTCTCCCTAACCCACAAGTTCAAGGTCACTCAAGCCCTGTTGTCAAGCAAGGTCTATGTGTGATTGCATCTTGGAGATGAAGTCACATATTGACAAGCCGGGAGAGTTGGGTGTCAAAGTCTTAAGAAAGTTGGATGTTCAATCACTTTCTAAGTCACATAGTGAATACTATGAAACAGATGACATGACCCTTAATGATCATATCTATTTGCTAGGTGCTGCTGAATCAGCAATGATTTGGAGCACTGGTAAAGAAAATTTGATTAGAAGATCAACTTCCCAAACTTCCATGGACATTGACAATGGTAACATTGAAAATCCAGAAAAGCTTTCTCCTCCCAATGGAAAGGGATCAGCCATAGTCAACTCGGTTGAACAAATGGTAAAGAGAAAGGCTAAGTCTGAGACAGTCTTGTGTACCATTCCCAAAAGGTCCATATGCTTATATTGCCAAAGGAAGGGGCATTAGTTGCAAAGCTGCCCTATTTACCTGAAAGATCATAAGGTTGGTCAAAAAGTTTGACTCTACTTCAGGTAAGTCCACTATCTAACTCTATTAAGTTCCTATTTGGAGATTCTTATTACATGATGTGACTGGGTCACATGTTGAAGTTTTAAGAATCAAAGAAAGGAGAGGAAGCTTAAAGAAGAGTGAGCTGATTCTGATCGCGAAGATGGATTTCGATCGCATGGTTCAGTGATCAGAATTTTTGAGCTACTGCTTAAGAGTTGTGATAGATTGCTTAGGAATAAATAACAACATAGTTTTCATATGCATCTGCATTGTAAGGATAAGTTTTTCCGCAAGTTTTAAAATAAAAGAAAAGTTTTGATTTTATTTATTTTAAGTATCCTTACAATGACATTTATGAAAAATTGTTGTTTATATGGTTCCATTGATAGCAATATTGGAAAAATGGATTTGATTCTTTCGTTTGTGGTAGTGTCATAATTTACCAAATAAGGAAAGATTCTCATCAACCAAGTTTCAGTTGGATAGAAACTTGGAATCATGCAAGTTGTATTGTATGATGAATGAGAATTTTCATCTTTGGAAAATTAAGACTAATTCCTTGTTCACATGTATATGTGAGTCAAGTGAAGGACTAAGGGATCGAGTAGACATTCTTGTGCACTGGTCAAGTCCACCACAAAAGATCGATAAGAATATTCGTCATGATTTACTAAAGTTTAGTAAATATGGTTATACTTACAAGTTTAAGTATAATTCTAAAACATTGGAAAGGTTTCGATGTATGTCAGAACGAATGAGAAGAATCAAATTTGGCAGAAAGATAAAAGTTTCTCAAATCTGAAAAGATGGGAGAGTACTTTAGTATCATTTTTTATGATCATCTTAATGATTATGAAACCCTATCACAACTGATCCTCTAAGGACATCTTAGTGCATTCCTATGGCTAAGAAGAGGAATCGTGAATTGTTGAAATGGTTAAATCAAGAAGATGACTCATACTTCGTTCCAAAATAATTCTGAGAGTCAGACTCCAAGATTGTAACTTGAGTGACACATCTTAAAGAAGGTTTATTAACACTTGTCAAATGTAAGAGTAAAATGTGTTCTACTCTTGTACATTTGAAATTGGTAAGTTGTGATGTTTTGGATAAAACAAAGACCAACTAAGGCAAATTGTGTGAAGTGTTTTTATTGATAAGAATCCGCACTATCTCTTGAATATTTGGCAAGAGAGTCTTATATGTCAAGAGGACAGTGGGAGTCTAAAAGATCTTGAAAGAGTCTAATCAAGAATAAAAACCTGTAGTTTATCACTAGCACACGATGTGAGGTTTATAACCTATCGTGTTGACATATTCCTAATTCTGTGCCCATTCCAGTTAAAGTTAGCTTTGCATATGAGTTCTGAGAGTTCTCAGTTGGTTGCATAACAACTTGGAAGCAATGGCAGGCCCTTGTGCTACCAGGTGGCAAGAAGTTAAGACTGTACGAGTTCGGTCCATATGAATTTGGATTTGTCACTAACCTTGTCTTGTGATTATGGTTTTGACAAATTCACATGGAAAGGAACACATACACCATAAAATCTAAGTGGCATAAGGTTTCTCTCCGATTCATGAAAATGATGGGGAGGAAACGCTTTCACTAAGTAGATTTTAGGTAGATAGCAATTGTGATATTTGCATTCTCAAAGTCGTTAGTGAAGTGTGTGTGGTTAACCGACACACTAACATGGACTTGTGAGAAATGGCAAAGGTCTAAACAATTGGGACTATGATTACGACATCCCTTTTCATAGTTCTAAAAATTGTTTAGACACACATATGAGCTATCTAAGGAAAGGTGTGTGATTTTTATAAAGTCTTATCAAAACATCTCGTATCAGAAATCTGAACTTTGGTAAGAAAGTCAATAAAGTATTGATTTCTAGAAGTCCAGCTGATTTCTAAGTACACGTCAAAGCTAGTGGGAGCATAAGTGTTATGCTAATAATCATCATGTTAGTGAGAGCATGATAATTATGATAAGTGTTGCAAGTTAGCAATGTTAATTATAGAAAACAAAAGGTTTCAATTGGGAAAAGTTGTTTTGCTATAATTAAGGGAGAGGAAATTATACTTCATTTCAATTCTAAAAGCTTAGATTGAGGTTTTAATCATCTTTAGTCAAGGATATATATATATATGAATTTTATGTTGGAATGGCTCAACATAAGGAAATTCTATATATGGGTCCATTATTTGCGTTCTAAAATTCGATTATGATTACGGCTTCCCTTTTCATAATCTGAATTATGAGAACTTGGCAAATAGAAATAGAAATATTATAGCAGAAAGACTAGTCTAGTATCATGTCTTTATGTGACACATCATGAATCGTGTCCCATATGCTTCAGATATAGGATCGATTGCATGTGCTATAATATTCATCCTTTCTAAATTTTCCAAATGCTCAGGGCATTAAGAGGGGAAAAGTCTAGAATTGGATATGGCTAAAATGATTAAGCAATTGTCAAGGATAATCTAAGGTTTACCAAAGATTGGTTGCTCAGGGACAGTTGGAAGTATAATGTTAATTTTTGGAATGACCATATTGACATATTCTGGAAAGAGACAACTCTTGTTCAGAAGTAATAGTCAAAATGGAATATGGAAATGTTTCCATAGGTGGAAGTTATTCAATTTGTGTAAGATTAGAAAAACTTAATGCAAGAAGAATGTTTCCATGGAGTTGATCTCCATTGGAATACTCTGTAATGTCAGTTGACAAGTCTTTGTGACTTTGTGCATAATCATTACAAGAGGATCAATGCATATAAGTTTAGAATCTAACAGATTTAGGCAAATGGCAGGAATTTGGAGTTCTTGCATTTGCCGTAAGGATTTGGGATTGTGAAATGAGAATCATTGGAATTATGTTCAATCGATCTATTTCACAAAGTAAAGATCATAGACAAACTTAGTATGCATACTTGGTGTATGGCATGACTAGTGTTTAGAAAAACATAGTGTACATGCTTGGAGCATGGGACAACTATTGTTTTAATTCAAGTATAAAGTTGATAGTTTGAAACAGTATGCAATGAATGATGGGTAATCAATATGGTGATAAATAAAAGGTGTGTTTATTTATATTCATAAGTTCTGAGACCATATTGGATTCGATTATTCTTGTGTTTCACTTTGCATGTTTTGACTTCCAGAATAACTAGGTCGTTCTTCCTGCATGACTAAGTTATTCAAACCATCCACAGTCGGTCATATGTTGGAAGTAGATATGAATCAAGATTGTCATGGGTTGGCTTGTAGAGGTCTAAGATGTTGGACAAAGCGGTGCTACAACACTCATGAGTGCTCATAAGTTCTGAGTATTGGATTCAACCCACACTCATTTGACTCGCTTCATGGGTTTTATCACGATTGATCATGAGACGATAATATCTTATATTCTTCAAACCTAGAGATATGATTTGTTACTATGAGTTGGTTATACATTGATTGCACGAAAACGCATTTGGTAACTCGGTGTTATAAAACGTGCCTTTGTGTATGATTCAACAAGTAGTAGAACAAGCATATGAGTCGAAGTTTATCCATTCCTTTTACCCTTAAAGGGATAAAAGCGATATATGTGGGCCCCTCGATGATTTAATGATGACACTTGTGAGTGCTTGGCCAATCCAGGACTAATGTGATTTGTTCAATTAGTCGGTCGTCATAAATCAGAAATCGGGAAACAACAAATGGACAGAGAGAATGATTTTAATCCATGTCTCAGTCCATATGATATCTAGAATGGAGGAATATATGATCCCTTATCTAATGGACGCGTCATTGATTTGTTCAGAGTTCGACGGCAGCGGCTTAAAGAGCTACGATTGCTAGTCGGGGTTTGAAGTCATACACAATAATAGTTTTAGACTTATCCAAGTGGGAGACTGTTGGATTAGTGTCTAAGTCCACAACTATAATTGGTATGTACTTGACCCGATTGGCATGGTCCATTTGGGTTGCATGGCATCATGCATTTGGATAGACTAAAATGAGAGAAATAACACTTAAGGTTTGTTAATATATTATAAGTTCTAATATATTAATAAGATTATTTAATTAGTATTGATCAAGAATTAATTTGGAATAAATTTAGTGATCAAAAGGAGACTAATTAAATATATGGGTTGATTGTGTAAATCATCCATACTTGTATAGTGGGCTAATGCTCCATGGATTATCAAGTTGGGATAAAACCCATAGGATGCTCCATGGATGCTCCATGGTGTTTTCGTACCCATGGATCATGGAAATGAAAGGCCATGACAATTAGGGTTTACATGGTTTAACCCTAATTATGACACACTATATAAGCATCTTATTCTTCCCAAAATCGGCAACCATGAGAGACTATGAAGGAATGGTGAGGGCTAGCCGATTTCATGAAGTGTATCATTTCTCTCTAAGTTATTCCAAGTGTATTTGATGTTGTGTGAACCATTTGAGGTGTCACACTTGGGGCACTAGGCTCTTAAGCTTCATGGAATCAAGATACATCAAAAGGTATGTCTTTTAACTTGCTATATTACATATGAATCAATGTTTTGTATGCTAGTTAGGGTAATACCTTGGAATATTCATATTTGCATGTATAATAGAGAAAACATAGATCCAAGGTATTTAGGGTTGCATGTACATTTAGGAGTGTTAGAATGCTCAAAACCCAACAATTATTGGTATGGATTGGCTAAGACCTAATGAGGCAGTGCTCGACTGCGCGCAACAGTTGGTGAGGATCAGGACTCCAAGTGGGGGAGAGCTGGTGATTCAGGGCGAGAGGCCACAGCGAGGACCAGCCTTATGTTCAGCAGCAAGAACTAGGCGCTACCTTCAGCAGGGTTGTGCAGGATTTGTCGCCTATGTTATGGATACCCGGGAGGCAGGTAAGGCGACGGTGGGCGATATGCCAGTGGTACGAGAGTTTGCGGATGTATTCCCCGAGGAGTTGCCTAGGATACCGCCAGAGAGGCAGGTAGAGTTCAGGATCGACCTAGTCCCTGGTGCGGCTCCGATAGCAAAGGCACCGTATCGGTTGGCTCCTCCTGAGATGCAGGAGTTTTCTACACAGCTGCAGGAGCTGTTAGACAAGGGATTCATTAGACCGAGCAGTTCACCCTGGGGAGCCCCGATTCTGTTCATGAAAAAGAAGGACGGGTCGCATCAGATGTGTATAGACTATAGGGAGCTGAATAAGGTAACGGTGAAGAACCCTTACCCAATCCCGAGGATTGATGACCTCTTTGACCAGCTACAGGGAGCATCTTGGTTCTCCAAGATTGATTTGCGTTCAGGGTATCATCAGATGAGGGTCAGAGAGGAGGATGTGCAGAAGACTGGCTTTAGGACGCGTTATGGCCACTATGAGTTCGTGGTGATGCCTTTCGGGCTCACCAATGCTCCTGCCGCGTTCATGGACCTCATGAACCGCGTGTGCAGACCGATGTTGGATCGGTCCGTGATAGTTTTCATCGATGACATCTTGGTTTATTCCAAGACGCGAGAGCAGCATGAGGAGCAGTTGCGAGAGGTTTTGGGTACTTTGAGGAGGGAGAGCTTGTATGCTAAGTTCTCTAAGTGTGAGTTCCGGTTGCGCGAGGTGCAGTTTCTTGAGCACCTTGTCAACCAGGACGGGATATCGGTTGATCCGGCCAAGGTTGAGGCCGTGATGAGGTGGGAGGTTCCGAGATCTCCATCTGAGATTCGGAGCTTCCTGGGATTGGCAGGCTACTATCGGAGATTCATTCAGGACTTCTCCAAGATAGTCGTGCCCCTGACCAGGCTGACAAGGAAAGTCGTGGTCTTTTGCTGGGGGCCTGAGCAGCAGGCTGTGTTTGAGACATTGAGACAGAGATTGTGCGAGGCGCCAATCTTAGCCCTGTCGGAGGGCATGGAGGATTTTGTTGTATACTGCGACGCGTCCATCTCAGGTTTGGGCACAATATTGATGCAGAGGGGGCATGTTATTGCTTAAGCTTCGAGGCAGCTGAAGCCTCACGGGGCGAATTATCCGACTCACGATTTGGAGCTGGGGGCTGTTGTTTTCGCCCTCAAGATTTGGTGTCATTACCTCTATGGGGTTCGTTGTACCATTTACACAGACCACAAGAGCCTGAGGTATCTCATGGACCATCCAAATCTGAATATGAGGCCGCGTCGGTGGCTTGATGTGGTGAAGGATTATGATTGCAAGATCCTCTACCACCCGGGGAAGGCCAATGTCGTGGCCGATGCGCTTAGCCGCAAGGCAGCGCCGATCAGGGACATCTGTCTGAGGATGACAGTTGTGACTCCGCTGTTGGAGCAGATTCGAGAGGCCCAGCAGGAGGCCATGAAGGAGGAACATCGGAAGAGTGAGCGAACTGTGGGTCAGGTTTCCTCCTTCGACTATGATAGTCAGGGATTGTTGACTCTTCACCGTAGGGTGTGGGTCCCTTATTATGGGGGTGTGCGCCAGGTATTGATGGCAGAGGCGCACAAATCCAGGTTCTCTATCCATCCCGGGGCGACGAAGATGTACAGGGATCTTCGTCTCGATTATTGGTGGCCCTGTATGAAGAGGGACATAGCTTGGGTTGTGGAGAGGTGTCTGACCTGCAGGAAGGTCAAGGTTGAGCACCAGAGACCTCACGGCAAGGTCCAGCCGTTGGATATCCCGCTGTGGAAGTGAGAGGATATTACGATGGACTTCATTACGAAGCTTCCCAGGACCGCGTGTGGAGTGGATTCGATTTGGGTCATCGTTGATCGGTTGACCAAGAGCGCCCATTTTATTCCGATTCAGGAGAGTATTTCGGCTGAAAAGTTGGTCGACATCTTCATCAGAGAGATAGTGGCGCGGCACGGGGTGCCAGTTTCAGTGATTTCCGACATGGATGTGCGGTTCACTTCCAGGTTTTGGAAGAAGTTTCATGACGAGCTGGGTACTCGTCTGCATTTTAGCACAGCCTTTCACCTGCAGACGGATGGTCAGAGCGAGCGGACCATCCAGACGCTAGAGGATATGCTGCGGGCGTGTGTTTTAGACTTCGGAGGTAGCTGGGATACTTACCTTCCGTTGGCGGAGTTCTCTTATAATAATAGCTATCATGCGAGTATCGACCGTCCTCTTTTCGAGATGTTGTATGGGAGGAAGTGCAGAACCCCGATATGCTGGGGTGAGGTTGGTCAGAGGGTCATGGGGAGTACCAAGGTGGTACTCAAGACTACGGAGAGGATCCAATAGGTTCGGAGCAGGCTTCAGACTGCTCAAAGTCGGCAGAAAAGTTATGCCGACAAGCGTCGATCGAACCTGGAGTTCCAGGTCGGGGACATGGTGCTCTGAAAGTGTCGCCTTGGAAGGGCGTCATTCGATTCAATAAGCGGGGCAAGCTGGGCCCCAGGTATATTGGACCCTTCAGGGTTATAGCCCGGGTGGGCAAGGTGGCATATAGGCTGGATCTGCCAGCCGAACTCAGTCAGATCCATAGCACTTTTCACGTCTCCCAGTTGCGGAAGTGTCTGGTGGACGATTCGGTAGTGGTGCCTTAAGAGGATATTCAGGTTGATGACAGCCTGAACTACATCGAGCGACCAGTGGCGATCCTTAACAGGAAGTCAAAGGACCTGCGAAACAAGAGAGTGGAGCTGGTGAAGGTGCTGTGGCAGCACCGCAAGGGATCGGAATGGACCTGGGAGCCGGAGGACGAGATAAGGAAACATTACCCTGAGCTTTTTCAGAACCCAGTGGCTGACTTCGAGGACGAAGTCTAAAATAAGTGGGGGGTATTTGTAACACCTGATTCCTGGTATGTATTTTATTCAAGAATTGTAGGTATTTTCTCTTGGACTCAACGAGTTGGTGGCCCAACTCGTCGAGTAGAGTCGGGATCCGCAGGAAGTTTAAGTGACCTACTCGACGAGTCGGAGACTGACTCGACGAGTAGGTGATGTTTGGGTAAACCCTAAATTGAGGGTTTGTACCCTATTTAAACACCTTATCTCAGCCTCCATCGTCCCTTATACTCCCAGAAGACATCATATCGAAACCCTAGCCGTTTTGTGTGTTCTAAGGCCATTTTGGTGCTTTTTGGTGGGTTATGAAGCATGAGAAGGGGAAAGGAGCTTGTGAGACCAAGGGGAAACAAGAAGATCCAGAGTTTAGAGCTCATTTTCAGCTTATTGGAGGTATGAAGCTGAACCTTTGTCTATAGATCTTGATTTTTGGGCCTTTTCCTTCATCTTTCTAAGCCCTAGAGAGGTGGTATTCGGGATTTAGTGTTGGAAGTCAGTGTATGCTTTAGATCCAGGTCTATTGGGGGGTTTTATGGCACAAAGGTGACCATTTTGTTGCCATGAACACCCCATGCACCATGGAGGCCATCTTTTATGGATTTTTGGGCCAAAGACCCCTTGCATGTGTACCAAGTTTGGAACTTTACGTATGAAATGGACATTAGGGGGCCAGATCTATGGTTTTGAGGTGTTACGACCCATTGAAATCAACTGTATAGTATTGCTCAAGGATGGACTCGATGAGTTGTTCTTGGGACTCGGCGAGTCGCGGTGTATTGACCACCAAATCCTTTCTTTGGATGAACCAGTTGTTAGGGAGGAAGTCCCGTGGATGTTTAGACACGAAAAGGTACTTGGGAATCATGGGACTCGACGAGGGTATGAACAGACTCGGCGATTCCAAGGCAATCTCCCAATCTTTGAAGATGAACTCGACGAGTTGTTCATACAACTCGGCGAGTCGTAGACCAGACACATTCTTATGAGGGAGATGAACTTGCCGAGTTCAAGGAGGAACTCGACAAGTCGGATGAAGATGGTCTCGATGTTTTGAATGGAGGAGAACCCGTCGAGTTCTTGCTAGACTCGACGAGTGGAGTCGGGGTTGGATCGGGTTAGTGGAGTATGGACTCGACGAGTTGGTAGACCAACTCGGCGAGTCAGGTCAACTGGGTGTTGACTTTGACCAATGTTGACCTTGCTTGGTTTGGTATTGACCCTGGTTAGGGTTGTTTGTTCTGTTTGATGACTTGAGGGTTGTCTTGTAGGGATTAAGGAGTCGAGGAGAGCCGACCTTCACGCCGAGGACAGTTCAGACACTACACGACATCGAGGTGAGTTACCTCCAAGTAGGAGTGGGTCCAAGGCACCAAGGCCGGCCCACTAGTGATTGTTAGTTGGGATGATTATCTTTGTGATAATTGTCTGGTCTGTTATTGTTGGATATGTGAGTATACTAGATTGCTTGGTATGGAAGTATGCTAGTTGCTTTGTTATGTGAGATAGTATCAGTAGGAGGGTACTAGTCCCCGATTCGGTCGTTAGGACCAATGGGTAGGTCGGACACCCTAGATATGTCTGACAGCATGATTATGATATGGTATTATGTGTTAGCAGTAGGGGGTGAAATAGTCCCCGTGTTCGGTTGAGATAGACCGGAGGGTAGGTCAGCACCCCAGAATGGCTTGACATGGGTAGGTCAGCACCCCAGAATGGCTCGACATGGGTATGTCAGCACCCCAGAATGGCTTGACATGGGTAGGATGGGCGCCCCAGAATTGCCCGACAGTATGTATGCTATGTGGTTGTATGGTATGTGGTGTGATGGGGGAACTCACTAAGCTTTGTGCTTACAGTTTCAGTTTTGGTTTCAGGTACCTCTTCGTCTAAGGGGAAGGAGCCGGCGGTGTAGCAGCGCGTCACACACACACACCTATGATTTCCGCTTAGAGTTTTCTGGGATTGTACTTTGAAATTTGATACTTCAGATGTTTTGGTTTGAGACTTGATATTATGGTTCTATGTATTGACATGATTTTGGCAATGATTTGATAAACTATTTTATAAATCACTTAATTAAAATGAAATTTTTGGCCTCGAATTTTGGGATGTTACAGTTTTCGAGCTATAGTTTTTGCCAAATTTTGGTCACCTTAAAAATATGCATAAATACTTCATTTAATTTGACATAAGAGTTGTCTTTTTATCAATTTTTTTAATCAAAGTATTTACCTACAAAACTTAAGGTTAAGTGTTTTGGTTTTGAGATATGCATGTTTCTCCGGTTAACACACGCTTCCACAATTTACTTTAAAAAATTAGCAAATATAAAGACCTAACATCCGTTCTTTTGTTTTCGTTTTCTAAAAATTAAAATATTAGACCTTATTTAATATTTTGTTTTCGATCCAGTATATATACATTTTTTTATTTTACCGTTTTATTATAAAATAAAGAATACTAAAATTCTAAAAATGAGTTAGACGATGTTTTGTTCACTTACCAATAATTTTCATTTTTTTATTTATTAAATTTGTTAAAATTTTAGATATTCGCAATGTTGCTATTGAATTTTTTTTAGCATTTATGGTAATTAGTGTAATAATTGATAGGATTAAACCAAAAGCTTGCGAGGCCTTTTTCTTGTTATATGTTTGATTTTTATTTGGAATGAGTTGTGAAGAAAAAAACAACTTTATCCCACATATTTGACCTATTACTAATAAAACATAACTTAAATAACCAAGTTTTTATATAAAGAAAAATGCTACAAACACGACATACAAAAAATCACACCTTCATGTTACATATTATTTAAATAAACTTCCATTTTACTCATACCAACCTATCACATATGAAACCCCATAACATAAAAACAAATCACAAGTACTTGGCTTTTTTGTCTTAAAGTTTATGATAAGCGTATACCAAACCCCAAGGATCATTGGAAATATCGTGAGTTCTCAAAGCCCCTACAAAAAAAATTATTAAGTTATTTCTTAAGAAATGGAAAAAAACAGTTATGATGAAGTGGGATCAAGTGGAAATCATATAAAATAATAACAATAAAAGACAATCATCTATCCACTGTTGGTTATTTATGTTTGTAGATGAACATAAAAAAATTTACTTTTTTGTGATGTCCTTTTTTTCTCATCATAACACTATTTGCCGATTGAAAATTCTTTTGATTCAACAGTTCACTACTATAAAACACTTTTTAACAAACATAGAAGAAAGTGCAATGATATAATATTAAAAAATATCATAAACTACATTAGTATTTCTTGCATTTTCCTAAAAATAAATACAGTGATTTAATAAGAAAGTTACTTGAGCAATCTTTGATGGATTTAAGACAGAAAATCCTTCCAGAAATATATTATGCTCCCATAATTAACTTTTGAAGTAAGAAAATATATTATGCTCCCATAATTAACTTTTGAAGTAAGAAAATTTACTTATTGGTTTTAACCTAGTGGTTGAGTATCATTTGGTTTCACACTTTCACTTTCATGCTAGAATAATCATGGAATGAGAATATTAACTTCTTGTCCTAAATCCTCTTTTATATAAAATATTTAATATTCTATTCTACAAATTACATGAAAAGCATTAAAATCATGGAAAGAATTGAAAACTTTGAACAACAAACATGATGTGAATGAAAGTTTAGATACTTAAAATTCATTAATATGTACCTGGGTTGGGAAGGTTTGATGCATGCCCCTTGGAAAAGTATAGTGTCCATAACATTTAAAAGTAAATTTTGTTGATTCTCTGATCTCATAGCCCTCCAATTCCAGGGTAGCTAGCATTCCAGGACTCATGAAGCATGTTATAAACAACTGGATTGACCTAAAACAATTGTTGGGAATACATTTGTCAAAACCTATGAACAAAGGTTATTTATTTATTGGTTAAAAAATTATCTAACTTCACGGGGGAGTGCTTGCATGATAGTGAGTGTTGGCATGTTAATAACTAAGACTAAAGATATCAAAAATGTTAAGTAAACCAAACATAAGGTACATTAATGTTTTACATCAATTTAACTAAGTACCGGCTAAAGTGGATTCTTATTGTGTACCTCTTTTACCATATCATGGAAAGGAACAACATCACTAACAACATAACACACGAATATCAGCCACAACCCTGCCAAAAAAAAAAAAAAAAAAAAAAAAAAACTATCAATATCTGTGCAAAAGTTCTTCATGGATAAATCAAGAAAACTATTAAATAAATAAATAAAGTAAACCCCTCTTATAGCATGTTTACACATGCCATTATAGCAGTTGAAGCAATAGATATATAAGAACTAATACCCTCGCTTCACATTCTTGCTGTCAATTTCCACCATCTTATAAACACTCTACATCATTACCTGAAGATTTTTTTAATTTAAAAGACTATAAAGTGATTGAGAAGGCACAAACTCACTTGGTCATTATGAGATGTATACTACTCTTTTAATGCCATCATCTATGCTCCTAGTAACTCTTTAGTATTTGGTATCGACGTTTCTAGTACCACCCAATGATTTGCCTAATTTTATATTTCATCTTTCATCCTAAAATATAAAATAAAAAAATGAATTAGACCAAATATTGATAGAAAAAATAGTTTAATTTGCTAAAGTAGGATATATATTGAAGAATATAAGAAGAAACAAACATGGACGGTCTATTGCATCTCTTCTGTAGAGGGTAGATTCATTTCAAAGTGGTTACCTGGAAGATTTATCTTTTTCTTTTAGTTTGGGACCTTTACAAAATCAGTTCAACTATTGAACTAAATGAACACTTATTCTTGACAAAATTGGTCCTAACTGAGATATTTCATATATGGAATAATAAATCCAAATAGCTGTCAAAATAAATTTTATGTTTGAAAAGCAAATATGAATGCAAAAGCATACCTCATGATATCCATTTGTGTCTATGCGAGAGACGAAACCAAGGCAAAATCTGAACTAATATCCCCAAAATAGTTGTCAATTCCTATGTGCACGCTTTAGTTGATTTCAACATGACGAAGAGGATTAATTAAAAAGTAAAAAACCAATTACCTGCTTGATTTGTGTATGGAAGATGAAGAAGAGGATGAGGAGCTACAAATTCGGATTTTTAAGGAGAATCAGTAGGTTCATAAATCAAGGAAGACATTAATGAAATTGCTTTATCGGTTTGACCGACTCCAACATCGGCGGCTGATATTGCTCTGGCAGTGGGTTTTAGGGCAGATTAGGGTTTCCAACAAAGAAGATAGATGTCACACCCCCAAACCAAGGATGGCGGAAATGTCCGGAGGTGGAGGACTTCATGTATAGTATCACAACAACGAGTATAATAGTGCTCAAAGTAAATACAACCATCATAAATATAATTGAAAAGGTTACACCATAGTATATGTTTACATGTTTCAAAATCAATTACATTATGATGACAAAATGAACTGTTTGACGATTTAACGTCCCATCCTCAAAATGCTGTTGGTTTCCTGTTTCACTGATTTCCTGAGAATACAAGTAGTTTTGAAAAATGTCAACAATTAAGTTGGTGATTTCATAAGAGTTTTGTTTGAGGAAAAAAAGTCGTTTTCCTTGTAAAAACGATAGAGTGTGATTCCAGAAAATCCAATATTTTCTTTATAAAAGTTATGTAGTCTTAAAAGTCACGAAATAAATGCATAAGTATTTTTCCATACTTAAAGTAATTCATGCAAGTTTAAATCGACATAAATTCGTTTAATTTAGAAGTAAAACCCGTAAATCTTATGTTTTGTTAATACCCCATGCGAGTTATTATAACCATGCTATGACTCAGTCGGCCTCGTAATACGACGTTCTTCAGGCGTCGCAAGTTAAATGACACTTGTCACCTCAGACCTGCCGGTCTAGCTGTTGCATGCAGCTCAGGTGCGGGTTTATCAGACCCAATATAGATCTATACACAACTATCACGCTCTCCCTACAAGAGACTCTGGTTACAATTTACAGGACTTTTGACTTTGTTACTTTGAAGGTAACACGAAGCGAATGTCTCACAAATTTATTCATTAACAGATTTACGTGAACTGAACTGAAAACCCCTTGGTAAATGAGTTTGAAATGTAAATTAAACATAAACTATACCTATTATAGTTTATCCAGAACGTTTGTAATGTAAAAGAACCCTTTTATGAAAATACATTAGTGCTATGAATCCATAAACTATTACTGTTATGTAGTATATGAAAACCCATTTGTTTTTAGAGTAAAACCTTTCTCATGTAGTAAAAATCCATAAACTATGCTTATTATAGTTTATTATATGTGTTCGAAATGAATGAAGAATCCTTATCATGAATGACTAAATTTCAGTTTATGATGATAAACTAACAAGAAAATACATTCAATATTTAGAACTAATGGTTATACACTTTGCTCAACATACTACAAAGTGTTATGAAAGTTGTAAGCTGTTAGCTAGTTTTTAACCTTTCTACACTGTTTTAGAAAAATCATACGAAGTCGAAAACTGAATCCGTAAATTCTGAGAGTTCATAAAATGTGTCTAGTTTATTCATAATTTTTATTATTATTTTAAAAGTCTTTAACTTGTGTTAAAATGTTCATATTCACAGACTGGTCCGAATTCGTTTCTGAAATGATAGGCAGTTTTGTAAAAATCACCATAAATCGTAGAAAAATCTTATGGAGATGTGCAAGTAGTCATTTTAAAGGTATAAACCTGAAATATTTGTATCTAATACAGTTTTGAAAACTAAAATGTTTAAGTTGACCAAAACAGTCCGTGAATGGAGTTAAATTCTGATGAAAGCTGTTGGATGAGTTTAGTTGTGTTCTTGGTGTTTTAACTTGTATTACCCCCCCCCCCCCCCTTAAAACTTAAGAAAAACGTGAAAAGATAGGGGTATGAACTCACCTTGAGTGATTTCAGTAGACGGATGATGGAGAAAAGAAGTGTTCAACTCAAGAACACTTAGATGATGCTTGAAGATTCGAAGATCTAACAACAAATATGACGATATTTGTGTAAGGAACTCATGATTTGAGTGAAGAAGTGTAAGGAAATCAAGTGTGGGAAGAGATTTACTTACCAAGGTGTGTGGAGAGCTCAAGATCAGCCTTGAATCTCGAATTCTTTGTGAGAGGAAGTGAGAGAGAATGTGTTTTGCTCTTTGGTGAAAAGTGAGTGAAATGGGAGGAGAGAGGAGATTTTTAGCTTTTGGTGAACCTTTACAGCTAGAGGAGGGGTGTCAAAGTACAAATAGTTAACTAGGTAGGGGGAATAGTGACTGAGGGTTGTACTATGAAGGTATGGGGGAGGTTGCTTGTGTCATACTCTAGATAAAGTCAACACTCTACCCCAAAATCTAACTTAATAAGATTTTATTCTTGGACAAGGATTTCCCCCAAAAATATGATTAAAAATGAATATTTAGGGTCTCTTATATTAAATTACGAGTTTTGGTGAAAATCCCGCGTTAAAATCACGAAAAACGGGCTTAAAACGAAGATTGGGTCAAAAACCGGGAAGAAAATGCTAATTTCTGAAGTCTGGCCGAAGGTTGGGTCTTGAGAGGGTTAGAACCGAAGGTAGGGTTGCGCCGGTACCTTACAGAAACGGACAGTGTGTCCCTTCCTGTTGCAATTTTTGCAATGCATCTCCCGGCGAACCCCAGTATGATGGAAGTTACACTTGTTGCATTCTGGGAGTGATCCATTATATGGTCTGGCCGGTGCTTGGGTGACGATTGTTGTGGCTGATGCTGAGGCATGTGCCGTGACTACTGTTGTAATGGTAGGGGCGGCCATGGGTTGTTGTCTTTTAGCGAGTCTTTGAGATAGGTTGCGCTCCTTTTTGTTCCAAAACTTTCGTTTATTACTCTTAGGTTTGTGGTCTGAGGCATCTTTGTTGGTAGACACTCGCTGGTGTCCCTTATTGTTACAGCAATTAGTATTTCTGGCATCGCTTCCACCTCCGCTGGTATTGTTAGCATTGATTTGTGCCATGGCGGCTGTCACGGCTGCTGTGACTGCAACTTGAAAAGTTATAGAGTCTATCTGTAGAATTGGTGCCTTGCTAGTTGACTGGTTACCGCATTGTGAAGACATAATTCTGTTGCATGGCGAGAAACGATCTCGTGAGTAGTGATGATTATTACTAGATACATTCTTACGATTTATATACACATATGAAAATTTCGCACTTTGCTGAACTATTCTCAATGTTTCTGCTAAACATTCTCGGGACGGGGTTATGGTGGTGGGTAAGTTTTGTACGTGTGTTAAGTTTGTCCAAACTAGTACTATACTCGCCCAAGCACGCTTAACTGCGGAGTTCTGATGGGATCCGGTGCATTAGTGCTAGTATGATCGCACCCTATAGGTCTACGAAGAAGACATATTTCAACCATAAGGTTTAACGACGTAATGGATGTAAGTCTTTTAGTAGTGGTATAAGTCGAGTGTAGTTTAAACTAAGTTATCTTAGTTCCGTCATAAGTTTGTAAAGACGAACAGACGGTAAGTTTCCAATAGAGTGACAAGTCGGATGTTATTGAACTAGATTTTTCTGTATTATGATCCGAATTAAAAGTATCTTGCATGCATTTCATAAAGAAAGTCCATATGAATGAATTTATGAGTTTAGTAGTAGTGACTCGAATGTAATCTTGTGATTTGTTCCATGCCCGATCCACTCCTAAGATCACCCGATGTATACCAATTGTGTGCAATGAAAGTTTAATAGGCCGTTGAACTTAATGAGTCTGCCCTAGGTCCACAACCAAACAAGGAACAGGACCCAAGGCGGACTCATCATTTCTAAGTCGATCGTCTCCTAATTACACATAACCTTGAGGTATACATCAAGTACTTTTAGAGTTATCATAAGTAAATCGTTTGTAATACCAAGTTATGAAATGTATGGTAAACTCCTAATGAAATGAAATGCATGCCAATTTTTATTGATATAATCAGGTGCATAGGGTTCAGGAAAATTTGACCTTCAAACAGGTCTACATTTTGTTAATGAAATGGGAAAAATTTTGACGGTGACACGACCCCTTGAATTGTAGTCTCTAAATTGGAGGGTCGAATTCATGTATAGGACGGGGCAGTGTTCAAACGCACGCCAGGAGTTTGAGTCTGTAATGATATGTCAGTAGTGTACACACTACTCGTGGCGGGTAATGTTCCGTGGGTCATAGAATGAAGACATGTAAGTATGTATTGTCTTATCCTCTGCCCTGGCTTCTGCCATTTGATGTTCTGCTTTTACCATGCGTTTTCTCTAACGCTATGTGAAGTTCCCGATACTCCTAATTTCGGCTCGGGTTGCGGTCACTTCCCTCTGAAGGCTTTGATGTGGTTTCCGATCTGTTCATGGTCTCCATCCAGGTGAGGAAGGCAAATTGCGGTGATCTTGGTGGTAGCGCCAACCTTCATGGTTTCGGCTGACCGATGCTCGTGTTTGTACGCTCAAGTGAGTGATGCAACGTATTATGACAAGGAGAGCCTTGTCTACCAATCCTCCTTTGTTGAGGTTGTAGAAGCCTCATCCATGTCATAGGGAGGGTGTTAACCTTGTTCCTAACTCCGTCTTTGTAGTTCTACGGCTTATCGAGGTGTCGGACCATGGAAGCCTCGTCGGGGTGTGGCGACTGGAGGGTGTATTGTAGGCCTCGGGTTCTTCGTCAGAGTCTTCTCCTATTTCTTCTTTGTCTTTGTCTTCCTTTTTTTTGGTTTCACTTCCTCCGGATCTTCATCTGAATTGTCTTCGAGGTCTTACTCTATTATTTCTTCAGGATCCTCTTCGAGGCTTTCTTCGTTCTAACCACCATCTTCCTGGTTAGGAGAATAGGGGGTCTCCTGGTAGTTGAGCTTCCGTCACGTTACTTGTGCGAGAATAGGGGTAGAAGAGATAATTAATAGGCGTCTAATCCTATAATTACTTATAGGGGTGATCCTTATTAGTCACGTCTATAACCACATAGTGCATACCGGTTATACATACTCTGAGACAGAATAGACCTTCGAATAAATGACTCTACTCTAAGTCCACAACCAAACAAGGAACAG
The DNA here is from genome assembly GCF_052849685.1 of Lactuca virosa. Lineage (NCBI taxonomy): Eukaryota > Viridiplantae > Streptophyta > Magnoliopsida > Asterales > Asteraceae > Lactuca > Lactuca virosa. Next base: position 242,333,208 of record NC_136428.1, read on the forward strand.
GAAGTAGAGCCATAGTCATAGATTCTGAGTCTATAATATCTTTAATTATGTATAACCTCAGCGAATGCACTCAGTCATTATAGACCTACTAATAGGGGTCTTTAGTTTTCACATAAGTTAGTTATAGTAGCACAAAATACTCCTATAGTATTTTAAATGTTTGACTTATGTTCTTAATGTTTCCGGGTAGGTAGAGTTGGTAAGTTTTTAGACTGGTTGCAACACCACAAACATTCCTGGGCATATGTTAATCACTTCTGGGTTAGACATAGTTGATCAGGCTATGTCATTCCTAGACCTGACTACACATCCCCAAGCCTACTTGTGCCGCTCAACAATCACCACTTTTGTTTTGTTCTAGTATGATGCTGACCTTAGTATGTATGCATGCATGTATACTTTTAACAAGAAACTATTTATTTCAAAAAGTATATTTGAAAATGTTAAATCAGAGACTTTAGTCCCAATGCATTTATAGTTTGTATATCTTATGTGGTTTGATATACTTGGTTCACTATAAACAATGCTCTGATACCAATCTGTCACACCCCCAAACCAAGGATGGCGGAAACGTCCGGAGGTGGAGGACTTCATGTATAGTATCACAACAACGAGTATAATAGTGCTCAAAGTAAATACAACCATCATAAATATAATTGAAAAGGTTACACCATAGTATATGTTTACATGTTTTAAAATCAATTACATTATGATGACAAAATGAACTGTTTGACGATTTAACGTCCCATCCTCAAAATGTTGTTGGTTTCCTGTTTCACTGATTTCCTGAGAATACAAGTAGTTTTGAAAAGTGTCAACAATTAAGTTGGTGAGTTCATAAGAGTTTTGTTTGAGGAAAAAAAGCTGTTTTCCTTGTAAAAACGATGGAGTATGATTCCAGAAAATCCAATATTTTCTTTATAAAAGTTATGTAGTCTTAAAAGTCACGACCGAAATGCACAAGTATTTTTCCATACTTAAAGTAATTCATGCAAGTTTAAATCGACATAAATTCGTTTAATTTAGAAGTAAAACCTGTAAATCTTATGTTTTGTTAATACCCCATGCGAGTTATTATAACCATGCTATGACTCAGTCGGCCTCGTAATACGACGTTCTTCAGGCGTCGCAAGTTAAATGACACTTGTCACCTCAGACCTGTCGGTCTAGCTGTTGCATGCAGCTTAGGTGCGGGTTTGTCAGGCCCAATATAGATCTATACACAACTATCACGCTCTCCCTACAAGAGACACTGGTTACAATTTACAGGACTTTTCACTTTGTTACTTTGAAGGTAACACGAAGCGAATGTCTCACAAATTTATTCATTAACAGATTTACGTCAACTGAACTGAAAACCCCTTGGTAAATGAGTTTGAAATGTAAATGAAACATAAACTATACCTATTATAGTTTATCCAGAACGTTTGTAATGTAAAAGAACCCTTTTATGAAAATACATTAGTGCTATGAATCCATAAACTATTAATATTATGTAGTATATGAAAACCCATTTGTTTTTAGAGTAAAACCTTTCTCATGTAGTAAAAATCCATAAACTATGTTTATTATAGTTTATTATATGTGTTCGAAATGAATGAAAAATCCTTATCATGAATGACTAAATTTCAGTTTATGATGATAAACTAACAAGAAAATACATTCAATATTTAGAACTTATGGTTATACACTTTGCTCAACATACTACAAAGTGTTATGAAAGTTGTAAGCTGTTAGCTAGTTTTTAACCTTTCTACATTGTTTTAGAAAAATCATACGAAGTCGAAAACTGAATCCGTAAATTCTGAGAGTTCATAAAATGTGTCTAGTTTATTCATAATTTTTATTATTATTTTTACAAGTCTTTAACTTGTGTTAAAATGTTCATATTCACATACTGGTCCGAATTCGTTTATGAAATGATAGGCAGTTTTGTAAAAATCACCATAAATCGTATAAAAATCTTATGGAGATGTGCAAGTAGTCATTTTAAAGGTATAAACCTGAACTATTTGTATCTAATACAGTTTTGAAAACTAAAATGTTTAAGTTGAGCAAACAGTCCGTTAATGGAGTTAAACTTTTCTGATGAAAGCTGTTGGATGAGTTTAGTTGTGTTCTTGGTGTTTTAACTTGCATTACCCCCCTTAAAACTTAAGAAAAACGTGAAAAGATAGGGGTATGAACTCACCTTGAGTGATTTCAGTAGACGGATGATGGAGAAAAGAAGTGTTCAACTCAATAACACTTAGATGATGCTTGAAGATTCGAAGATCTAACAACAAATATGACGATATTTGTGTAAGGAACTCATGATTTGAGTGAAGAAGTGTAAGGAAATCAAGTGTGGGAATAGATTTACTTACCAAGGTGTGTGGAGAGCTCAAGATCAGCCTGGAATCTTGAATTCTTGGTGAGAGGAAGTGAGAGAGAATGTGTTTTGCTCTTTGGTGAAAAGTGAGTGAAATGGGAGGAGAGAGAGGAGATTTTCAGCTTTTGGTGAACCTTTACAGCTGGAGGAGGGGTGTCAAAGGACAAATAGTTGACTAGGTAGGGGGAATAGTGACTGAGGGTTGTACTATGAAGGTATGGGGGAGGTTGCTTGTGTCATACTCTAGATAAAGTCAACACTCTACCCCAAAATCTAACTTAATAGATTTTATTCTTGGACAAGGATTTCCCCCAAAAATATGATTAAAAATGAATATTTAGGGTCTCTTATATTAAATTACAAGTTTTGGTGAAAATCCCGCGTTAAAATCACGAAAACGGGCTTAAAACGAAGATTGGGTCAAAAACCGGGAAGAAAATGCTAATTTCCGAAGTCTGGCCGAAGATTGGGTCTTGAGAGGGTTAGAACCGAAGGTAGGGTTCGGTTGGTGCATTGGAACCGAGAGTAAGAGGTTTGGTCCAAGCCTCGTAGGCGAACTCACCAGAAGGGACCGAAGGCGAGGGTTCGGTTCAGCAGATCGGATCAGCAGCTTCGGTTCGGTCCTCCTAGTTCGGTTCTTAAGGCTGTTCGGTCCAGGAGGCTTCTTAGGGTTTCGCTTCTTAGGGGTTTCGGTTCCTTAAGGGAGGTTCGGTTCCTAAGAGGGTTCGGCTCCTTAAGAGGGTTCGGCTCCTTAAAAGCTGTTTTTCGCGTAAACTTCCGTTTTCGAGCGGTTTTCGACTAAATTAAGGGTCGGGATGCCCCGAGTGATTATAAAAAGTTGAGAGAGATTTTGAAAGAGATTTGGGAGAGATTTTACACACTTGGAGAGATTTCTCATACAGAGAGAGATTTGGGAGAGATTTCACACACTTGGAGAGATTTCTCATACACAGAGAGATTTGGGAGAGATTTCACACACTTAGAGAGATTTCTCATACAGAGAGAGATTTGGGGGAGATTTCACACACTTGGAGAGATTTCTCATACTTGGAGAGATTTGGGAGAGATTTCACACACTTGGAGAGATTTCTCATACAGAGAGAGATTTGGGAGTGATTTCACATACTTGGAGAGATTTCTCATACAGAGAGAGATTTGGGAGAAATTTCTCATACTTAGAGAGATTTGGGAGAGATAGAGTGAAAGAGGTTGAGAGAGACTTCGTTTGCGACCTTTTTAAGTGTTTGGCTTCGTAACTCAAGGTTTGTACACTCTGTTAAGCCTTGTTATGAATGTTATACGCTCCCGAGGGGTTAAGGAATAATGTTTTATCGAATAGATTTATCACTTACCCTGATTAGGGTTTAGAATTTCCGAACACGTGAAAACTCTAAGTGATACTTTGTATTAAGATTGCGAGTAGTACAATAAGAATCACAATGGAAACCCTAATATACAAGGGTTAGATGAGTTGACCGGTTTGACTTGTTGACTTTGGTTGACTTTGACTTGACCAAAAATTGACGGTTGTCACAATAGAGGTGAGCAACCAATGGGTTTTTGAAGGCTGAACAAATAATGATGGTGGTTTTTCTATGGTGGTGGTGGTGGCAGTGAAGCAATGGCAGATCTGAGGTCCTGGTTGTTGGTGGTTCAGAGGGGGGGGTGACTGGGTCTTAAGCTTGTTAGCCAGAGGTAGATTACCAGTGGAGAGGGAAGTGTGTGGTGTGAAGGTTGGTAGTTAGGGAAGATAGAATAAAGAGAGTGGTTGTGGTTTCCTTTAAATGATGATAGATATTGTTTTGATTGTGGGACAATGGTTGAGAAGGTGATGATTAAATACCTAAATCACCGTTTGTATGATCCAACCAATCTAAGATCGAGACCAACAAATCGATGGGATAAAGAGGAGTATGGTTTGAGACTGAGAGAAAGAATGTATGATCCAACCAATATAAGACCGAGACCAACAAATCGATTGGATAAAGAGGAGTATGGTTTGAGACTGAGATAAAGAATACGGTGGAGGTGGTGAGGGAAGCAGGTGGTTGAAGGCGGAAGGTAGTCAACGGTGAATGAGAGAAGGGGAAGGTTATATAAATGGAGAAGAAGATGAACAGTCACCGAGCGAAAGAAAGGGTGATATAGTGGAGAGGTTGTTGGGCGGGATAAGGAATGAGGACCTAGTCAAGAGCGGTAGAGGCCATATATAAGTGAAGGCGCACAAGACAAATTTTAGGCGAGATCGGAGGATAAGAGCCGTAAATAAAGTTTCATTTTTTCAACCCTTGACCGGATAACATTTACTTGCTTTGCAATGCATAAATTCATTGTATATATTGCATAAGGTCTTGTACCTCTTAAAATTTAGCAAAACATGTTAAATGCTTATATATATATATATATATATATATATATATATATATATATATATATATATATATATATATATATATATATATATATATCAAAAAAACATTACCAAACGCACATATCTGGGCCAAAAGCCCTTTTGTTACTGTAGATTATGTATTTGTATAGTTAGTAGGGTTTAATTTCAAGAACAGTGTTGTAATTATTTAAGTGGTTATGGTTGTATATGTTTGCATGTGACTCGGTCTATTGTACATAGATCAAAAAAACCAATACCAAACACACATGCCCTTTTGTTACTGTAAATTGTTGTGGTTGTGTATGTGTATGTTTGGATGTGAGTGTTGGGTAATTTTGATGGGTTAAGTTGGGTAACGCCTCATTTTGTTCTGGTTTGTTTTATTAAGTATTTGTTTAGTAGTTTAGTTGAGAATTAGTCGATTAAGCATGTGTCTTGCATTTGGTTATATATGTTGCATAGAGTCATAGTTGATTTAGTCTATGCAGGTGTCCTTCATTTTTGGTGGAAAGTAGTTGGGTGCAATTTGATTTCTTATTTATTGAGTGTAGCAGGAGATGTTTTTTTAAGAGCTCTAAGAAATGTAGTCCCTTTGAGCTTCCAGAAAGTAATACAGAAAAACATACCAATCCTTTGTGTTCACTTATATTAGCGTGGGTGTGAGATTGAATTGCTGTTTTTGATATTATATTCCAACAGTGAGTGGGTCTATTGTATGTGTGTATGGTTGTGTATGTGTGTCAACGGAAAGTAATTTGTTCTTTTTGTTTTTGTCTCACATATTATATCGTTTTTTTTTTATCTAATCAATTTGTACGAAAAATATTGCTTAAACTCTCGCTGTACCATAGGAGTGTAAAACTCTTGTTTATAATATATACTTGTATCTAGCAACTATATAAAATAAGATAATTAAGAGACCATTTTGCTTCATCAAACGATAGATGCATTTTTAGAAAGTGAACAACACTTTGTTTCATAAAGCGATGCATGACTTGAGTTTTACACCCTAATCATTTCCGCAAGCCAATCCTATTTTCATTAATTCCCAAATGACATTGATAAAAATGAGTACACGTCAGAATTTACTTGACATGCAACTCACTGGTTAACATAATTCAGAAGGAAATTAAAAAACAAGTGAACAATACTGAGAAGTGAATAAATATATTTAATATTATAATCGTAATATCATGGAAGATTTTATTCGTCACACACTCTACGGGTATTTGTGCAAAATTGCATGCACAAAGCTTTAGTAAAAAAACAATCCTTTTGGTCATCACAACAACAGTACTTCGATCCAGGATTTTCAGCATATGCCTTGCAAATAACCCATCCTATTTTTTCATCTTGTAGATTTGAAATGCCAACTTCGTTTCCCTCTTTGCTTGCTGCATTCATGTTAACAAGATATGATTATATGTATAATCACTTTTGTCGTTCTATGTGTATCATGAGAGGGATAAAGAGGATAAATTCAACTAAAAGTTAGGAATTATGATTAGGTATACATTCGTCTATCTATCCATGTATCATGCATGTATGTGTATGTATGTATGTAGATGTATATGGTTGAAAAGATAAAGAAGAGAAAACTTACCCTCATGACCAACAAGCATTAATGTTAGAAAAGTTAAGCACAAGATAATTGCAAGCTTGACCATGGTGGCGAGTGTGTTCTTAGAGATTTCTAAGGTTTTTTTGCTTGAAAGGAATATGAAGTTTAAACTTTAAACAAACGCCATTTATATTTATACACATATTTATACACCAAATTTAGTGAATTAATTAATGGTATCACAAACACAATTATGGTGGATTAAGAAAATCCTATAATTTCCTTTTGTATCCAAAAATTAGTGAGCGTTTAATATATTAAAGTTTTTGGTAATCACATTATATTTAATTTTGGTCGATTAATTGTATATCCTTTTGTTTTTTATAACCTTGCAAATTTCCCCTTCTTGATAATAGTTGATAAGATTGTTAAAATAAAAATAAATCATGTTCATACCTACTTAAGTAGACCTTGATATAATTATTGTTATTAGACAAACTCATCAAGCCGCTTGAAATGTAAGTTATAATATCTTTAAAATTACAATTCCAGCATTACTTACTTCCTGACATTTTTCTAAAAATTAAATTGAATTTATGTTTGACCTTTCAGATTCAGTTTATTAGTTTAACCTTCGAAATTATTATATAAAATATCCTAAGTTTCTAAGAAGAAAATATTATCATGATACAAATATTAGCCATTTCTAGTAATTTTGATATTAGCCATTTTGATATTATTAATAATCCATTTCTAGTAATTTTATAATTATTTGATATTATATGGTTATAGAATAAATAAATAAGGAGAAAATATCATCATGACACATATTAAAAATCCATATCTAGTTTTCAAAATAATTTGTGATATAATATGGTAATATAATAAAGAAAATAAGTAAATTACATAAATGGTTATCCTTTCAGTGTATGAAGTCGTTCATTTTAATCTTTTTTATATTATGTTATAGGAAAAATGATATATTAATGTATTTCAAATTTACCTATTCTCTTAAATTTTGATGCTTTTTTAGAGAATAAAATAGATGACCTGTTTATTTAGTTAGTCCCTCTAAAAGCAACCTGGCTCAGGGTAAAGGCAGCCCCCCGTCGGGTAAAATCCTATAATGCCTGTCCCAAGGCCGAATAAACATGGCTCTGTGCTTTGTTCCTCTCATGGTCTGGGTTGAGTCTAGTATTTCTGTGGGTAAAGTTGTAGTCTTGCAATATATTTGTAAAGGTCATGTGTATAATATTGCAAACCACATCAATGGTAGTCTTGCAAGACACATAGATAAGACACATGGATTAGATATTATTATTTTATTATAAATATAATATAATATATCAATTCAATTGTTTTTAATATCTTGATATGACTATTTGATTAAAATACTAATATAATCCTTTTGCTGTCAAATTTTAAAAAAGACACTACTATTTGGCTATTTGATTAAAATACTAATATAACCCTTTTACAGTCAAATTTTGAAAGAGACACTACTATTTGGCTAATGGCCTACTTAATTGGCCTTGCAAACCATTTGCAAGCCACCGATGTAACCTGAAATAACTTATCTACACGATGTGGCTGCCTAATCAGCACGATGTGGATGACACGTAGATTTCCACACAAACAATCAAATAAACAACTTTTCTCTCTCTCTCACACACAAGAGTCCACAATCCACGATCCTAAAATTTCCCACCCACAAACTCAAACGCAACCTCAAAACCACAATCGCCTTGATTCAAATAAACCCTTTTGTTTTTTGATCTAATTCAACATTTTATCTACTTCTTCGTTCAAATCTGTTCAGGTGAGTTTTGTTAAAATTTTCGACTTATGGTGGTTTATGTTCTTCATTATCTCTTATCTTTCTACTTGAACACCATAAACCATTTTGATTTATCGGTTTCAATCGCTTGTTTTCAGTTCAGTTGTATTGGGTTTCTAATTTCAGCATCTCTTTGTACTGATTTTGCAAGTTTCTTAATTTGATTTCGGAAACCCTTTTGATTTGTTGGTTATAATCACTTGTTTTGATCTGTTTCTTTTCTTCCTGAAATCCCCAATTGGTGTTCCTGATAATCTTTATGTCTTAAATTCAAAACACTTTTGATTTAATAGCTGTAATCACTTTTTTTTTTGTTTTTCCTTTTGAGTTCTTATCCAATTTTTATTTGATTCCATTCATGCGGGCTGTTACATTTTGAAATTTACTGCTTTTTTTCCTTCCTTATTTGATTGGCAGCCACTTTAGTGTTAATAATTTTTATTCAAATGAGCTTCTAAGATCTGTTCAAATCAAGCTTTTTGAAGTTGGGTTTTAGTAGAACATGAAGTCAAAAACTGAATTTAAAACTTACTTGATTTAATTCTTTAATATTCAGGTTCCGGGGGTGACAGATAAACGACGATATAGGTCCGGTAAGTTTCTTGTTGTCGAGTTGCAACATCACAATGGAGCCATTCTCCGGTCAGCTGCAAGGTGATGAGGTGGAGTTCTAATATGCTAGTGAGTGTGGATTTCCCCACTGTCGATTGACATTGAGCAAGGTAGTTTGCTGGGAAGTCAAGAACTGCTGTGAACTTACGACCGAGGTGAGGAAGATGAAGACGATGAATAGTAGGAGATGGGGTTAGAGTGAGAATTAAGAGAGAGAGAGAGAGAGAGAATAAGGAGGAATATATGCTCTGAACCATCATATAATTTTGAATTTGAAGTTTAATTTTGACCAAACATTGACTTTGAAGTTTAATTTTGACCAAACAATTTGTATGTGACAAATTTTGTCTAAAACAACTTTATTCCCTTAAAAAGCACAAAAATAAATTAAGGAACTGAAGGATAAAATCAAAATATATTGATGGACTAATGTGTCATTTTCTTGAGGCATTAGTTTTTTTTTTTTTTTTTTTTTTCATATTTCTCAATCTACTATCCATATTTGTGAACTCTCACACCCCACCAATTAAAATAAATATAAAAATATTGACTAACATATTAATTGGAATGATTAAAAGATAACCGAAATACTAAAATGATAATTAAAATCATAGTTTACAAGTATTGATCGATATGACATAAGTATTGAAGTATGTGAGAGAAAAGAGATGCGGGTTGGAAATGGTCACCAACCCAAAGAAGCATCATCGGAGTGGAGGGTCCGCCGGTCCCAACGATGCCAACGACGGTGATTTCCATTGATTCCTTGCACTATGATGATTTTAGAATATATCAAAACAAACTTTGTTTATTATATAATAACATATGGAGTTGCATAATAGGGATGAGAAAAAACAGACCCAGAAAACAAAAGGCCAACAAAAACCGATATAACCGAAACCAAAAAACTAAAACCCGAAAAAAAAACGAAGGACTGGATTTAACTTTTATAAAATCGATATTATCAGTTCCGTTCGGTTTTTATATTATAAATTGACACATTAAAACCAAACCGGCACACGAGATTAAAAATCGATCCGCTATGCATATTATTTAATAATTATGATATTTTAAATATTATTTATATTTATTACACATTTTATGATAAAGAGAAAAGAAAATACATTAAATATTCACTGGAAAGATTTCATAGTTATTTTAATATATTTAAATTTATACGGTACCATTTGTTGTAGTGTATTTTCAGTGGGCTCGAACTTAAAAACTGGATAGCCGTGAGCCCATAAACCCATGGTTTCAAATTGAAAATCCATAAACTCAATACGAAAAACCGAACCATGTAGAAACTAAACTCATATGGGTTTTAAAACCGAAAAAACCAATTTTCTACGTTCTGATTTGATTTTAGCCAAATACTAAACAACCGACTCATTCTCATCCTTATTGCATACCACATCCGTCTCATATTTATTATCAACTTTTGAATTTTGAAATCTTTATTCTTTAATTTTGAGCTTAAATATTTTGGTTTTTAATATGTAATACTTGATACAAAATGTACAAGTGGTTTGCGTTTTAAATGTTTTTTCATTGTTATAAGTTTGATCAACTAATTCATAACACAAATAAAAATATTTAAGGTCAAAGTTGAATAATAAAGACTTCAAAACTCAAAAGTGGATAATAAATATGGTACGGATAAAGTATTATTTATCAATCATAAAAATACTGTAACGACGTAAATTTTCAAAACAATTTTTCATTTTTAAATCATATTTTCATCATCAAAAACAATATCAAACAAACTGTCTCCAATGTCATCATAACAAACAAATCCCAGAATCTCAAAACATAATCTCTACGAGTGTGTACGGATCATGTCGGCGCCTTCCCGCGATCCCCGCTAGTACCTGAAACACATAACACAGCAACTGTAAGCATAAATGCTTAGTGAGTTCCCCAATATACCCCATACAACACATACGCCTTTCCAGGCCATAACTCTGTAGGATCTTCCGACCCAAGTGTCTCAGGGGACTTCCGTCCCGAATCTCGGTAGACCTTCCGGTTCTACCCGTATCGACCTTCCGGTCCGTAACCTCCTGACCTTCCGGTCCATGTCATCTTGACCTTCCGGTCCATAACATCTTGACCTTCCGGTCCTTATCATACATAACATACATAACACATACATATCACATAACAACATATAACACATACATCTCATAGCATACAAGACCTTCCGGTCACACATAGGTACCCTTCCAGGTACAGTATAGTGAGAAGACTCACCTCAATGAAGTCGGATAACTCTCGTGCTCAACGTCCCGACCTAGCCTCCTCCTATCATTCAAATAACATCCCCGATCAATACTTTCTCATAGTCTCATCTCTAAAGATTAGGTAGAAGGCCATTCTACCCCTCCCTGAACTCTCTTGAATCAGTCTTGACCAGAACCCTAAGATCAACGAAAGTCAACGGTCAACTTTGGCCCGACTCGTCGAGTGCACATGGGCGACTCGGCGAGTCCAAGCGGGTCTTCTGAATCCTTCTAGTCTCACTTGGCACGTCGAGTCATCCCTCCACTCGACGGGTTACACCTGTCACGAATCGCGGGGCAACACCGACTCGACTCGTCGAGTCCACTTATGGACTCGGCGAGTTGCTTCCATGTTCATACTCAAATGACCTTCTAAGGTCAGATCTGCTTCTCTAATCTATAGATCTGACCTTCCCAAGCATGATAATCGCGTAAAGGTTCGAACTTTAGGCCCATGCATCACACTATCACCTCTATATGCCAAAATAACCCTTAATATGATAACCTAAGCCCCAAACTCATAAAGGACTGCATAAAGCTGGAGAATAGGAACTCTCTGGACCTCTCAAGGTCCATATCTGATGATATTGACACAAGGGGACATCACATACACTAGATCTCTTACCAAAAAGAAGAGAAAAAGCCCTAGATTCATGAAATCTATTACTCAATGAAAATGGACATGAATCATTACCTCCCACAGCAGCTCTGCACCAAATGATGGAAGATTTGAGTCCCACAAGACTGCCTAGCTCGAAATCCTCCTTTCCCTTTGCTAAAACACACTCAAGAATGATGGATTAGACTTCCTCTTGCACTACAAGCTTCTCTCTGCTCTCTAGGGTTTCTCAGGGGAGTAGTGGCCGCAAATGACGGCCATAAGGGCCTTTAAATAGGGCTCAGGCCCTGAGATTTAGGGTTTCACTTTACGGCGCGGACTCGCCGAGTCCACTCCTCGACTCGTCGAGTCCGGTCATTAATCCAAACAAGAATTCGCGATCCTACTCGGCGAGTCTGAGCGTCTACTCGCCGAGTCCCTCCATAAAACTCCAGATAAACAATTAAAATAAGATACCTGGAAATCCGGATGTTACAATTCTCCCCCACTAGAATCAGACTTCGCCCACGAAGTCTCATTCTACAAACAGCTCTTGGTGTAGCTTCCGCATCTCTGCCTCCGGCTCCCAAGTCAGCTCGGACCCTTTTCGATTCTGCCACTGAACCAGAACCAGTGGCACTTCCTTGTTTCTCAAAACCTTAATCTTCCGATCCACCACCGCGACTGGCCTCTCAACATAATTCAGGCTTGCATCCACCTGAATATCCTCCAATGGTACCACCGCCGACTCGTCGGCTATACACTTTCTCAACTGGGACACATGGAAGGTATCATGTTTCTGACTCAACTCCGCAGGTAGCTCCAACCGGTATGCTACCCTGCCCACCCTCGCGGTCACCCTGAACGGACCGATGTACCGGGGCCCCAACTTGCTCCTCTTCCTGAATCGGATCACTCCTTTCCAAGGAGACACTTTCAGGAGTACGAAGTCTCCCACCTGGAACTCAAGCTCGGATCGTCGCCTATCTGCATAACTTTTCTGGCGACTCTGAGTCGTCGACAACCTCTGTCTAACCTGCTGTATCTGCTCGGTCGTCTGAAGCACTCTCTCAGTGCTGCCCATCACGCGCTGCCCTACCTCTCCCCAGCAAATGGGAGTCCGACACCTCCTCCCGTACAACAACTCGAAGGGAGGCATACCAATACTCGAATGGTGGCTGTTGTTATAAGAAAACTCAGCTAACGGCAGATACGTGTCCCAACTTCCCCCGAAGTCCAATACACATGCTCGGAGCATGTCCTCGAGCGTCTGAATCGTCTGCTCACTTTGTCCGTCCGTCTGGGGGTGGTAAGCGGTACTGAAATGCATCCTCGTACCCAACTCCTCATGGAACTTCTTCCAGAACCTGGAAGTGAAACGCACATCTCGGTCTGACACAATCGAGATCGGTACTCCATGCCGCGATACCACCTCCCTCACATACAACTCTGCCAATCTCTCTGCAGAAGAGCTCTCACTGATAGCAAGGAAGTGAGCGCTCTTTGTCAGCCGGTCGACAATCACCCAAATCGCATCGACACCCCTCGCGGTCCTTGGCAATTTGGTGATAAAATCCATGGAAATTTGTTCCCACTTCCACTGGGGAACCTCAAGTGGCTGCAACTTACCGTGCGGACGCTGGTGCTCAGCCTTAACCTTGCGACAGGTCAAGCACCTCTCAACAAACCATGCTACATCCCTCTTTATACAGGGCCACCAGTAATCTCTCTTCAGATCCAAATACATCTTAGTGGCCCCAGGATGGATCGAGAACCTGATCGATGCGCCTCTTCCATCAGAGTGGTGCGCGCCCCGCCTGCATACGGCACCCAAATCTGACCCTGAAAGGTCATAAGCCCGCGGCTATCGGTAACGAACTCAGGTACCTGCCCAATCACTCGCTCTCTCTTACGGTTCTCCGGTCTCACGGCCTCTGCCTGGGCCTCTCGAATGGTGTCCATCACCGGAGTCATCACTGTCAACCGCATACAAATGTCTCGAATCGGGGCACTCTCCGCCCTACGGCTCAGGGCATCAGCTACAACATTAGCTTTGCCCGGGTGGTACAGGATCTCACAATCGTAATCCTTTACCACATCCAACCATCTCCTCTAGCGCATATTCAGATTGGGCTGATCCATCAAATACTTCAAGCTCTTGTGGTCCGTGTATATGGTACACCGAACCCCATACAAATAGTGACGCCAGATCTTGAGGGGGAACACCACTGCCCCCAACTCCAGATCGTAGGTGGGATACCTCGTCTCATGAGGCTTCAGCTGCCTCGATGCATACACTATCACATGCCCCCTCTGCATAAGTACTGCACCCAACCCTGATATCGATGCGTCACAATACACCACAAAATCCTCCATCCCTTCCGGGAGGGCTAACACCGGGGCTTCGCATAATCTCCGACGAAGTGTCTCAAACGAGGTCTGCTGCTCCTGACCCCACGAAAAAACAACACCCTTCCGGGTCAACCTGGTGAGAGGCACGACGATCTTGGAGAAATCCTTGATAAATCTCCGATAGTAGCCGGCCAACCCCAGAAAACTCCTGATCTCGGTGGGGGATTTCGGCACCTCCCAATTCATCACGGCCTCAATCTTGGCCGGATCGACCAATATCCCATTCTGGTTAACGAGATTCCCCAAGAACTGGACCTCTCGTAGCCACAAATCGCACTTGGAGAATTTGGCGTAAAGCCTCTCCGACCTCAATACTCTGAGGATCTCTCTCAGGTGCTCCTCGTGCTGCTCTCTAGATCTCGAATACACCAAAATATCATCAATGAACACGATCACCGAACGATCCAACATCGGCCTACACACCCTGTTCATGAGATCCATGAACGCTGCCGGTGCATTGGTGAGCCCGAAAGGCATCACCACGAACTCATAATGCCCATAACGAGTCTTGAACGCCATCTTCTGGATATCCTCATCACGCACTCTCATCTGATGATATCCAGACCTCAGATCAATCTTGGAGAACCAAGACGCTCCCTATAACTGATCGAACAAATCGTCGATCCTCGGTAATGGGTAACAGTTCTTGACCGTCAATTTGTTCAACTCCCGGTAATCAATGCACATCCGGTGTGAACCATCCTTTTTCTTGACAAAAAGGATCGGCGCTCCCCAAGGGGAACTACTCGGTTTAATAAACCCCTTCCCCAGCAGCTCCTGAAGCTGCGAGGATAACTCCTGCATCTCTGGCGGCGCAAGGCGATAAGACGCCTTGGCGATAGGCGCTGCCCCCGGAACCAAATCGATGCGGAACTCTACCTGTCTCCCGGGAGGCACACCCGGTAACTCCTTGGGAAAAACATCTGGGAACTCACGCACTATAGGAACGTCATCCAGCGAACTTGGCCTCCCCACGGCCCCTCGTGTATCCATCACATAAGCTAAAAACCCGCTGCAGCCCTGCTGTAGACTCTGTCTTGCTCTAGCTGCCGAACAGAACGCTGGCCCACATCGGGTACCCTCGCCGTACACCGTAAGTACTCCCCCACTAGGGTCTCGTATCGTCACCAACTGTCGCTCGCAGTCTATAACAGCCCCAAATCGGCTTAACCAATCCATGCCCACTATGACACACACATCCCCCATCGCAATCGGGACTAGATCTATCGGAAACTCAACACCGAAGATCTCTAGTACACATCCTCGAATCACATCCGTAGCATACACCGCTCGATCGTCAGCTATGGAAACTCGTAGGGGTCGACTCAACGCCTCCCGCCGGATACTGATGTGCTGAGTAAATGCTAACGACACAAATGACCGACTCGCACCCGAGTCAAATAACACCAAAGCAGGTATAAAACTCACAAGAAAAGTACCTACACATATCATAATATAAGCACAACACCTCAAACTCAGCATAAATAAATGAAAGAATACATACCAGCCACGACATCGGGCGCTGCGCGGACCTCCTCCGCTGTCAACTGGAAGGCTCTCCCGCGAGCCTTCGGTGCCTCGGCCTTCATCGGCCGAACCTCAGTAGCTCGCATGGCGGCAGGGGCAGATCCCTGCGGTGCTCCCTGTGCT
The DNA here is from genome assembly GCF_052849685.1 of Lactuca virosa. NCBI lineage: Eukaryota > Viridiplantae > Streptophyta > Magnoliopsida > Asterales > Asteraceae > Lactuca > Lactuca virosa. The sequence continues at coordinate 242,348,923 of NC_136428.1, forward strand.
GTCCCCCGCAGCTGCGGACACTCGGCCTTCCGATGGCCCGTCTGGTTGCAATGAAAACAAACCATGAACCCCTTAGGGCAATCCTTGGCTATATACCCCTCCTTACCACATTTGTAGCAAGCACCCGATCGACAAACCCCTTCATGTCCCTTGCCGCACTTTCCGCAAGTGCGGCCCTTCTGGCCTCCAGATCTCGAATCGGCGGGCTTTGCCCGCTTGGCTGCCGGCTGAGACTGTGTCGGCCGCCGATCCATCCCCTGAGACTCGGCCTCCTCCCTGGCCTGAGTCTCCAACTCAATCCCCCTCTTCCGGGCATTTGCCTGGAGCTCAGCAAATGTCCGGTAAGTCGAGTTCGACACGAACTCCCGAATATCCCTCCTTAAAATGCCCAAATACCGGCTCATGCGTGCCTGCTCGGTAGACACCTGTTCAGGGCAGAACATCGCCCTTTCATGAAACTTCCTGGTAACCACAGTAACATAATCAATACCCTGCTTGAGGGTCAAGAACTCCTAGGCCAGCCATTCCCTTTCCACCGGGGGAACATACTCGTCTCTGAACATGGTGGTGAACCTCTCCCAGGTCACCTCTGAAATCTCTGCAAAAGTGAAGCTCGCCGTCACGAACTTCCACCAGTCCTTCGCTCCCAAGTGAAGCTGGTTCAGCGCGAACCGTACCCTCAGATGCTCCGGACATGAACACGTGTAGAAGTATCCCTCAATATCATAAATCCATCTCATCGCAGCGATCGCATCCTGCGTCCCGTCAAACTCTGGTGGCTTCGTGTTGCTGAACTCTCGAAACAACAACGAGTCACTTCCCTAAGGCCTGGCAGCAGCCACAACTGCAGTAGCTGCAGCAGCCGCAACCTCAGTCACCGATGCGTACCGCTCATCAAAAGTCTCAATCAATGTGGTCTTGATAGACCCAAACATCTCCGGAATCTCAGCTCGAATCGCCGCTGCCACCTCATTGTGGATCATCTGACGAAGCTCCTCGTCACTCACGCCGCTCATCTCAGGTCTGTGGCGTGTCCCAACCATGATGTCTCTGAAACACAACATAATAATATCAGAGACTTGCTCGAGCATACTCGCACTCGATAACTCAACCCTACTTGTTCCCTAGTACCCTAAGGATTCTTACTTGGACTGCGCACTGATCCGGTGTCTTCAGTAGTACGGGACCTATACTACCGTCCACACCGCATCAGTATTCACCCCAAGTCCTCCTCCTAGAATCCCAGATCACAAGTACTCTACATCTCGCTGGCATAGGCTACCCTTCGGTAGACCTCTCAAAAGCTCCTCACTGCTACCTACTCACTCTCAAGCATCACATAACAGCATAAATCTTCCTAGGCTAAGGCATCACAAATCAGGCCACTCTAGTCCTAATATGAATACCTAGCCTACTCTAACATGCATATCATATCATATCATATCTCATAATACATAATGTAAGGGTATTTTGGGTTCAGATAGATCCGAAGATGCACCCAAATCCCTGAACTCTCTTGAATCAATCTTGACCAGAACCCTAAGGTCAACGAAAGTCAACGGTCAACTTTGACCCGACTCGTCGAGTGCACATGGGCGACTCGGCGAGTCCAAGCGGGTCTTCTGAATCCTTCTAGTCTCACTTGGCACGTCGAGTCATCCCTCCACTCGACGGGTTACACCTGTCACGAATCGCGGGGCAACCCCGACTCGACTCGTCGAGTCCACTTATGGACTCGGCGAGTTGCTTCCATGTTCATACTCAAATGACCTTCTAAGGTCAGATCTGCTTCTCTAATCTATAGATCTGACCTTCCCATGCATCACACTATCACCTCTATATGCCAAAATAACCCTTAATATGATAACCTAAGCCCCAAACTCATAAAGGACTGCATAAAGCTAGAGAATAGGAACTCTCTGGACCTCTCAAGGTCCAGATCTGATGATATTGACACAAGGGGACATCACATACACTAGATCTCTTACCAAATAGAAGAGAAAAAGCCCTAGATTCATGAAATCTATTACTCAATGAAAATGGACATGAATCCTTACCTCCCACAGCAGCTCTGCACCAAATGATGGAAGATTTGAGTCCCACAAGACTGCCTAGCTCGAAATCCTCCTTTCCCTTTGCTAAAACACACTCAAGAATGATGGATTAGACTTCCTCTTGCACTACAAGCTTCTCTCTACTCTCTAGGGTTTCTCAGGGGAGTAGTGGCCGCAAATGACGGCCATAGGGGCCTTTAAATAGGGCTCAAGCCCTGAGATTTAGGGTTTCACTTTACAGTGCGGACTCGTCGAGTCCACTCCTCGACTCGTCGAGTCCGGTCATTAATCCAGACAAGAATTCGCGATCCTACTCGGCAAGTCTGAGCGTCTACTCGCCGAGTCCCTCCATAAAACTCAAGATAAACAATTAAAATAAGATACCTGGAAATCCGGATGTTACAAATACATAATTACAAACTAAGCAGTGGAATGGGTATCAGTAGTATTTTGGGGAAGAATACGGCACGATAACCAGAGACGGTATCTAAAACAATGGATCTAGCTCCTTTCACCAGTGGGGGTGGGGTGATCGTCAGCTTCATCTCCACCTGTGGGACGTCGAGTCCGGTTTGAAAATCGGCAGTGGTGTAGTTGATAATCGGTTGAGAGAAAAGCAAGAAATGAACGAAGCAGAAGAAATCAGATGAAGGAAGATATTGGATAACAGAGGCGGTGGGGAAGGATCCGGAGGCGGTGACCGTAGTAGAGTTAGAATAACCATGGTGGAGTTAGGTAGTGTTCCTAACTCTTAACTTCTTTTATATATATATATATATATATATATATATATATATATATATATATATATATATATATATATATATATATTAATTTGATGTCATTGGTTAATATGGATGTGATATGTGTAACATTTGAAATTGCTCTTACATTTTGCATTTACGTATTTGTGAAAATATGAATCTTTTTAATATTTCAATTCTATGAATGTGTATACTATATGAAATACTAATAATATATATATATATATATATATATATATATATATATATATATATAGAAAGAGAGAGAGATAGATAGGTTCAGGTATTTAAAGTAATTATTGTGTTATTGTATGCATAAATGTGGGCCAATCAAAACTTAAAATAAAAATAAATAAATAAATAAGGGTAAATAGGTAATTTGATAATTAGTTTCCACAAATAATATCCTATAATTATGGGAATTTAATATTAATCACGTATATTTATAGATGATAATTTTAGGGTTTCAATTTACCAATTGACTTCTCCCAAGAGCCAAGATCAAAATCCCGATTTCTCGACATCAACACATCACTCATCAGCTTCGTGACATTCGTCGTCCGTCGATACTCGATTGCATGTCCATCTTCACCGAATCACCGTCTCTGGTCGTCTTCACCGTCTCCGGTCGTCTTCCTCGTCTCCGTCTGCCGAGTGCCGACTGCCGACATACTTTCCCGGTTAATTAAAACCCCATTTTCCCTCTCTGAAGTTTCAATCATCTCAATCTTCATCGATTTTGTGGTACAACTGAGTAACTAAGACTACATTTTGCCTTTGTCGATTACAGTTGTCGATTACATTCCACTGAGTTTGGGTTTGATTACATTTTGTCTTTATCATATGAATGTTTGTGGCAGCTATTTCCGCTCCACTTTCACCCCTATGAGGGAATGACAAAGGGGTTTTGGGACTAGGGACTGGGGCCTGGGGGGTGTTTTGATTTTGAACCCTTTTGGGTTCCTCATTCTGGAAGCCTATTTGATTCAATTCTCTTTACACGATCGGATTCGAAATTATTTGAATATCAGGCACACTTTCAGATTTCGGATTTAGTGTTTGATTTAGGATGAACGTTAACGATCTTCACAAGGTTTGGGAGATCAGAAGGTTGAAGAGGAAGGTTGAAGGAGATGAGGCTAGGAGATTCCTTGAGAAAATCGCCAAACAGGTCCAACCCATCATGCACAAGCATAAATGGAGGGTTAAAGTTTTATCCGAGATGTGGTATCCTCTTGCTTCTTCTTCTTCTTCTTCATTACATTAGGATTTTAAATCCCTAAATTTGTATATATATTTTATAAGTTGGTGATCTATTTTGTCCCGATAATTTCTCTGTTTTCCCTGTATGTGGTTATAACAAAATGATGACTCCACTCTAAAACAGTAGGATGATCATACAATCTTCTATTGGATGATTCAAAAATACAGTCTTGAATGATAACATTGAACGAAACCTATGCAAAATTGCTTACATTTACAAGCTCCAAGGCATAGATTAACGATAATATGATAGAAACGAATGTAAGGTACAATGGTTTTCTGATAGACTCGATGTGTTTAGGTTTATTGGGAATTTGTTCTGATTGTCTAATTTTTACCGGAAATTGAAAGTTGTTTGATGCACACCAAGCGCTCGCTAAAATGCTTCAACTGAATGATATTTCTTCGTTTATAGTATTCTATCAGAAAATAATGTTTTTTATGATAATCATGAACATATTCTGTTAGAATGCCCCGAATTAATATAATTATTGGTAAATGAATTCCAATTCTATCATAATGGAATCACGAATTCCAATTATGCTGGAATGGAATATGGATATTTTCTCACTAATTTATTCATTGAAAAGTTTCCACAGAAGCTGATGCTTGAAGAACGGACCACGAAATTTGAACGAAGCCTCTTAGCAACATTATTCTTTTAGAATAAATTAGTGTATTTGTTAGATTTTGATGTTTTTTTTCCTGATTTGAAAGTTTTTTAGTTTTATTCTTTAACAATAAATGTAATTCTTAGCAATTGTTACATGTATTCTATAAGAATTAATATAATTTTTGTTTTAATTCTTCAATTGTTGGTTCGAGAATTTGTTATTCTACAAGAAAAATATGTTCAAGAATATTTTTATTATTTTATGGTTCAAGAATTTTTTTTATTTTTGAATATATTCAAACATATTCTGTCAGAATGTCCGAATTAAAAACCTTATAATTCGTAAAATCAGATTTTTAAAATTAGTAGAATCTTTGATCCCTTAAAATATGCAAACTTCCTTTATTAAATCTATGTTAATTGACTAAAATACCCTTCTAGTTAAATTAGATGGTATTTTTCGATTATTTTTAATTCAATAATATATATTAATCACTTTCTTAAAATAAGTAAAATGATTTGCCCATATTTATGCATACAATAACACAATAATTACTTTGAATAGAATAACCTAAGCCTATATATATATATATATATATATATATATATATATATATATATATATATATATATATATATATATATTGTTAACGTATCCCTCTAGGAATACGTCAATGACAATGAGATGATTATCTAAAGGACGTCCAAACTAAATGTCGTTATCCGGCGTAAGTGTTAGGCCTAGGCCCTCGCCCTTGCGGCCTCGCACTTAGGCCTCGACGCTCTAACACCAAAGTCCATAACGGGCCAAAATCGTACAAACCACTCCTAAGAATGACAAATGTAGCGCTCAGAGCACTGCTCTTCGGTGATTCTACACCAATAGCAGATAACCGTTAGTGGTGCATGATCCGTCAATAGGATGCCCCCACGTCCTGTCGGCCCAGATAAGACAGAAAGTATTGTCGGGGACATGCTCCCCTGACAATAGGTATAAAAGAAGCCCTTCTTCTCCAGAAGAAGGGATCGCCTCTCTCTGTCTCTCTCCCCCCTCTCTCTCTCTCCCTCTCTCTCTCTCAAACTGAACCCTAATTCTCTCATACAACTACCTATTAGATCGTCGGAGTCTCGTTTCGGGACCCCATACCGGACAACGATTAACGTCAGCTCTTTCTTTGTTGTGATTCTCAGGATTAAGCAAAACCACTACTGGCGGCGTTAAGCTCGAAGACATATCACAACATTTGGCGCCATCCGGGAGTGTACTCAGAGCTATACAACCTTAAAACGACCCTAGACGGCAGGAATGACGGGAAAGGCACCTACGGTGTCTGACCAGGGGGGACGAGCCCACTCAGATCAATGTCGTCGCTCGATGGCACAAAACCATCTGTCTCAGACAGACAAGCCACCACCCACACGCCAGAAACAAAGACGTCAGGTCCAATAACGGGAACCGCAGCGGCAACAATCGCCGCCCTATGGTGACCATCACCCGTCACAACAGAGCAACTGGTTGTAACCGCGATGGTAGCACCTCAGTCGACATCGACTCAGCAGCCACAACCGCTGGCCCAACAATCCGTACTGTCGACTCAGCAGTTGCAACTGGTGGTTTCTTAGCCGTAATCATTACTAAAATAGGTGGGGGCGAACACTTGGTCCCAGGGACCATACTATCCTCCACACAATACCCAATTTCAAGCTATCAATTATCCTCAGTAACAGGAATCTTGCACATCCCGCTTTTTACTCAACAACCTCTGATACTCAACCCCTATTTCCAACAGTTTCACATATCCAACCATCAAACACCGTTGTCGCAAGAGCCTAACCCTCACTTTTCATCGATGCAGCAGCTCAACACCTTTTCTCAACAACCTTAGAGGTCAATTCCGAACATACAGCAGCAGCCAGAGCAAAGCTCACAACTGCAGCAAAGCACACAATCGAGCTCCCAACAGCAACCATGCATCTCGCAAGACGCATTGTACATTCAAGTGTACGGGAACTCGTATTACGCCCAACAATTTAGTATGTATGGAGGTTTTCCATACCTGCGGATGGAAAACCCGGTGAGGAGCACCAGTTCTGCATTGTAACATCCTAATTTTCAGGTATGAATTTTAAAAGCTTATGTATGTTTTTCAGGGCAACTCGACGAGTTGGAAGGATCCAACTCGTCGTGTAAAGTGTGTAAGGCCCGTGTATATTTCCATGTCTACTCGACGAGTTGGAAGGCCCCAACTCGACGAGTTGACGGCTGATTATGAAACCCTAATTTTCAGGGTTTTGCACCCTATTTAAAGACCTTATGACTCATTTGCAGCCTCCCTTACCGTCCCCTCAGTCCATAGAAACCCTAATAGTGCTTTCCCTCCTCCATTTTGAGTGTGTTGGAGTTTTAAGAGTGTTCTTGGTGCTTTTCTTGAAGAAGTTGGAAGATTGGTGGTGCATAGTGAAGGGAGGAGCTTTAGATCCGGGATTCTCAGTGTTCTTGCATCCATTTGGAGGTATAAAGTCTATACCTTGACCTCTTATTTCTTAGATCTCCTCCTATGGAAGTTTAGGGGCATTTTTGGCCTATTTTGGGACCATTCCTTGGATTGGTCATTGCATGAGGTTATAGTTTCATCTCTGGGAGCTTTGTGGCCTCTTTGGGCCTAAAGTTCCAAGCTTTAACTAGATCTAGACCTCCTTTTATGCACTAAGTCCCCTAATAAAACTTTAATGGAGTGTTCTAGCCCTTTGATGCCATGCATGGACGTAAAGTTAGCAACTTTACGTGATATCTCAACCCTAGGGGACCAGATCTATAGTTTAGGGCTTTAGATTTAACTGGAAGGGGATGAATATGTTAAGACTAGAAAACTCGACGAGTTTCCCTGACAACTCGACAAGTTGGATCGAATTTTCCTGCTTTCTGCATACTGTAGGAACTCGACGAGTTGGCTAGAATTTTTCCCGGTTTTTCTGAACACTGAAGAACTCAGCGAGTTGCTCTGGTAACTTGACGAGTTGTCTCGAGCTTTTCACGATCTTCTGAGATATGAAGGAACTCGACGAGTCAGTAGATGCACTCGACGAGTTGGGTTAACATGGACTGTTGACTTTGACTTTGACCATGGTTGACTTCTGAGGGTATTTTGGTAATTTGGGATTTTAATGGAATTAGTCATATGGTGGATACAGGCAGTTGAATTCGGAGCTATGAGTTGGGATTCGATTTTATCGATTCATCACTACTTGTGAGGTGATTTCTTCTCACTATACTAACAGGGTCTAAGGCACCAAGGTCGGCCCTTTTTGGAATGTTATCCTAGTTATCGCATGATGCTATGTTTAGTGATCTGTTAGATCTGTATCCTAGTATAAAGGATGGTGTTATGTTTAGTGATATGTTATATTTGTATCCTGGTATATAGGATGATGCTATGATTAGTGATCTGTTAGATCTGTATGACTGTTTGTACATGCTAGCTAGCGTTTGTTATTTATGTGTTGATTGTGTGATTGGGGGTGGGTTGAGGCGGTCCTGCTTTGTGCTCTAGGCCAACGGACCCAAGGCGGCCCGGATAGACTGAAGGCCCATCGGGGCGTACCAATCAGGCCGAAGGCCCGGAGAACGGTCCACACAGGCTGAAGGCCCATTGAGGCGGTCCAGACATGCTAAAGGTTCTGAGAGTGGGCCAGATAGACTGAAGGCTAGTGAGGCGGTCCAGTCATACTGAAGACTCTATATGCATGTTGTTTGTTATGATACTGATCTGGTTTGTATGGCGTTGGTATTTTGGGGGAACTCACTAAGGTTCAGGCTTACAGTTGTGGATTTTGTTTCAGGTACTTCAGATGATCGTGAGAAAGCGAAGGCTTTATCGTGCACCTCTTCACATTTTATGATTTTGATTTCTGGGATTCTCTGATATGAAACTATTTTGAAAACATTTTGTAATAATTAATGGTTTTTGGATGTTTGAAAAAGTTTTAAATTTTAATGAATTTTATGGATGTTACATGTATTCTGCCAGGAGCTCCTACAGTATGAGATCCCACACTTGGAAATGATACCAAATATCCCCAAGTATGACGGAACAACTGAACCCGATGAGCACATCGTCACCTATGAGTGGACGATGACATCACTTAGGATGGAAAAGCGGTTCGTGTGTACATATTTCCCTGTTACATTATCCGGAAACAACAGGAAGTGGTTCAAGGCACTACGACCGGGCAACATCGTGAGTTTCGAATAGTTGAGATACCTTTTCCTCAACAACTTCATGCAACTGAGGAAAGGGAAGGGAGATGTGTAACAACCCGTTATTTTCTACTTGTAAAGTCAACCCTAGTCAATCAAAGTCAAACTTGGGCCAATTAAAGTCCTCTTTATTAATTGGATTTTCATTAAGGTTAGTACAATAACCTTTATTTATTAAAAACTCTAAGAATTTTAGGTGTTAAGAAGGGAATAAGTTGGATCCGAGAACATTCGCATCATCCTTTTTCTTTCTTTTCCCTTCGGACAGCAGCCTCACAACCGAGAACAAGCACAGGCTTCGGCCGTGAACGAGGGCCGCAAACCTTCGGACCGTGAACGGTTTCTCGGCCACAACCACCTTCGGACCACAAACAAGGTTCATGGTCGTGAACCCTTCGTACCGTGAACCCTCACATATATATATATATATATGGGTGTTAGCCATTTTTCTCCTCATTTCTCATCTTCCAACCGTTTACTATCCCCTTCTCTCTCAAGTATCATCAGCCAAGAACAACCTCTCTCCTCAAGAACATGTTAAATTCATCCTTTCTCATCATATTCAAGTGATAATTACTAGTTCTTCATAAGATCTAACAGGTATCATTTCTTGATCTTGTTATCACTTCAAGAACATCCTTCAATCTTCTTATACTAGGCTGAATTCCGTTAATTTCACTAGTTTTCGTGAAGAACACGAAGAACACCCATCTGAAAACCTTTGAATCTTCTTAGGAACTTGCTTGTTCTTCATTCATCAAGAACACAGGGCCGTGAACCCTTCATGTTCTTGGGCCGTGAACACTCCTCCTGGCCGTGAACTCATTCCCGCTTCCAATTTAGCTTTTAACACTCCTATTTGTAAGTTATACTTACAAATTAATCCAATTTTCAATCATTCCTATATAGGACTTGTTTTGCTACGAGATTTCACTTGTGGAAATAAACATCCTATATCAATTCATCAATCGAATCACCCTTTAAAAGTTGAGTTCATACCCCCGTATTTTTATAGTTTTTACAGTTTTAAGGGGGGAATACAAGTCTAACACAAAGATTTTGTGTTACCAAAAAATGGTTTCAAAATATCTCACAAAATGGATTTCAAGTATCTTCAAATCAAATGGTTTCAAATTTTGTTAAAATGAAATCAAGTCATCAAAAGTATTTCAAAATGATAAACTGTTTAAAATATTTTATAAACTTATATTTTTCCCCAAAAATCATATATATATATATATATATATATATATATATATAAGATTTAAAGGGCTTAGGATTAATAATTCGCTTTAGTTCCTTTTCCTTGTTTGGATGTGGGATTATATTAAAATTATTTATCTGAATGTTGTTTAAATTTTAGTTATATATATTTGTATATGTATACAAATATAAAAGATGTTTCATTCAGTTTCAATACCCTTTGTAACATGTTGAGCAAGGGGTTGCATTCATGAACAGTTAGTATCAATACAGAAAGTACATATAAATTATAATAGGTATAATTTTATGATTCAAGAATACTAACTCACGATTCAAGTATACTAGAGTACACTATTTTACAAGAACAAGGGTTTGATTCAAAACTAAACAAGGATATACAATTTACAAGTACATTTCAAGTATACTAAACAAGGAGCATACTATCAATCATTCATTTCAGAATGATTGGGTTTCCATTATTATTATACACGTAACGTATATATGCTTTTTATGAGACAACAGTCGAGGATCGAAATAAGTGTGTATAGATCTATATTGGGATTGACAACCCCGCACTCAGACTGCTAGCTACAGCCGGGCATACACGCCTACGAGTGACAATTGTTATCAACAGTTTTGACGCCTTCAAAGCGTTATTTCAGGCCATCTAGTCATAGTATGGTTATAATAACTCATTAAAAAGATATTAACAATACGGTTAGTGTATAATTAACTAAACATGAGTACATTTTCAAAGTACTAGTTTACAATGATACAATTTACAGTATTACATTACAGTTTACATAACAGCTGGTGGAACCAGGCACACTCACTTTTACAGGTTTTACTAAGGAATACAAATACAGAACACTGGTTTACAAACAGAATGGTTTTACGAGATTAAAACTACTTTTCATATACAACAGAAAATATAGGATTTTCTGGAACAGTTTACATATTCAAAAGATTAGAAATCATACTTTCAAACATAAATACTTATGCACTCACTCAACTTTACGTTGGTACTCTCTTTTCAAATTACTTGTATTCTCAGGAAATCAGTAGACAGGTACTCCCCGAGCTTTTGAGAAGACGGAGCCGTTTTGAGTCATGTCTTCTGTCTTTTGCTATACTATTTTGGTGTCAATATACAGTGATTGAACACATGTAAAAACTTATACATATTAATGCAATGGTTGTTTGTACTTTGATTACTATAATGCATGTGTTGTGATACTACAAATGAAGTCATCCACCCCCGGACGTTTCCGCCGTCTGGTTTGGGGGTGTGACAAGATGCGAACTCCATAATGGCATGCAAGCAAAGAGAAGGAGATTCGATACGGGCATACTATGATAGATCCACGCTGGCGACACTAAACGTCCTGGGTCATGAAGAGTTCCTTGTAACTGACTCCTTCGCCCAATGTCTACTCCCTGGGGATTTGTCAAAAAAGATGTACAGGACAGTACCTCAATATAGAGACAAGCTCAAATACAAAGTCGAAAAATACCTCCGACAAATCGAAGGTGAGGAACGAAAGGAAGCCAACCTAAAGTCCTTCACAAACGCATATATGAAGAAAGAAGAAGAAAACTCCCACACAAACCCCAATCACCGAGATCACCAAGACAGAAGCCATGACAAGCACAATCGGAACTCACGACACCCACCTCGCAGATTTCACCCTTTAGTCAAAGACTAGCCCAGAGCCACCGGGCTGAGGTGCATGCAGTTGAGAAAACACCTCCAAAGGTGGACAAAGAAAAAGGGAAATACTATGATCACCACAAGAGCAAAACCCACGACACCGGTGAGTGCACGGTTCCGAGAAAGGAAATAGATGAAAAATACCTAACGGGCGACCTCACGACAATTGCAAAGGACTTGAGGTCCAATTTCAACACTGACGAGAGGAATGCCCGAGATCGGAAAGATGCCGACAAATACCAAGTTAATGAGGAGATTCTTACCATCTCGAGACATCATGAGCGAAGCGAGGGCGAAGAGGCAGACAACAATATCAAGGTACTACCTAAAAGCATCCTCAATATCAGATTCTCATTAAAAGACCCACGAATGCCCAACTGGAACCCCAGGGATCCACTCGTGATAACGCCCTACGTACATCAAAAGCAAATTCATCGAGTGCTAATCGATAACGGAAGTAGCACGACATTTTTTACGAACACTGTTTCCGCCAACTCCCAGCCCCTGGAAAGAAGGTCTAAAACCCTTAACTAGGGGTCCACTCGTCGGGATCACGGGACATCAGTTATGGCTGCCAGGAACCATAAACTTCCCACTTACCTTAGTCATCCATGACGGAAAAGCAACAACCACAAGGGTAATAGAGTTCTCGGTAGTATGCCGCCCAGCCGGTGAAGTTTAGTACAAGCACCGGGTCAGCCATAATCATCGCCTTCAACCCATGTACACAGTACCATCAATCCATCGCTACATTGGGAACAACACACGTGCCAAAGATACGAAGAACACGTTGCCGTGCGAAGAAGTATCTGATCACGACGATCATCACACGTCACCAAGATGACAGGCGAAAGAACGCCTTGAATAAAGAAATACGGGGGGAAGACGTAGTAGCAGCAACATAACTACACTAGAATATATGAAGGCAGTTAGCATGAACACTCACCGGGGCCTGACTTCTTTAGGCTTACTTACACACCATCCGACAATAAGAAACCACGACGGGTGGCAGTAGGAATGTATCGACCATCCCATCCTAAGTGAGGATGCACCACCCCGCAACACCAAACAGACCCCCTAGACTTTAGTGAAAACATAGAACAAAATCCACGAACCACACCCAAAGGGTAACACAACAAACGAAGAAAAGCTTGAAACGAACCCGTGAAAAAAAGGGAAAATAGCGTAAGACGCCTGCCGACCCCCATAGAGCCTCCTGTCACCCACAAAACTAAAAGGCAAAACGTCCGGAGACATCGAGACACAGAGAAAAGAGTGACACGCATACGCAGGGATCCCAAGGTCGAGCGAGGACCCCAAGAGTAAATCGTGAACGCCGAAACAACATCATTCAACAAAGAAGCCAACCCGTAAGAAATCGTTGAGGCCACGAAAACCTTCGACAAGTTCAGTACGTGCTCAAATTTCCATTCATACACGTCGCTCCTATTTATTTCCCTAAATAACGATGCATGGGGAACGCAGGGAGGCCTGAGAGTTGTGATAAGGCGAATGCAGTCAGGAAGAGAAAAACACTCGCCGCTGGAGAGGACTCGGGCAGACAGAACTAAAATACGAAGTAATCTGAGAATCGTCTTTAGAAAGGCAACTCAACCAGGAAGGCTAAGCCCCAGTAGGCACAGAAACACGATTGAATCCCTATGAAGCATGCCTGGGGAATATCCAGGGTGCCAGCGCACATATTACATAGGACCACCCCTCGTCGGAGAAGTGCCTTACAACCTGAAAAGTGACACAACACAATGTCATCACTTGGGATTGCAAGCGGGTCACTGCAAACACCCAACTCTGGCAATAGCCCCAACAAGATGAAGAAACATTTAGACATGAGAAGGCTCAGCAAGAAAAATGTCGCCAAGGAGTGTACAAGTTGGACCGAAGACGCACATTAACGGGTAGTTTGCGCCCTAAGAGCCCAAGGACACACTCCCACTACCCGGGGAACGCGCAGTCTGTGTCACCACCCCTATATTGAAGGGAGAAGCTTAGACTAAGCACGTCCTAGACAAGGGCAATGTGATCAAACTCCAAACGGATAATCACATCCCAGCGGGCCAGCCCAAAAGACTAGGCCTAAGTTAAGTTATGATGTAATTATCGCTCTTTCGTTACTTGCCAAACAATGTAGCTGTTTCCAAAACACTACCAATGAAGTGAAGAAAGTTGACTATCAAAAAGAACTATTAGAATGTTTTTTACCATTCAAGCTTGATAACATCCACATAAGAGGTTGTGGACATTTACCAAATGATAACAATGACTGATCATCCACATCATTTGAACTAAACCGTTGTGAGAATGCAACTATAAGTGTCAAAGGTTCATAACCTTTCCCTAAACATGTCCATTCAGCCCAAAAGGCCACAAATCTTGGCCATGACATGGAAAAAGGCTTCAAAGGCTCATAACCTTTTCCTTGAAACAAATAATAGCTAAGTTCTAAATGTCTCGAGGTGACGATCTCGACTTGACTTAGACAGTTAGGGTCGGAATGCAACTCTTCAAGGCCCGAGACTTAGAATAAAGTCCCAAAAGGAGTAATCAATAAATCTTAGCTAAAAAGGGACACCCTAACAAAGCAAACTGGACAAAAAGCACCAGTCTATAAATAACGATCTATGACCCAAAGAAAGGACAAATTCGAAGCTCCCATCACAATCTCCCAGGATAAATCCAAATACCCTAATCAAATATAAGTCCTAGAGTTATAAGTTGGGCAAGTCCAGTAACACGACTAGATTGCCAAACAACACAACCACCCACCAAGCGGAAAATACCTAATCGTCTCGAGTCGACCCCCAAAGCCAGTACAAACCAGGGGGAGAATCGCCTTAACAAGAAAGAATAAGGGCACGTATCTACTAGTGTACAACATAAACCACCTAGGATAACAAGCAAATTCATAACAAATGTCCCATTGCATGCATATTATCAAAAAAAGCAAACAAAAAAAGTATACTTTTCGCCGGACAGACCCGGACTTGAAGGAAAAGCCACGCAGGGCCCCAAACAAATTCAGAGTTCACAAATACAAACTGTACCATAAGCACCAAAACAATACAAACATTGTCTCAAATATTGGGAAACACGGGAAAGAGCAGGAACTACATACCAGGAGGAGTGGAGAAATGACCAGCCCCGGAAGTGCTACCTTCAGGATGTTTTCCTTCAGCATCAGGGCCGATGCACAACTTGCGAATGCCCTCCATGTCGAGCACACCAAGGCAGAGGTAAGAGGAAAAATCCGTCTCCATAAAAGACTTCACCTCAGCATGCATCGCCTGGGTGTGTTCCAGAAGGGCGCTTGGCTCACCAGGTATGACGTTTCGGTGGAAACCTGCTCCTTAGTCACATGTTTCCCACCCTCCACACCAGCAGCCATGCATGCTGCCTTCATACGCCTAACACCCAAAGAAAATCCAGCGCTCTCAACGACTTTATCCACAACACGGACAACGCCCTTCTGCAAGAGCCACACCACATCCTCCTACGTTGTCTTCATTCTCAATTCCCCTGCCTCTAACTGGCCCCGCCCTGTCTCCACCTGAGTCTCCAACACCTTCTTCTCTTCCACCATATTCTCGATCCGCTTCGAAAAATGATCCACTGCCCCATCCAAAGTTGCCACCTACTTCTCCAAAGACATCTTCTCCCCAGCCATCAGATCATAACGCTCCTCGAATGCATGTTTTCCCCATCCAACTCCAACAGTTTCGCCCTCAAATCATCTAGCTCGGCCCTAACAGAGGAAAGTTCACCAGAATCTGAACTAACTTGGCGTAAGCGCCGAGTAGAAGCAACCATATAGGGAGCGACTTGAGCTACCGCATATTGAAGGTTGTTGGACATATGAGAATTGGAAAGAAGCTCCAAAGCCTCAATAGTAGCAGGAGGAAAGGCATGGCAACCCCACTCATACGCAACATAATGTTAGTAAGAAGGGAGGCTCGAGTAAGCCTCCATTATTGCACGTAAATACCAGGGGTCACCGAACGAGTGGAGGAAGAACCGACACTATCATCATCCTTCGTCAAAAGAAAAGTTGGATCAGGAGCAACTGGAGAGACATCATCAAAAACAAGCCTGAAGACGCCCCACTCGGGAGTAGCAGCGTCTTCGGGCTCCTTCTTGGGTTCACGAGGCCGTTTTGTCACCTCTTCATTTGTTCCTTCCGACTGTTTCGATAGGTCATCATCGGAACACCCATAACTACGCCGAACTCCCATAACAGGAAGTCCACGTTTCGCCTCTTACAGAGGCATCGACTAATAGAGCTAGCACAGGCACCTTTTGAAAGCGGGGAGTCCAGCCAGGACAATCGTCGCTTAGAGGCTGAACGGCCACCTCTAGTTACCAACTCAGGCGATGGATCGTCTTCATGATCGGAAGGCAAAGGATCATCGCGAGAACCTCCGCCAACAGGTGCGTCAAATCAATACCTGGTCGGCCTGGGATCTGGACCCTTGCGCAGGAGCAGGCCCGGAAAAGGCCAAGATACGGTCAACGTTGACGGGTAAAGGAAGTACCTCCACCAAAGGCACTTCCCAATGCTGATAGTTGCCCTGGAACCGATCCCTCAAGACCATCTCAAAAGGTTTAACCCTCTTACGACCTGCAACCAAACCACAAAATAACATAATTTAGGAAATTGGCAAATTCATCGGCCTAAATACATAAAGAAATACACAGAAAAAGAAACCAAAAGCAAAAGGTTGAGGGAGGAGAGCCACACACTGTCCTTCTCAACAAAGAATTGAGGCATCGCTCCATGCGCCCTCCAGGCGGCACTCATACCGAAGGCAGCCAACATACAGTCTTCCCAATCCTTCCCAACAAAAGAAATGGTCATCAGCGGATTGGCCACATTTTTGCTGGCTCCCCATAGGGTGGGTATCCGATCAGTAAAGTTGATCTTACAGGGATAGCCATAGCCAACCAAATCACGGTTCACTCATAACCACCTATCTTGCCAATTCTTATTGGGGGCTTTCTGATTTATGATGAACGCGTGGATGCCCCGCCGATGAGAGAATGTATGCACGTCGGACTTGGTCGATAAGTTGAAGAAATACATAAAAGCCCAAAACTAAGAAAGCACACCCAAGGTGTTGGATTAGTGTCTAAGCCCATAACTATTTTGGTATGTACTTGACCCGATGGTGCATGGTCCTTTTGGGTTGCCTTCACCAAAGCAACTTGATAGGATGAATTATGGAGAAAGAGGATTAATTATGATTTATTAATATAGTATGAGAATAATATATTAAAGGAGAAATCATATTGTTTAATTAATATTAGTCAATAATTAATTAGGAATTAATTATGTGGCTAAAAGAGATTAATTAAACTTAGGGGACTAGAACTATCAATTGTGTGATAGTTAAATATTGGGCTAATGGACTTCTTATTAGAGGGGTGGACGAATTCTATGGGGAAACCCATTAGAAATCGTCCAAGGCCTCTAAAGGAGGAGTCCATGGGTTGCTTAGGGCCTAAGCAGTCAAATTAGGGTTTCCTTGTTAGATAACCCTAATAGCCTCACTATTTAAGCACCCCTAGGGCACCAAAAACGTGGCTAAGAGTTTCCTTAGGGTTTCTAGACGTTTTTGAGTGCCTCTCCTCTTCTCCTTCTTCATCCTTTTGCTCTTGGTGTTTGTGAGCCATTAGAGGAGTGACATTTGTGACTCTAAGTTTTTAGAAGCCAATTATTGGAAGGAATATATTGTTATTGCTACATAACAATCAAGGTAAGATCTAAAACCTATTCTTATGTTAATATCGATTATCACATGCTAGATCTAGGGTTTAGGGCTTTGGATGATTATTGCATGTTCATTAGACAAACTAGATCCAAAGCTTTAGGGTTTGCATGCACACCATAGGAATGATGTAGTGCTCATAACCCATCAGTGGTATCAGAGACTAGGGCTGTTTGTTAATGAATTTGATGCTTAATTGATCGAAAATTGCTTAAAAATCGAATTTTTTTTGGTTCTGACTGCTTGACTCGCCGAGTCACTTGGTGAACTCGCCGAGTTGGCTGTACTCGACGAGTCCAGGCCTGGACTCGACGAGTTAAAGGGTCTGGCAGCATTTTTTCGCGATTTTCTTGCTGTTTTGGCTTGGGATACTTACCATAAACGTTTTTAATTAGTAAAATCCAATTTTTATTGATTTTGGATGAATATCCTTGCCAAAATAGTAGATAATTACCAATTAATCAAATATTTGTTGCCTTATAAGATAATGTTTAATTATTTTAGTTATTTGGTGAATTATCTTGCAAGTAATTGGACTAGGTCAAAATTAGATAACCATAATTAATTGTTAATTGCCTTATTTGAATTGTTGATCTAGAATGTTCTTGATAAAGTTTGGAAAAGTTTCACTTTTCATCCTTTAGGTTTTATAGTTTAAATTTGAACCTTAAAAGTTTTAGTTTTGAAATTTAAATAGTTAAACCCTAATGTTTTGAAATGTTTCAAAACTTGCCCTCATGTTTTGGAATTTAAATTTTTTGATTAAAAGTTTAATTTTTGAAATTTTAAATTCTAAAACCCTAGTTTTGAAAAAGTTCAAATTACACCCTTATGGTTTTATTAAGTTAATTAAAGGTATAATTAAAAGAAAGTTAATAAATCCATTTTGATATGGTTTATATTTAATTTAAACTAAAAGTGTAATTTATAAAATTAAACCACCTAGTATTTTAAAAGTGTAAAATACACCCTATACTATATATAACATTAAAAGTCTAATATTATATATGTATAACTTAAACTGCTAGTCTTACCGTTAGTAGGCCTCATTCACGAAGCTGGTCTATAAGGGGTGTTTAAGGAAATTGCCTATAAAATGGAGATTGAATGGGTATCCACTCTTACCCACCGCATTCTTGACTGGTAGAGGTTCGTTAGCCGAACAGGTAGGATAGGGCAAACCCCTCTCCTCATTAAAAGTATAATGAATAAAGTAACTAAATGTTTTTACTAAATTCCCAAATCTTAGTTACTTTAGGAAAAGTGAAATCGATGCAATTCCATGGAATTACACTTTGTACCCTTGTCGAGACAATTAGTGGAGCGTGTGTGCTTAACTGGCACACTAAGTTGGGTTTGGCATTGGTAGCGAAGGATGACTCGAGGTTTGTCATAGATCGATGGAGCGTGTGTGGTTAACCGGCACGTCGATTAGGTGGTTGTAACATTGAGGGCATCACGTACATTCGCATGGTTATTCACACCTTATTTGTGATCCTCGGCATCCCAGTCACAAATGAAGGGCATAATCGAGATTAAACATGACATTGAAAAGTTCAATGAATCTCAAAAGATCTAGGAGTTTCAATTCATTTAAAACTTAACCTTCTTTTCGTTTTTCATGGTGAAAATTGGTAAATCGTCATTTACCTACCTTCAAATGTTATGCGAGTTGGATTACGGCATCCCTCTTCCAATTTGTAGGATATTGTGTTGGGTCCTAGCCTTGATATCTCATTTGGGTGTTTTATTAAGGACCCAATCAACTAAACTTGAATTTTCTCCCGTTTCATAGATGTCAAAGTCTGACAACTATGGTCTTCCTAAATCCGTTGGAAAAAGTTTTCCCACGTGAAGATGATGTTCCACGATTGTATTGTGGAAATGGAAATCATGCTTCATTTCCTCCACCTCCTCTAATAATTCTCCCTGACCCACGTGTTCGAAGAATTGAAAAGTTCAAGGTCACTCAAGCCCTATTGGCAAAAGACATGAAAATGGAAAGTCTATTTGTGCTCATGTCTTGGATAAAAGGTTACATATTGATAGATTGGGATTGTTAGGTATCGATGTTTAAAGGAAGTTGGCTGTTAACTTGGTTCTTCAGTCACTTCCCGAATCATATGGTAAGTTCGTTAGAGAGTACTATACGATGGAACACGACATGACTCTTATTGATTTGACTTATTTGCTTATTGCTGCTGAATCAGAAATGATTTGGCGCACTGGTCAGCAAATTTTTCTGGTAAGTCAATATCCCAACCCTCTATGGGGAATAGTAACATTGGAAGTCCAGAAAAGTTTTCTCTACGCAAGAGAAAGGCTGAGTCTGAGATAGTCCCGTGTATCATTCCATAAGAATCCATGTGTTTCTACTGCCAAAAGAAGGGGCATTGGTTACGAAGTTGCCCTGACTACCTGAGAGATCTAAGAGATGGGAGAGTCAAGATGTATGACTATGCTTCAGGTAAAAATCCACTATCTAACTCTATTAAGTTCCTATTTGGAGATTCTTAATACATGATGTGATAAGATTACATTTCGATATTTTGAAGGATCGAAGAAAGGAAAAGAAGCTTAAAGGAAGGAGCAAGCTGAGTCTGATCGCGAGGAAATGGATTTTGATCGCATGATTCAAGGATC
The DNA here is from genome assembly GCF_052849685.1 of Lactuca virosa. Taxonomy (NCBI): domain Eukaryota; kingdom Viridiplantae; phylum Streptophyta; class Magnoliopsida; order Asterales; family Asteraceae; genus Lactuca; species Lactuca virosa. Next base: position 242,369,212 of record NC_136428.1, read on the forward strand.
AGATATTTAAGCTACTACTTTAGAGTTAGGATAAATTGCTAAGTAATATTTACATAGTTTTCATTTGTAATCGCATTGTAAGGACAATATTTTTCCGCAATAAAACAAATTTTGATTTATCTTATTTATGTTTCCTTGCGATGGATTTTATGAAAATTGGTGTTTGAATGGTTCTATTGTTAGAAATATTGTGAATGGATTTGATTCTTAGTTATGTTATTTGTGGTAATGTCAGAAATTTACCAAATGAGGAAAGATTCTCATCACCCAAGTTTCAATTGGACTGAAACTTGGAATCATGCAACTGGTATTGTGTGACGAATGAGAATCTTCGTATTTGGAAAATTGAGACTAATTCCTTGTTCACATAAGTATGTGAGTCAAGTGAAGGATAATGAGATCTGGTACACAATGTTGTGCACTAGTCAAGTCCACCACAAAGAACGATAAAATATTCGTCATGATTTGCTAAAAGATTAGAAATATGATTATACTTAAAAGATTAAGTATGATTCTGAATCATTGAAAAGTTTCAATGAATGGCAGAACAAATAAGAAGAATCAATTAGGCAAGATAGATAAAAGTTTCTCCAATCTAAGAAGAAGGGAGAGTATTTTTGGATCGTGTTTTATGATCATCTTAAAGATTATAAGAACCATATTACAATTCATCCTCTAAGGACGTCTTAGTGCACTAGTATGGCTAAGAAGAGGAGTCGGGAATTGTCAAAATGGGTTAAGTCAATAAGATGAATCGTACTTTGTTCCAAAATCAAGTTTTAGAGTCGTACACCAAAATTGTGATTTGAGTGACATCATCTTAAGAAATTTAACACACTCATCAGATGTGAAGTAGGAAAATGTTTTCTTGCTCTTGCACATTTGAAATTGGTAAGTTGTGATGTCTTGGATAAGACAAAGACCAACTAGTATCAAAATTGTGTGTAGGTTTGTCTTGATAAAGACACACACTGACTCTTGAATATTTGTTTTGTCAATAAATGTTTCTTAATAAGAGAAGCTTATATGTCAAGAGGTCAGTGGGAGTCTAAAAGATCTTGAAAAGTTTCAAGAACAAATTCAAAAGTAAACCTATTAAACACTAGCACACGACTTGAGGATTGTAACCTATCGTGTTTCTGTGCCAATCCAGTTGAATGATTATGCATATGAGTTCTACGAGTTCTAAATTGAATGCATAAGGGCAAACACCTTGATCAATGAAAGTACATTGACTGGCATAGGTGAGCTGCTAAATAACTTGGAAGCAATGGTGGGACCCTTGATGGCAAGAAATTAAGAATGAACAAGTTCTGTCCATAAGAGGTTGAATTTGTCACAAACATTTTCTTACGATTATGCTTATGACAAATTTGCATGGAGAGGAACACATGCACCATAAAATCTAAGTTTCATAAGGCTTCTCTCCTTCATGAAAATGATTGTGAGGAAACGCTTTCACTAAGAGAGATTTTAAGGAGATAGCGATTATGTAAATTGCATTCTCAAATTCGATTATGATTACGGCATCCCTCTTCATAGTTCAAATTGTGAGATTTGGCAATTAGTCTGAACATTTGGGACTTAGTGATATAAGTTCTGAATTAGTTTAGACACACATGTGAGCTATCTAAGGAAGGTGTGTGAATTTGAGAAGCTTAGATAAATGCTTATCGAAGCACATCGTATTGGAAATATGAACTTAAGAAATTCAATAAGTATTATTTTCTAGAAGTTCAGCTGTTTTCTGAATACGTGTCAAAGCTAGTGGGAGCATAAATGTTATGCTGGTATGGATATAATCATCATGTTAGTGGGAGCATGATAATTATTGCAAGTTAGCAATATTAATTATAGAAAACAAAAGTTTCACTTTGCAAAGTTGCATAGGTTGAAAAGTTGTTTTGCTATAATTAAGGGAGAGAATGTTATACTTCGTTTCAAATCTAAAGGTTTAGATCGAGAATTTTTGCTCAAATTTAGTCAAAAAGATATATGGATGTTATGTTGAAAGGATTCAACGTAAGAGAATTCTATATATGGAAATATTTGTTGCGTCCTCACACTCGATTATGATTACGGCATCCCTTTTCATAGTTCGAATCGTGAGAACATGGCAAATAGAAATATTATAGCAAAAGACTGGTAAAGTATCATGTCATTGTAATATTCGACCATTCTAAAATTTTCCGAATGCTTAGGGCATTAAGAGGGAAAGAGGACTAGAATCGGATTTGACTGAATTAGTTAAACAACTGTCAAGGATAATCTAAAGTTCGCCAAGGATTGGTCGCTTGTGAACAGTTGGAAGTATAGTAATGGAAGGACCATACTGACATTATTATTATTAGATATGATTCTATTAATAATGAGTTGTCATATGGCAAATATGGAAATGTTTCCTTATTGGGAGTTGGACGTTAAGAGTTTATGTGTAGATTAGAAAAACTTTTATACAAGAAGGATGTTCAAAGGAATGTACTTTGAATGTGAGACTTCATGTCTATGGAATTGTCTTGTAACAATCTCCAATTGAGCATTTTGTAATTTCATTGGCCGAGTCTTGGTGATTTTTGTGCCATGACATTACGAAAGGACTGTTGCATAAAGTGTTAGAATCTAACATATTCTATAAGTGGCAAGAATTTGGTATTCTTACACTTGTGGTAAGGATTGGGAATTGTAAAATGAGTGTGATTGAAAATGTTATTAAATTATACTATTTTACAGAGTAAGGACCATAAGTAAAATAGTGTGCATGCTAAGAGCATGGGACAATTGTCGTTATAATTCAAGTAAGAAAATGATTACCCGAAACAACAAATAATGAGTAATCAATATGGTGATTAAATAAAAGTGTTTTATTTATACTCAAAAGTTTGGGGCCATATAAGATTAGTATTATTCTTGTGTTTCAATTTGCATGTTTTGACTTCCTAAATAATTGAGTTATTTGAGAATAATCGAATTATTTGAACGTTCCACAGTCGCTCATACTTTGGAAGTAGGTATGAAAGAAGATTGTCATGAATTGGTTTGTAGATTGTCTAAAATGTATTAGACATAGCAAAAGTTTGCTACAACGTTCATGATTGCTTACGAATTTGATTTGAGTATTGGATTAAACCCACGCTCACTTGGATCGCTTCATGGATTTTATCACGAGTGATTGGTGAGACGATAATATCTTATATTCTTAAAACCGAGATGTGTGAGTTGTATCTTGCGAGTCGGTTATACATTGATAATATGTAAACGCACCAGTAACTTGGTGTTATAAAACGTATTTTGTGTGTGATTCGGTGAGTGAGTACAAGCGAGCACTGAGTCGAAGTTTATCCATTCCTTTTACCCAAAGTGGGATAAAAGCGATATCTGTGGGCCCCTCGATGATTTAGTGATGACAAAGGAAAGTGCTCGGCCGGGCCAGGACTGATTTGATTTGTTCAATTAGTCAGTTGTCATAAATCGGAAATCGGGAAACAACACATAGACTGAGAGAATGACTTCAATCCATGTCTCACGTCTATACGATATCTAGAATCGAGGAATATATGATCCCTTGTCTAAAGGACGCGTTTCTGATAAGATCAGAGTTGACAGCGGTTTTTGAAAGCTACGATTGCTGATCAGGATCTGAAGTCATACGCAAAATAGTTATTAAAATTATCCAAGTGGGAGACTGTTGGATTAGTTGAAGGGTCCGGTTAATGGTTTGGTCTAGGATTTCATTGTAATAGTTCATTATGAGTCTTTAGTGTGTTTTGGGTGTTGTTTAGCTATTTACGGCCCAAGAGTGAGTTTACGGCCGTAAACCCGTTTACGGTCGTAAACCCAGTTTGCGGCCCAAGTCAAGTATATATAGAGGAGTTGTAGGTCTTTGTCCATTTGTTGATGCCAAAGAGTTTACGGTTTACTGTATCGAGTTGTACCAGACGTTTTACTGCAATAAACGTGTGCAAGCTTGATTAATCTTCTTCTTCTATTCTTATTCTGTTTGCTATTGATTGTTTGATTACTTGATCATTGGTAAAGATCCGTTTCAGGACCTTACAATTGGTATCAGAGCAAAACCGGTGTCAAAGCTTCATTCAATCGAGTTTTCGGCTGTTTATACTGACATTCTTTATTGTTCGAGATTGGTTTTAGTGTTTTCGTGGTTAAAGGGATTGAATCTACTCCAAAATCGCGTTTTTGAAGAACTTCTGGGAGTTTACTGCCGACCGTAAACTCAGTTTACGGCTGTAAACTCAAGAACTTTAATCAACCGTAAACTGTGAATCTTTATTAACCGTAAACTAAGCTTCAATAACCGTAAACACTTAAACCGTAAACATCCAAACCGTAATCATCCGACCGTAAACTCAGTTTACGGTCGTAAACACATTAACCGTAAACACCGTTCACGGTCGTAAACTCATCAACCGTAAACGCAGTTTACGGTCGTAATCACATCAACCGTAAACTTCTTTCTGACATTAATTTGCTTTAATTTTCTGATGGAATCTCAAAGTCAAACTCATTTTCACGAACTTGATACTGTCATGGGCACTACTACGCGTATTCCAAGATTAATGTCTGCAGATGGTTTTCCTGAGTGGAAATACAGGATTGAAAAGTACATTAAAATGAAGGACTTTAAAGTCTGGAGAAGCATTCTTAGAGGCCCTGTTAGAATCACTATGACAGTTGGAGGACAAGTGATTGACAAAGCTGTTGAAAACTACACAGATGAAGAGTTTGAAAAGGTGGAAGAACAGGAAAGGGCTTTAGCCACTCTAACCATGGCATTATCTCATGATATTGCTCAAGGTTTCCGAGACTATACTTCAGCTAAAGATTTGTGGGAAGCCCTAATTGAGGTATATGAAGGCAATGAAGATATGAAGGAGAGTCGCCAGGACATGTTGCGACAAAAGTTCAATATGTTCAACTACATTCCCGGAGAGACTCTTGAGGCGCAGCTGCAGCGGTTCACAACTCTCACCACTGACATGAATATATCTGGGATTTTCTTGACCAAGTCAGAGATTAACAAGAAGCTTCTGAATGCTCTTCCTAGGTCATGGGACATGAATGTTGCTGTGATTAAGAAGACCAAGGATCTAAATCGCCTCACTCTTGCTGAAATCATGGCGATCATCAAAGCTTGTGATATTGATGACAAACAGAGAGAGATTAACCATGTGAACTCGTACTCAACAGCAAATCTTGGAATCTCATCCAACAATGCTCTCTCATCAATCATGTCTTCCTCAGGTCAAGTATTTGTTGCTCAACAACCTCAAATTCAGACCTTCGCTGCTGCATCATCCATTCCTCAGTCACAAAGCCAGCCATTTGTCACTCCACAAGTTGTTCCCCATCCAAATGTGCCAGTTGTAGCCTCTTCCTCAAACAAGAAAGACACTGATGAAAATCTGGCTCTAGCCACTGGGCTTGTTAACTGCTACAATGCTTTTGTAGCTGGAGAGCTTCCACCTCAGCTGTCATTTGCTGACCTGGATCAGATTCATCCAGAAGACGTGGAAGAGATGGACATTACATGGCAGATTGCTATGGCTGTTTTCAGGGCCAAGCAGTTTGCTAAAAAGACAGGGAAGAACAATTGGGGCATGAATGCTGACAAGAAGGTGGGGTTCAACAAGGGCATGCTGCGATGTTTCAACTGCCACGAGCCGGGTCACTTTGCTCGTGAGTGTCCAAAACCAGATCGTAGGACGAACAACAACAGGACAATGGTTGCAGTGGGAAACAATCGTGCAGGTGCTGCGGTTAATGGTGAAACTGCTATGGTCGCTCAGTCCTTTAACTGGGAGGACCAGATTCAAGCTCTGAATATTTCAGGGCCAGAAAACGCTCACCTAGCTCAAATTGATGATGCTCCCCTGAAGAATGATGTAGCTGATCCTGAAGCAGAAATAATGGAGCTGCAGTTTGCTGTGATGGTGTCTTCTACTTCCGAGCCCAGGAAGAGTGATGTAAATCTACCTTCTTGTTCTCAGGCATGTAATGAATATGTTAAACTTCTTCATGATGAAATTCAATTATTACGTAGAGAAGTAGAGGACCTTAGATATGAGGGCTATCAACTCAGGAAAGGACAAAAACCACTTAAGGCCCAATTAGAAACAAAAATAAAGGACTTCAAGAGAATTCAGACAGAATACAGTGAAAAATGTGAACTTTATGATTATATTAAGACACAAAATGATGAGTTAATTACCGAGCTTTATACATTAAAGAGACAATTTGAAACTGCAAATTTTGATTTTAGAAAATTTGATGGATCAAGTGAGGTAGTTGCCAACATGATTGATCACTGCATGCACTTTAAACGAAACCAGCAAAAGGGTTTAGGATATGATGGTGTACCTCCTCCTTATAATCATACATATAAGTATCAACCCCTATCCAAGGATGAGATTGCCAACGAACCATTCATGGTTTATGGCAAGCCATCTGCTTTCGTTTCAGGAGGATTTATTAATGTTGAAAGTACTAACGTTTCTACTTCCCCTACAGATCAATCCTTAGATCAGGCAAAGCATGAAGTTGGAGAATCTGTTTCTGTTTCTGATTCTGATATTTTTGTTTCAAATGAAAAAGTTTTTGTTTCTGATATTAGAATTGAGAATGTTTCTTGTGATGCTTCCACATCTGCTACTGTTGAACTTAATTTCTTTGATATGTTTGATGAACTGTTTGGTAATTCTGATGCTTGTGATTCTCATGAAAATCCATCAATTCCTCAAGTCACACCATGTGAGGCACCCTCACTTATCTCACAATCTATTTCTCATGCATGTTCTTTTGAGAAGAGTAAGAGTGTCTGTCAAGAAAATAAATCTGAGAAATGCAGTACAAGTTCAAATAATAAACAGATTTGTTTTAATTGTGGTGTTGGTGATCATATAGCTAGGAATTGTCAAAATAGGATCTTTGTGAACTATATATTGCCAAGAGGAGAGAACGAATCTAGAGGAAGGTCTTTAATTAGAAAGTCCTCAAGAACTCGTTCTCGAAATGATGATTGGAAAGATGATCGAAGCAGAAAAAGGGTTGTTTTTCAAAAGAATAAAAAGGTTTTTCATAACAAAGCTCCAAATAGTTTGCCAAAACCGAACAAGGCTCCGCCAAGATCGGTTTCGTCAAAAAGCAATTCTGGATCTTCAACCACTTCTAGTAGAACATCCATAGGTTCAGTGCAAACTAATAAGAAACCTATTTCAAAACCACCTGAGAATGTTATAAAACCTAAATATCATTGGATGCCCAAATCAATTTCCAATCCATCATCATCATCCTCTGAAGTGATTAGATATGAGGATCCTAAATTGAAAACTTTAAAAGATGAATCAGAGAAAGCGAAAAGGAAACCCAGGACAGTGATGACCTGGGTTCCTAAATCTAAATAATCCCGCTCATTTTGCAGGGACAGTTGCGGAGGAATGCGTCCGTCCTTGGTACGTCGACATCGGCTGCTCTCGGCATGTGACAGGAGACATCTCCCAATTGAGTGACATTCAATCTTTTAATAGGGGGTATGTTTCCTTCGCGGGCGGAGATGGTGGCAAGATCACTCAGAGAGGAACCGTTACAAATGGAGTGCTAAGCTTTGAAAATATCAACTTTGCTCCCGAGTTAAAGCATAGCTTGTTGAGTGTTTCCCAAATTTGTGACAAAGGCTATTCTACCCATTTTACCGATAAAGAATGCATGATCCTCAAGCCAGGCATTGTCATCCCGGAAGAGTGGATTCTCGTCAAATCTAAGCGGGATGGGAATGCTTACATTATTGACATGAACAGTAACATACCTGAACAAGTCACTTGCCTATTTTCTAAAGTCTCCAAACAAAACGCAATGCTGTGGCACCGACGACTCGGTCATGCTAACGCGAAAAACCTAAATCGCCTTGCTAAGAGTGAGATGGTCCGAGGCTTACCTGTCAGAGACTTTATTACATTTGAGAAGTGTGTGTACTGTGCCCAAGGAAAACATCATAGAAAACCACACCTGCCAAAGCAAGTCAACTCAATCACTCAGGTGCTCCAATTATTGCATATGGACTTATTTGGTCCGGTCAACGTCCTGAGCATCAACAGAAGTTCGTACTGTCTAGTTGTGATCGATGATTTCTCTCGTTTTACGTGGGTCTTCTTCTTATCCAACAAAGCTGGGGTTGCTGATCTGATAAAGAAGTTCATTATGATGATTGAAAATCAAACCAACAACCAGGTGAAGGCGCTTCGTACTGACAATGGAACTGAGTTCAAGAATATGGTTATTGACCATTTTTGCGCAGAAAAAGGGATCGTGCGTCAATACAGCTCTGCTCACACGCCTCAACAAAACGGTGTTGCTGAAAGGAGAAATAGAACTTTAAAAGACGCTGCAAGGACAATGCTTTGTGACTCTAAATTACCTGTTTTCTTTTGGGCCGAGGCGATTAACACGGCTTGCTACGTGCAGAATCGTGTTCTAATCAACAAAGCTCAGATGAAGACACCGTACGAGATTCTCTATGGACACAAGCCTTCAGTCAGCCATTTCCGTGTATTTGGCTTCCCTTGCACCCTTCTTCACTTGGAATCCAACCCAAAGTTCAATGCCAAAGCCGATGATTGTTATTTTGTAGGGTATGTTGCACGCACCGCGTATAGGGTTTACAAAAAGAAGACTAAGCAGATTGCCGAATCCTATGACGTACGCTGGTTGGAGGAGAATGAAACAGACGCTCGAGTGGGTCCTGACTGGTTATTTGATTACACATCGCTTTTCAAATCCTTAAATGTGTCTTCAGATGGTTCAAATGGATCCTCTTTTGGTTCGAAGATTGTTTCTGAAGACGAAGATGAAGAAGTTGTTTACAGACCTCCAACGGTTGAGGGGGAGTTCTCTCCTCCATCTGAGGGGGAGTCCTCTGCTCCATCTGAAGGGGAGTCATCTGTTCGACTTGATAGTCCAGTGTCTAAAGTTCAAAAGGAAACTCCTGATGCTGACGCTACACCTCTTACCCCTATTGAAAGAGAGTTCATGTCTAGAGATGCTTCCGATGTCACTCCAACCTTTATGGAACTACTCTTTCCTAAAGCAATTGCTAATGAGTTTGTAGCAGATTCATCCGATTCATCAGATTCATCTCATATGGATCAATCAGCAAATGATGGAGGTTTCAACATTCACACTCTTCCCGTTTCATTCAATGATATCGACCAAGAGATACCCTCAAGAATTCAACGCGATCATCCGATCGAAAACGTCATTGGCCAGCTGGGTGACGGAGTTAAAACCAGAAGTCAGAGTGGAGATGTCAATGCATGTCTCTATTCTTGCTTTATATCTCAAATAGAGCCCAAGAACGTTGAAATGGCTTTGAATGAGCCCAGCTGGGTAGATGCGATGCATGAAGAGCTAAATCAGTTTGAAAAGCTCGGGGTTTGGAAATTGGTTGAGTTACCAAAGGGCAAAAGGTCTCTTGACACGCATTGGGTCTATCGTAACAAGCAGGACGATTCTGGTGTAATAGTGCGCAATAAAGCAAGGTTGGTGGTTCGCGGGTTTCGACAAGTCGAGGGTCTTGACCGCGTCCTTCTGAAGGTCTCGCCCTGGAAAGGCATGATACGTTTCGGAAAACATGGAAAGCTAAACCCAAGGTACGGTGTACCATTCGAGATTCTTGCTAGGATCGGTCCCGTAGCATACAAACTCCAGTTACCACGAGAGCTCAGCAACATCCATCCTGTCTTCCACGTGTCGAACCTAAAGAAGTGTCTGTCCGACGAGACACTTGTGATTCCTCTCGACGAGATCGATCTGGACGAAAGTCTACATTTTGTGGAAGAACCTGTTGAAATCATGGACCGTGAAGTCAAACGTACCAAGCAAAGTCGCATCCTGATAGTGAAGGTCCGCTGGAATGCCAAGCGGGGTCTTGAATTCACTTGGGAGCGCGAGGATTCAATGAAGCAGAAGTATCCTCATCTCTTTCCAAGTTCATGATTATACTCTATTCTTGAATTTCGGGACGAAATTCCCTCTAACGGGGGGATGATGTGACAACCCGAAACTTCTATCTTGTACCTTAGTCAAATTCTATCAATGTTAAACTCGTTTCAGCTATCTTTAGCATTATTTTGAAGCTGTTTGGATGATCTAAAGCCTTGTACAACCAAAGTTTGAATTAGGAATGGGTTGGTTTAAGATTTAGGGTTGCAAATAGGCCAAACAATCCATCAAAAGGAGTGTGTGGCCACACACATGAGTGTGTGGCCGCACACCCGAGTCTATGGCCACACACATGAGTGTGTGGCCGCACACCCGAGTGTATGGCCGCACACATGAGTGTGTGGCCGCACATCCGAGTGTATGGCCGCACACATGAGTGTGTGGCCGCACACCCGAGTGTATGGCCACACACACGAGTGTGTGGCCGCACACCCATCCTCCAGCCGCACACTCATCCCTATTTATATAGGGTGACCCCTTCACTCATTCCTTTCATTTGGCTGCACTCTACTTTCTCTCTCTAAGAACTTCATCCAAGAACACTCTCAAGGCCTCAAAAACGTGAGTTTTCCATCACCTAGCTTATCATACATGAAGGACACATTGATCTAAGCCTTTAATCATCAAAGTTTCATCATGTTCTTCATCATATGAAGGTGTACGGCCGCACATCTTCATAAGGGTGGCCGCACACTCTTGAAAGACTCTCCAAAGTGAGAGTTTGGCCTCCATTTGCTAGTTGGACTTGGTATTGACTTGGAAACACTTGAAAATCAATATTTTTAGCATGAATGAAGAGTGCACGGCCGCACACCTCTATGTACGGCCGCACACTCCCTTGTACGACCGCACGCGTCCTCTGTACGGCCGCACACTCCTGTGTGCAACCGCACACACATGCTGACCGCACACCCTGGCCGCACACACACATTGTTGGCTGTACACCTCCCTCGTTTGATCATATAGGGTCCCGACAAGCATTTCCAAGTCTCTAGGGTGGTTTTCCATCACTTATAGTGGTGAAATACCTTCATTTGACTCTTTTATGTGTCATTGCGTGATAATTAGGATCGAATCGTGATTAAGGCTTCACTTGAACACCCAGCTTTCCGTATCGATCCTTCAATCAAACCACTCACTCGAGGTGAGTTCATACCCCTACATTTTCCGTATTTTTAATGTTTTCAGGGGGGGAATACAAGCTAAACATAAATGTTTTCAAAACTCATGAAATTCTCATACTTTAACCCTTTTGTACTGTGTTGAGCATAAGGGACGTTTTCACTAAACTTGCATGATTTTCCGGACTCACTATTCAATACGTTTTACATGCAAACTATAATCGGTATAGTTTGGGATTTTCTAAACATAACAAGTATAGAAACTTTCACTACTCAACGTATGCACTAAGACAGAAATAGTTTACAGTTCGCATCACTACTTTATCGCGTTTTCATAACTGTAATTATCACTACAAATGGTATACATTCGGATTTTCACTACGGTAGAACGCTACTACACTACATGTAAACTAGATTGTACGATCTTGTGAGGCGCTACTTCACTACTGTACCCTTAGGTGTACAGGGATAAATCCTATCATAGTATAACCAGAGTCTCCTGGAGGGAGAGCGTGAGATTTGTGAATAGATCTATTCGGGACTGACAATCCCCCACCCGAACTGCTAGCTACAGTTAGGCAGGCATGCCTAGGGTGACAAATGTCATTTAGCGCGACGCCTGAAGAATGTTGGAAAGGTCTCTAGTCATATCAAGCATGGTTATACGACTCACATGATGTATAAATCACCTTTAGTTTACAAACTGACACTCCAACGATTTTATTTATACTAAATAGAACTAAAACACACTACGTATACTGGCCAAGCCAGGGTTTTCAAACAGAACCAATTATGCTATGGCTTTACATACAAAATATTTATACTTCATGATTAGCTTTAGCTAGTCACATGAGGTAGTATTTTCTCATATCACTACAGTTTTCAGTAACGAACATTCATGCTTTTATACGTAATCGATAACGCTACATTTTCACTAAAGAAAATATCAGATTTTCTTGAATCTATAAAAACATTTTGGCTAGCTCATCAACAAGTTTTCATTACAAATGACTGCTTATGAACTCACCAGCTTTATGCTGATAGTTTCAAACTGCTTGTATTCTCAGGAAATCAGTAGACAGGTACCTGCTGAGTTTTTGAGGAGTGGCAGCAATAAGAGTTTAATGTTTATATTCATACAAATTATATGATGTAATTCAAACAAGTTCCAGACGATTTCCAAATTTATGTAAACATTTTTATTTAAGTTTTCATTGTAATGGTTGCGTTGCTATGATTGCTATTATACATTGGTTGTGATGCTATACATGACGTCCTCCACCCCGGAACGTTTCCACCTTCGGTTTCGGGGTGTGACAGATTGGTATCAGAGCCCTTGTTTATAGCGAACTAGTATACCGAACCTTACATGGTATACAACTATAAACACTAAAGGGGCCTAAGTGCTCTACACTAAAAGTATACTTTCAAAAAAATATAAGTATTTTTATAAAAGTATACGAGCATGCATACCTAATAGAATTCGTGTCATTAGTGGAACAACACAAAAAGTATTTGGATGTTGGGACACTGCGGTCAAGCCTGGGCAGTTATGTAATCATGTTTCGGGTGAATATAGCCTGATCAACTATATTCAGTCAAAACATGACCAACATGTGCTTAGGAGTGACGGTGGTGTTACAGCAGACCTAAAACTTACCAAAAACATTCACTAGAAAATACTATAGGAGTATTTCGCTAGAGCCAAATTCAGTGAGGAGATTCATTCTTAGTGTTACTACCTATCTATTTCGTAGCGATAACTTAGTTACATTAGTAACCTTTCTTGCTTATCGCTTGGTAGAACACTTGTTTATCAGGATGAGATATATTTTGTTCATATATCTTGAGGACTTACCATCCTCTTCTTCCTGATTGTTTCTAGAAGAAGATGCCTCCTCGACCAAGACCCATCAGAAGAAACGACAACACTCCGCCACCACCACCACCCCCTCAGTTCGACCCCGTCATGTTTCAGGCAGCAGTTACAGCCGTCGTGACTGCAGCAATGGCACAAGTGAATGCTGGTGGGGCTGGAGGTGGAACCGACCCACAGAGACAAGATGGAAGTCAGGGACATCAAAAGGAGTGTTCCTACAAGGACTTCATGACTGCAAAACCCAAGTCTTTCGACGGAAATGGAGGTGTTATCGCTCTAACTCGGTGGTTCGAGAAGATCGAATCCATCTTCGAAATTTATGCCTGTTCCAAAGCAAACAAGGTGAAGTTTGTTGCCTGCACCTTCACTGACAGAGCTTTGACCTGGTGGAATGGTCGAGTCAAAACCCTAACCCTGCCAGTGGCTAATGCCATGGGTTGGGAAAGACTGAAGGAACTCATGCTGGCTGAATACTAACCGAGGGGCGAGGTGCAAAAGTTGGAGCACGAACTTTGGAACTTGAAGATGAAGGGTTCTGACATTGCTGCTTACACTGCTAGATTCTGTGATCTGGCACTTCTCTGTCCGGGAATGGTTACCCCGGAAAGCAAGAAAATCGAGAGGTACATCTGGGGGCTAACACAACCCACCAAGGGAAATGTCTTGGTTGCTAGACCGACTACATTTGAGAGCGTCAAGGATCTGGCACAAATTCTGATCGATAATGGGGTTGATCTAGACGAAGTGGCAGCTGTTTCTAAGCCACAGAAGGAAAGTGGTGGGAAGAAGAAGAAATCATGGAACAAACGCAAGGGTCAGTCTTCGCATGAGCCCTCCAAGAAACAACAAACAGTGGCAGTTCATGTTGTTACTGCTCCTGCTGCTGCTCCAGCTACTGTTCCAACCATCCAAACTCCTACCGGTGTTTATGCTGGGAAACTACCTTTGTGCAACAAGTGTAACTTCCATCATCACGGACCCTGCCGTGAGTTGAGTTGCAACAGCTGTGAGAAGAAGGGTCACACAGCTCGATACTACAAGGTGCCAGCCCAACCAACCAACCAGACTACCAGAGCAGGTGCTGGTCAAGCTTGTTATGGATGTGGAGAGGTTGGGCATTTTAGGAGAAACTGCCCCAAGGCAACGACTGGTGGCAATACAGGGAGAGTTTTGGCGATGGGCCAGAATGAAGCGGTCGCTAATCCTACCGTTGTTACGGGTACGTTCCTCCTTGACAACTCGTATACATGCATTCTTTTCGATTCTGGTGCGGAGAGGAGTTTTGTTAGTCATGCATTCAAACATCTAATCAAATGTCAATCCCAACCTTTAACCGAAATGTTCACCGTCGAGATGGCTAATGGAGAGAAAGAGAGCACGAACGACATATTCATAGGCTGTACTCTTACCCTAGACAATCACTCCTTTCCCATCGATCTTATGCCGGTATCCATCAAGAGCTTTGATGTCATCATCGACATGGACTGGTTGAGCTCCAATCGTGCTGATATTCTTTGTTTCGAGAAAGCTATCCGTATCAATCTTCCCTCTGGTGAAACCCTCATGATTTACGGAGATAAGCTTAGCTCGAACCTTCGTATCATCTCGTGCATCAAAGCTCAGAAGTACCTGCGGAAGGAATGCCATGCGTTTCTAGCTCACATCGTTAATGAGACGCAAAAAGTTAAAGACCTCGAGAGCATCCCCGAAGTCTGCAACTTTCCTGATGTCTTCCCTGAAGATCTCCCAGGAATTCCTCCTGAACGTCAAGTCGAGTTTCGTATCGACTTAATCCCCGGAGCTACTCCTGTAGCTAAGTCTCCCTACCGTTTAGCGCCAGCGGAGATGCAAGAATTATCCAGCCAGCTCAATGAGCTGATCAGCAAGGGGTTTATAACGCCGAGTTCCTCACCTTGGGGAGCTCCGATCTTATTCGTGAAAAAGAAAGATGGATCCTTTCGGATGTGCATTGACTACCGAGAACTGAACAAGCTGACCATCAAGAACCGATATCCCTTACCTAGAATCGATGATCTCTTCGACCAACTTCAGGGAGCCAGTTATTTCTCAAAGATCGATCTAAGATCAGGGTACCATCAGTTGCGAGTCCACGAGAATGATGTTCCCAAGACAGCATTCCGAACTCGCTATGGACACTACGAATTTGTAGTAATGCCCTTTGGTCTGACCAATGCACCGGCAGTATTCATGGACCTGATGAATCGAGTGTGCCGCCCTTTCCTGGACAAGTTCGTGATCGTGTTCATCGACGATATACTTGTCTATTCACGGAGTGAGAACGATCATAAACAGCACTTGAGGCAGGTGCTGGAAACATTAAGGGCGGAGAAGCTATATGCAAAATTTTCAAAGTGTGAGTTCTGGATCAGGAAGGTGAATTTCCTTGGTCACGTGATTAGCAAAGAAGGCATACACATGGACCCTTCTAAGATCAAAGCGATAGAGAATTGGTCTGCACCAAAGACACCCACAGAAATCCGACAATTCTTGGGTCCCGCGGGCTATTATCACAGGTTCATCCAAAACTTCTCCAGAATCGCTAAGCCTCTAACTACCCTAACACAGAAAGGTGTAACCTTTAGCTGGGGAGTCCAGCAAGACACTGCATTTCAAACATTGAAGCAGGCCCTGTGCAGCGCACCTATCTTGTCTCTACCCGAAGGGACGGAAGACTTCGTGATCTATTGTGATGCGTCCAATCAGGGCCTAGGCTGTGTGCTCATGCAGCGAGGAAAGGTCATCGCCTACGCCTCAAGACAGTTGAAAACGCATGAGGTCAATTACACAACTCACGATTTAGAGTTGGGAGCAGTGGTCTTTGCGTTAAAGATCTGGAGACATTATCTCTATGGAACCAAGTGCACTATCTTCACTGACCATAAAAGCTTGGATCATATCTTCGACCAGAAGGAGCTAAACATGAGGCAACGATGATGGGTTGAGCTACTCAGTGATTACGAGTGCGAAATCCGCTACCATCCCGGCAAGGCCAAGGTGGTGGCAGATGCCCTCAGCCGAAAAGAGTACTCAGGTTGTATAGAGAAGGCACTGACCATGACTATCCATTCCCATTTATCCGCGCAAATCAAGGAGGCTCAGCTGGAAGCCTTGAAACCAGAGAGAGTGGCGGATGAAGCATTGCGGGGAATGGACAAAAACTTAGAGGTTAAGGGAGACGGAGTGTGCTATTTCATGAACCGGATCTGGACCCCAAAGTTTGGCGGGTACAGAGAGGTTGTCATGAATGAGGCTCACAAGACGAAATACTCCATTCACCCAGGTTCAGATAAGATGTATCTGGATCTCAAACAACTCTATTGGTGGCCAAACATGAAAGCAGAAATTGCAACCTTCGTGGGCAAGTGCTTGACTTGCGCCAAGGTGAAGGTGGAGTATCAGAAGCCCTCAGGTTTACTTCAGCAGCCAGGAATACCTGAGTGGAAGTGGGAAATGATAACAATGGATTTTATCACTAAGTTACCTAGATCCCCGAGTGGGCACGACGCCATCTGGGTGATTGTCGATCGGTTGACTAAATCCGCCCACTTCCTGCCAATCAAAGAAAACTTCAAGATGGAGAGACTTACACGGATCTACATTCAAGAGATAGTTCGCCTTCATGGGGTACCTGTATCCATTATATCTGACCGAGATAGCAGGTTTACCTCGAGATTCTGGCAATCACTACAGAAGGCTCTTGGAACTAAATTGGATATGAGCACAACTTATCACCGTCAAACAGATGGACAAAGTGAGAGAACAATTCAGACATTGGAAGATATGTTGAGAGCCTGCGTCATCGACTTCGGCGCGTCATGGGACACTCATCTTCCCTTGGTTGAATTTTCCTACAACAACAGCTACCATACCAGCATCAAGGATGCGCCGTTTGAAGCCCTCTATGGCCGCAAGTGCAGATCCCCTCTGTGCTGGGCTGAAGTGGGTGACACGCAGCTAGTCAAGGGTCAAGTCCCTGACAGCACTCTCATTGGTCCTGAAATTATCCGAGAGACGACTGAAAAGATTGTGCAAATCCGAGAACGACTGAAAGCCTCACGAGATAGACAAAAAAGCTACGCCGATAAGAGACGAAAACCCTTGGAATTCCAGGTCGGTGACCGCGTCCTTCTGAAGGTCTCGCCCTGGAAAGGCATGATATGTTTCGGAAAACATGGAAAGCTAAACCCAAGGTACGTTGGACCATTCGATATTCTTGCTAGGATCGGTCCCGTAGCATACAAACTCCAGTTACCACGAGAGCTCAGCAACATCCATCCTGTCTTCCACGTGTCGAACCTAAAGAAGTGTCTGTCCGACGAGACACTTGTGATTCCTCTCGACGAGATCGATCTGGACGGAAGTCTACATTTTGTGGAAGAACCAATTGAAATCATGGAACGTGAAGTCAAACGTACCAAGCAAAGTCGCATCCTGATAGTGAAGGTCCGTTGGAATGCCAAGCGGGGTCCTGAATTCACTTGGGAGCGCGAGGATTCAATGAAGCAGAAGTATCCTCATCTCTTTCCAAGTTCATGATTGTACTCTATTCTTGAATTTCGGGACGAAATTCCCTCTAACGGGGGGATGATGTGACAAACCAAAACTTCTATCTTGTACCTTAGTCAAATTCTATCAATGTTAAACTCGTTTCAGCTATCTTTAGCATTATTTTGAAGCTGTTTGGATGATCTAAAGCCTTGTACAACCAAAGTTTGAATTAGGAATGGGTTGGTTTAAGATTTAGGGTTGCAAATAGGCCAAACACTCCATCAAAAGGAGTGTGTGGCCACACACATGAGTGTGTGGCCGCACACCCGAGTGTATGGCCGCACACATGAGTGTGTGGCCGCACACCCGAGTGTATGGCCGCACACATGAGTGTGTGGCCGCACATCCGAGTGTATGGCCGCACACACGAGTGTGTGGCCGCACACCCATCCTCCAGCCGCACACTCATCCCTATTTATATAGGGTGACCCCTTCACTCATTCCTTTCATTTGGCTGCACTCTACTTTCTCTCTCTACTTTCTCTCTCTAAGAACTTCATCCAAGAACACTCTCAAGGCCTCAAAAACATGAGTTTTCCATCACCTAGCTTATCATACATGAAGGACCCATTGATCTAAGCCTTTAATCATCAAAGTTTCATCATGTTCTTCATCATATGAAGGTGTACCGCCGCACATCTTCATAAGGGTGGTCGCACACTCTTGAAAGACTCTCCAAAGTGAGAGTTTGGCCTCCATTTGCTAGTTGGACTTGGTATTGACTTGGAAACACTTGAAAATCAACATTTTTAGCATGAATGAAGAGTGCACGGCCGCACACCACTATGTACGGCTGCACACTCCCTTGTACGACCGCACGCGTCCTCTGTACGGCCGCACACTCCTGTGTGCAACCGCACACACATGCTGACCGCACACCCTGGCCGCACACACACACTGTTGGCTGTACACCTCCCTCGTTTGATCATATAGGGTCCCGACAAGCATTTCCAAGTCTCTAGGGTGGTTTTCCATCACTTATAGTGGTGAAATACCTTCATTTGACTCTTTTATGTGTCATTGCGTGATAATTAGGATCGAATCGTGATTAAGGCTTCACTAGAACACCCAGCTTTTCGTATCGATCCTTCAATCAAACCACTCACACGAGGTGAGTTCATACCCCTACATTTTCCGTATTTTTAATGTTTTCAGGGGGGAATACAAGCTAAACATAAATGTTTTCAAAACTCATGAAATTCTCATACTTTAACCCTTTTGTACTGTGTTGAGCATAAGGGACGTTTTCACTAAACTTGCATGATTTTCCGGACTCGCTATTCAATACGTTTTACATGCAAACTATAATCGGTATAGTTTGGGATTTTCTAAACATAACAAGTGTAGAAACTTTCACTACTCAACGTATGCACTAAGACAGAAATAGTTTACATTTTGCATCACTACTTTATCGCGTTTTCATAACTGTAATTATCACTACAAACGGTATACATTCGGATTTTCACTACGGTAGAACGCTACTACACTACATGTAAACTAGATTGTACGATACTGTGAGGCGCTACTTCACTACTGTACCCTTAGGTGTACAGGGATAAATCCTATCATAGTATAACCAGAGTCTCCTGGAGGGAGAGCGTGAGATTTGTGAATAGATCTATTCGGGACTGACAATCCCACACCCAAACTGCTAGCTACAGTTAGGCAGGCATGCCTAGGGTGAAATGTCCTTTAGCGCGACGCCTGAAGAACGTTCGAAAGGTCTCTAGTCATATCAAGCATGGTTATACGACTCACATTATGTATAAATCACCTTTAGTTTACAAACTGACACTCTTCAACGGTTTTATTTATACTAAATAGAACTAAAACACATGACGTATACTGGCCAAGCCAGGGTTTTCAAACAGAACCAATTATGCTATGGCTTTACATACAAAATATTTATACTTCATGATTAGCTTTAGCTAGTCACATGAGGTAGTATTTTCGCATATCACTACAGTTTTCAGTAACGAACATTCATGGTTTTATATGTAATCGATAACGCTACATTTTCACTAAAGAAAATATCGGATTTTCTTGAATCTATACAAACATTTCGGCTAGCTCATCAACAAATTTTCATTACAAATTACTGCTTATGAACTCACCAGCTTTATGCTGATATTTTCAAACTGCTTGTATTCTCAGGAAATCAGTAGACAGGTACCTGCTGGGTTTTTGAGGAGTGGCAGCAATAAGAGTTTAATGTTTATATTCATACAAATTATATGATGTAATTCAACCAAGTTCCTGACGATTTCCAAATTTATGTAAACATTTTTATTTAAGTTTTCATTGTAATGGTTGCGTTGCTATGATTGCTATTATACATTGGTTGTGATGCTATACATGACTTCCTCCACCCCGGAACGTTTCCGCCTTCGGTTTCGGGGTGTGACAAGACGCAAAACCTGCATCGACACCAATGGCTGAAAGACCCCTGCTGAATCCAGATATTGATGGCGAATCCGTAGATCAGACACACTACAGATCGATGATCGGATCGTTGATGTATCTTACTGCAAGTCGTCCCGACATCATGTTTGCAGTTTGTCAATGCGCTCGCTATCAGGCTAATCCTAAACTTTCACATCTTATTGCTGTCAAAAGGATCTTTCGGTATATCAAAGGCAGCCCAAAATTGGGTCTTTGGTATCCGAAGAATTCTGAATTTGATTTATATGCTTTTGCTGACAGTAATTATGGAGGCTTTGAGCTTGACAGGAAATCTACATCAGGAGGGTGCCAATTCCTTGGAGATAGGCTGGTGTCGTGGCAGTGCAAGAAACAGCATACCGTCTCCACCTCAACAGCAGAAGCGGAATATGTTGTTGCATCTGCTTGTTGCTCTCAAGTTATCTGGATCCAACATCAGTTGTTGGACTACGGTTTGAATTATCTAGAAACCCCCATTCACTGTGATAATGAGGCCGCAATTCAAATTACTAAAAATCTTGTCCAACATTCCAAAACCAAGCACATTGACATCAAAATTCACTTTATCAGAGATTGTTATGAGCGCTCGCTCATCCGGCTGGAACAGGTTCCCACTGCTAATAATGTGGCGGATCTGTTCACCAAGCCTTTTAACAAAGCTCGATTCGATGTGCTTGTGGGATTTTTGAAAATGATTCGTTTTGAGGATTAAATTTTTGTTATTGGTTAGGTTAGTTTAAATTTGCGCATTTTAGTGATTTCATTCTCACCCATGCACAAATTTAGGGGGAGAAATAAACAAAAAATCCAAAAATATTTTATTTATGTTTTATTTTTTCCAGAAAATATGAAAAATCCAAAAAATATTGTGCTTCTGTTTTATTTTTTTTAAACCTTAAAAAATCAAAAAAAAAATTATAAAACAAATAAAAAAAACAAAAATATGTTTCTGTTAGTCTTGCTTGTGGATGTTGTAGTGGGAAGTGATATTATCAAGTGATAACAGGAAATCTGAGTCTGCGTAACGTACCCAAAATTAAATTGTCTATGCTCTGTGTTTGATGCGCTGGTAGGCACGAAAGATTCTAAAAGGACTTGACTAGGCAAAGTTGAACTTAAGGAATTCATAGATTTGACAAATCTTGACCTAGTTAGATCCATTTAGCCTGACAATACGACGCTTGGATAGGTTGAGCAGGGAGATATATATGGGAATCTACTGGTCACATTAAAAGAACTTGTATCTGGAACTGTGGATTAACTTTTCCTCGATGTGCGGATTCTGTCCTTAATTCCGGTATTGATGGGGTGACTGGTGAATTCCGATAAATTAGGTCCGTAGAAAATTGTTTTCTCTCTATCTGTCTGTTAGTCATATGTTGCTTCCTTTGCGTGATCGAGAGATCCGACCTGGACTGTAGCATATACAACTCTATTTCTCTGCATCCTCTATCTATGCAATTCTTTCTGTCTGTTAGCCATATATTGTCTCCTTTGCGTGACTCACAATCCGACCTGGTACACAGTATATGCATCATTATTTTTCTCAATCCCTCTAAAACTTTAGTTAGTCATATGTTTCCCCCTCTGCGTGATTGGAAGAGATCTAACCTGGGTGTATAGCATATGCATTCTAAATCTATCTACTCTCTTAATAATTGTCTGCTCACCCGATGTAAGGAGTATTCTGGAAATCCTTGATTACTGGAGCATATCAGGAAGCGGAAAACATGTTCTAGTACAATTAAAATTAAACACTTACATATTGTCTATAGATCTCGCTGCTCAATTTAGGTGGACAACAATATCCCTGGTCGTCGTCAGCTGAATGGTCCTTAAGAAATATTATCCAGGAACTTAGGATCACTTTGTCTTGTAACTAATGGTATGTCCTAATTTTGTCACAATTTTTCGTGTTTAAGTGGACCACAATACCAGCGATCAACCAGACAAAGACGTGAAGATAAAGGTACCGACAAGTGGATTAAGGCTATCTAACAACTTTGATCCCAGTGTCACAAAATTATTTTCAGTGATTTTTGAGATGAAGTTAAGTCTGTATTTATTTTATCTCAATTTTAGTTTTATTTTTATTTTTATTTTATTTTTAGTTTTTTTTTTATTTTTTAATTGTCAAAATTTAATTTTTAAACTCTTAAATTTTAGAAATTATTTTATTTTATTTTTAGTTTAATTTTGATTTTATTTTAATTTTAAAATCCTCAAAAGGCTTTATTTTTGAAAAATTAATTGGGATTTGGACTGTGCCTTATACTGTGTGGGAGACAGGTAAAATTCAAAGGAGGTATAAAAGGTGGAGTTTACTGTTGGAAACCCTTTCCACCCTTCTATTCATCCTTCCGGTCGCAAACCCTCTTCACTCTCTCTCATCTCGAAAAAAATTTGTGTGTTTTTGCAAAATCGTTTAGTCCACATCAAAGGTATGCTAAAACCGACTGAGGAAATGGTGTTTGTTCATCGATTCGACTGATACTGGGGGATTAATCGAGGGTTTTCAGTTCGTCGGTGTTTACGGTTTAGGGAGGGCTTACGACCGTAAACGGTCTGAGCTTACGGCCTAGAAGTTTGCGACCGTAAACTCCTTTTGAAGCTTACGACCGTAAACTCGGTTTATGGTCAGGAGATTACTGCAGTGGGTTTACGGCCGTAAACCCAATCTGGACCGTAAACCCTACTTTGACCATTTTTTACCGTAAACCCAATTTTGACCATTTTTGACCGTAAACCCAATTTTGACCATTTTTTTATCGTAAACCCAATTTTGACCATTTTTGACCGTAAACCCAATTTTGACCATGTTTGACCGTAAACTCAAAATTATTGATCAAAATATTTCTTTTTAAGGCCAAAATGAAATTGATTAATTAAGAAAACTTAAAGCTTTAACTGCTCAAATATTTCGTTTTTCTTACTTGGCCTGGTGTAGTGCAGATCAATGGCGAGTTTGAAGTTTGCTGACATTCATAACTTGGCTATTGTACTGGATGATCCTCCTGCTGCTCATGGAGATTTCAGGTCAATGATCTACAGGCTGAGAGAATGCTGCCTAGCCTTTGCCTTTACTGTGAACCCAATCATCTATCAGAAGATCGTCAGGGAGTTTTGGCAGACTGCTAAGATGACAAGAGACAATGGAGTAGTTACCGTTGAAGCTGTTGTGAAAGGATGCAAGATTATGATCACTGAGCAGTACATCAGAGAAATATTGATGATTAATGATCAACCTGATTTTCTTACTGAAATCGGGATTAAAGATGTGCAAAAGATTCTCAAGAAGATGGGGTATGAAGGCATCTATCCTGCCACTGTGAAAAAGCTTCTGCCACCCTACTGGAGATTCTTGGCTCATGTATTTGTGAGCTGTATCTCGGGCAGAAGATCAGGTGCTGATGAAATCTCGCTAAGGAACACAGGGGCAATTGTTTCACTAGCTGCAGGAATCCACTTCAACTTCTAAAAGTTCATATTGGATGAGTTCATAGTAAACATCAATGCCATAAACCGGGAGACTAGAGATTCTTTCTTGCTGTATCCTAGGTTCATTCAGTTGTTCACTGACACTCAATTTTCGAAGATGGTCAAAGAGGGAGACACACTAGATATGAAGTCGTTAGGCCCCCACACTGTTGGTCTTATTAAGCAGAATCGCAAGGGCAAGGTCGTCTTCCAAGGATTACATCCTCTAGTGAAATTCGGAAAATTTGCTGAGATAAATGAATCTTCCAAATCTCATGGAACGTCAGACAAAATGTCATCTGAGCCCACTTCTTCTGAGAGAGTCATTTCGGAAGATGATGTTATTACAGTGTCAGATCGTGCT
The DNA here is from genome assembly GCF_052849685.1 of Lactuca virosa. Lineage (NCBI taxonomy): Eukaryota > Viridiplantae > Streptophyta > Magnoliopsida > Asterales > Asteraceae > Lactuca > Lactuca virosa. The sequence continues at coordinate 242,393,075 of NC_136428.1, forward strand.
GAAGAGGAAGAAACTCCAGCTCCTAATGCACAAGTAGCTGAGGAACATGAACTGACATCTGTCCAGGTCCAAAGTGATTATAATGAGGGGTCTTCAAAAGGCGGAACGGAGACTGATTTGTATGAAGACCTCGATCTCACTGGGTTCGATAAGGATGAAATTCCTTTAAATTTTGATAGTAATGAAGACTTCATGACCGGTGAAAACCTTAACACGCTACTTGATAATATCGATGAAGTTGCTCATCCAGCAACAGAGATAAGGGAAACTGAAGACGTTCTCGAAGCCACGCCTCCTCTTACCAATCCAATGGCGGAAATAGCAATTCCTATGGTGACAGTGTCAGGGACTCCTCCCCTTGATGTTGTTCCACCTACATCTGAGCCATTGGAAAGTGATCGCACAACTACACAGGCCTCTCAACCTCCAATAAAAAGACGAAGACTTGACCCTAGACAGGGAATTCCTGATTCGGGTGTACTTCAAAGCTTTACAACTCCACCAACAACTACTCCCGCCATTGTTTCATCTGAACCCGTCAGTGAAGGTCCTAGCACCTTCTATGAAGCTGGTGGCTCTTCCTTCCCCACAAATTTATCTCCTCACAGGCCAGACCATGATGTTGCTTCTGTGAGGCTAGCCAGGCATTTGGCCGAAGAACAATTCACAACGCCTCCCTCACGTGGAAAAGGAATTTCTATTGGGGTTGGCAGCTCAGGAGAAGAGAATCCTTCAATACTTGGACTTTAGAAGGAGATCGATGCACTGAATCAGAAAAATATTGATTTAGATCAGAAAAATATTGAGCTGGATATCAAGGTTGCAGACCTTCAGACTGAAAATGCAAAGCTCAATATTCAAGTTGTCGAACTTATTGAAGATAAAGCTCTGAAGACGAAGCAGATTACTGATCTTCAGACGCATTTTGGCTTATTCACCGCCAGCTACTACGATCTAAAGAAGAAGCTGGAAGAAGATTTTGGCGACAAATTCAAGTCATCTGTCGATGAGCAAAAGATCTATCTTCCTGATCAAGATGCTCCCATAGTTCCACAATCTATAAGAACAACCACCGTTGTTGATCGTTTTGACAAGGAACCAGTGCAGGCTCCGAAGGTAGTGGCATTGAAACGAGCTAAAATGGCCAAGTCAGCTGAAAAGGGTCAATTTCTATTCAAAAGGAACTCAGATCACAATGCTCCCTGGGATCAATCAAAGATCACCTTTACGGAACTGGGAGAAAATCGTTTCAGAGACATTTATGGTGATAGGTCAGGGATCATTTCGTGGGGATTCCATGATACTATGAACATGTGGATCGTGAGAAGAAAGAGTGGCAATATTGAACTATACAAAGATGCTCACGATTTTAACTCTTTGACTAGGATTGACCTTACGGAGCTGTCAAATGCTCCTTTCTCAAATCCATCAAATAATCCCATGGCGACTCAGTTCAAGACATTTTTGGAAGATCAAGTTGCTAAGGGTTTTCCTTCAATGAAGACTGTTAAGTCTATCATCAAGATTTGCCCTAGCGTCATTGATCCCAAAACAAATCAGCCACTTCGGTCAGTGATGTGGCCCGCTACTGCTCAAGTAAAGCAAATTCCCGTCCTTCAAAATCATCCAGATGGATATCTCAAATCCATGCAATATTGGGTATTTGATGAAATAATAGCTTCTGCTGTCATCAAGCTTAAAGAGGATTGTATCCGCTTGTATGACAAGAGGGGTCTGCTTCAGTTTGGTAGGTGGGATATACATCAGCTCTCTATTCATCAGATCAAGGTGGCTGAAGACCTTTTTGAGTCCGCTGCTAAGGAGTACACATCGATGGTTGCTGTGATTATTGAGAAGGAGATGTGGAATGGAGCTATGGGAAAATCTGATGTGCTGGTAATTGACAAAAACTGAGTTCAAGCTAGCACCAAACCAAGGGGGAGATTGAAGGGTCCAGTTAATGGTTTGGTCTAGGCTTTCATTGTAATAGTTCATTATGAGTCTTTAGTGTGTTTTGGGTGTTGTTTAGCTGTTTACGGCCCAAGAGTGAGTTTACGGCCGTAAACCCAGTTTGCGGCCCAAGTCAAGTATATATAGAGGAGTTGTAGGTCTTTGTCCAGTTGTTGATGCCAGAGAGTTTACGGTTTACTGTATCGAGTTGTACCAGACGTTTTACTGCAATAAACGTGTGCAAGCTTGATTAATCTTCTTCTTCTATTCTTATTCTGTTTGCTATTGATTGTTTGATTGCTTGATCATTGGTAAAGATCCGTTTCAGGACCTTACATTAGTGTCTAAGCCCATAACTATTTTGGTATGTACTTGACCCGATGGTGCATGGTCCTTTTGGGTTTCCTTCACCAAAGCAACTTGATAGGATGAATTATGGAGAGAAAGGATTAATTATGATTTATTAATATATTATGAGAATAATATATTAAAGGAGAAATCATATTGTTTAATTAATATTAGTCAATAATTAATTAGGAATTAATTCTGTGGCTAAAACAGATTAATTAAACTTAGGGGACTAGAACTATCAATTGTGTGATAGTTAAATATTGGGCTAATGGACTTCTTATTAGAGGGGTGGACGAATTCTATGGGGAAACCCATTAGAAATCGTCCAAGGCCTCTAAAGGAGGAGTCCATGGGTTGCTTAGGGCCTAAGCAGTCAAATTAGGGTTTCCTTGTTAGATAACCCTAATAGCCTCACTATTTAAGCACCCCTAGGGCACCAAAAACGTGGCTAAGAGTTTCCTTAGGGTTTCTAGACGTTTTTGAGTGCCTCTCCTCTTCTCCTTCTTCATCCTCTTGCTCTTGGTGTTTGTGAGCCATTAGAGGAGACATTTGTGACTCTAAGTTTTTAGAAGCCAATTATTGGAAGGAATAGATTGTTATTGCTACATAAAAATCAAGGTAAGATCTAAACCCTATTCTTATGTTAATATCGATTATCACATGCTAGATCTAGGGTTTATGGCTTTGGATGATTATTGCATGTGCATTAGACAAACTAGATCCAAAGCTTTAGGGTTTGCATGCACACCATAGGAATGATGTAGTGCTCATAACCCATCACAAGGCTCGACACACCATCTCAAATTTGACTATCTTGTTGACAACATTAGGAGTTAGATCGTCGACGGAGAAGCCGTAATGGCGCATGATGTCATCAAAGAAATCGGTCGTTAACAGTCAAAGCCCCACTTCAAATATTGGTATGTGGAATCTGACCTTTCCTTCCAGCGTACGAGTTATAATGGCCCTCTTTCGAGGGTACTTTACCCCATGTTCCGGAAGGAAACCAAATCGTTCCTGCAGATTTGCAAACTCGCTTGAAGAGGGCACAATCCCAGTATCGGAGCGGCCATTATCCATCGGTAAGAAGGTAAAAGAAAGAAGCAAAGAAGAAGGAGAAGTAGTTGAAGAACGGAAGAGCAAAGACAAGAAATTGTCTCCGATAAAGGAAGCTTTTGTGACAACCCGAAAGATTTGGATCAAGTAAGGTCTAAATTTGTAACCCTATTACAATAAAACCTCGAAAACCAAAAGGGCATAAGTGCATGTATATGGGTATATACACTTTGGAAATCATGTATAAGATAAACTCTTGAAAGTGAACAAGTTTATCAAGGCAAACTAGACAAATAAATTGGAATAGGAATCATGAATTTAAAATATTTTTTATTGGTATTTAGCCTAATATCCCACCCACCCTAGACCATTTGAAAGCCATAAGTACAATGACTTATAAGCTAACATATATGTATATAAATATGTGTAAATAATCTTTGTGGAACCATAATTGAAATTCACTTTGACAAGTCAACAAGATAGCACCCAAAAAGCATTTATTTTATGAATTAAGGCCTAGAACTCCACTATGGCCGAAAACACCCTTGCGGGGACAAGTTAGGACCGAAAACACACCCTAGGATGAGCCTAGGACTGAAATCTCAATGAATAGAAAGCACCTTGGCCAAAAACTACATTAATGGAACAATTTTTGGCCGTGAACACCATTAGTGGATCATTGTTGGCCGAAAACACATTAAATGGAAGGTATATGACCGTAAACCCTTCCATGGGACATCCCTTTGGCCGTAAACCCCTTTAGCGGACCACTCTTTGACCGCAAAAAACTTCATACTAGGCTAATTTAATAGGGTTTGTGGTCTAGAGTGTGAATAAGACAAGGATAAGGTTGACTTTAGGATGTGATGTCCATTTCTATTTCCCCATGCAATTCACAGGTTCCTACGTAATTAACCAACATGTATCCATGAATTATCCCATGAATAACCAAGTTAATATTCCCCCATATAATGTAGTTGTAACATCCCAATTTTAAAGTCCTAAAATTTCTTTTTAATTAACTGTCTCATAAAAACATTCATAAGAAAATACTGTGAAAACACATCATCTCATAAAACAATGTATCATGTCTAAAAATCCAAGTCATAAAATAGTAACATATCAGAGTACAATCCCAGAAGACTCCATGCGGAAATGATGTGTGTGTGTGATGCGCTGCTACACTGCCGGCTCCTTCCCCTTAGACGAAGAGGTACCTGAAACCCAAAACTAAAACTGTAAGCACAAAGCTTAGTGAGTTCCCCCATCATACCACATACCATACAGACATATCGCATTCATACTGCCGGGCAATTCTGGGGTGCCTGACCTACCCAGTACGGCCATTCTCGGGTGCCGACCTACCCGTGTCAAACCATTCTGGGGTGCTGACCTACCCATGTCAAGCCATTCTGGGGTGCTGACCTGCCCTTCGGTCCTATCAACCGAACCTCGGGGACTATTCCACCCCCTACTGCTACTATCACATATATCATAACGTAAACATACTGTCAGACGTTTATGGGGTGTCCGACTTACCCTTCGGTCCTAACAACCAAACTTGAGGACTATTCCTTCCCTACTACCACTATCACATATAACATAACATGCCAGCATATAATCATATCATCACATGCTATCAGACATATCTGGGGTGTCTGGCCTACCCTCCGGTCCTAACAACCGGACTCTACTACTGTCACATATACATATCGTGCTAGCATATAACCTATCAGGTGGTAGCAAACCTAGATGAATATCACAAAGACAATCATCCAATCATACAACTCCTACTGGTGGGCCGGCATTGTGGCCGTAGACCCACCGCTACTGTAAGGTAACTCACCTCGTACAAGTAGCTGCTGATAATCTGTGCGGGAAACCTCTGTCTGCTGTCGCTCCGGAAATCCTCCGGCTACAATCCCCACAAAATACTTAATCAGAGTCTGATATCTACTCTTAGGGTAAAATGACCATTTTACCCCCAACCAAGTCCAAGTCAAAGTCAACTTCCAGTTGACCCGACTCGCCGAGTTGGGCCGTCAACTCGTCGAGTCCCTTCCCTTTACTCGTCCTTATCCATGACTTGACTCGTCGAGTTTGGCAACGACTCGACGAGTTCCCTTTCTTCACGAACATCAATGGACCTTCAACCGACTCGCCGAGTCGGATGAACACTCGTCGAGTTCACCTTCAACTGATGAACAAGTCCTGACCTTGACTCGCCGAGTTGTATGAACAACTCGTCGAGTTCATCTTCAAACATAAGAAGATTGCCTTGGACTCGCCGAGTCTGTTCTAGCACTCGTCGAGTCCCATGAACTCCAGGTCTAAAATTAAGTCCAATGCGTTGGGTCACTCTTTCTGTCCTGTTACAACCCTTCTAACACCCAACTGAGTCCTTTTGACCCTCAACAAATATGGGACTCAAAGCCTTGGACTCGTCGAGTCCCAAGAACGGACTCGCCGAGTCGATAACATCCACACCCTAAATCCTCGATTTCTGATGTACAACACTTGACCAAATGATAGATCCAAGCCCCTAAGCTCGATCTAGCACGTAAAGTTACGAACTTTACGTGCATGCATGGGACTTTTGAGCCAAAAAGGCTCTAAAATGGCTCTAGTGTTGCATGGAGCCTTCGTTGGGTGCAAAAGCAACCCAAATCTGCCTTGTGACCCCTTTAAAGACCTGATTCCAAAGCCTCAACCCCCAACCATGTTTGCAATCATGGTTGGATACCAAAAATAGCTTATAAAAGCCCTAAATCTCCCCAAAAAGGGATTTATCAAATGAAAGAGCAAGGTACAGACTTTATACCTCTCAAGAACTGCAATTGATGAACCAAACTCAAATCCTTCAGTTCCCTCTTGATCCTTCTATGCTCTTCCTTCTTCTTTGTGAAAAAAACCACCAAAATCACTCAAAAGCCTTAGATCTTGCACCAAAACACTTAGGGTTTGCTATGGAGGGTTTCTGGGAGCATAAAGGGGCGATGGAGGCTGCATAAGGTTGTTTAAATAGGGTGCAAACCCTCATATTAGGGTTTTGTCCAGTCAGAGCCTACTCGTCGAGTCCGGGACCCGACTCGACGAGTCTATCACTTAAATCCCGCGCCTCATCCCTCTTCTACTCGGCGAGTTGGTCCTTCAACTCGCCGAGTCCAAGGCCAAAATGAAAAAATTACTTAAATAGAATACTTACCTGGAACCGGGTGCTACAAATCTCCCCCACTTATTTTAGACATCGTCCTCGAAGTCTGCTGCTCGATCCTGGAATAGCTCTGGGTAATGCTCCATCATCTCATCCATCGGCTCCCAAGTCCACTCCGAGCCCTTCCGGTGCTGCCATTGCACCTTCACTAGTTCCACCTTTTTGTTCCTCAGATCCTTTGACTTCCGGTCGAGGATCGCCACTGGCCGCTCAATATAATTCAGGTTGTCATCAACCTGAATATCCTCTAAGGGTACCACTGCTGAGTCGTCAACCAAGCACATCCGCAACTGAGAGACGTGGAAAGTGTTGTGGATCTGGCTAAGTTCGGCTGGCAGATCCAACCTATATGCCACCTTGCCCACCCGGGCTATAACCCTGAAGGGTCCAATATACCTGGGACCCAACTTGCCCTGTTTCCTGAATCGGATGACGCCCTTCCATGGCGACACCTTCAGGAGAACCATATCCCTGACCTGAAACTCCAGGTCCGATCGGCGCTTGTCGGCATAACTTTTCTGCCGACTCTGAGCAGTCTGAAGTCTGCTCCGAACCTGCTGAATTCTCTCTGTCGTCTTGAGCACCACTTCGGTGCTCCCCATGACCCTCTGACCAACCTTACCCCAACATATCGGGGTTCTGCACTTCCTCCCGTATAACATCTCGAAGGGAGGACGGTCAATACTCGCATGATAGCTATTATTATACGAGAACTCCGCCAACGGAAGGTAGGTATCCCAGCTACCTCCGAAGTCTAAAACACATGCCCGCAGCATATCCTCTAATGTCTGGATGGTCCGCTCGCTCTGACCATCCGTCTGCGGGTGAAAGGCGGTGCTAAAATGCAGACGAGTACCTAGTTCGTCATGAAACTTCTTCCAAAACCTGGAAGTGAACCGCACATCCCTGTCTGAAATCACCGATACTGGCACCCCGTGCCGCGCCACTACCTCCCTGATATAGATATCGGCCAACCTTTCGGCCGAAATACTTTCCTGAATCGGGATAAAATGGGCGCTCTTGGTCAATCGATCGACGATGACCCAAATCGAATCCACTCCCCGCACGGTCCTGGGAAGCTTTGTGATAAAATCCATCATAATGTCTTCCCATTTCCACAGCGGGATATCCAACGGCTGCATCTTGCCGTGTGGCCTCTGGTGCTCGGCATTGACCTTCCTGCAGGTCCACCACCGCTCCACATACCATGCTACGTCCCGCTTCATGCAGGGCCACCAATAATCAGGACGAAGATCTCTATACATCTTCGTCGCTCCGGGATGGATAGAAAATCTGGATTTGTGTGCCTCCTCCATCAGGATCTGGCGCACGCCTCCATGATAAGGGACCCACACCCTATGGTGAAGAGTCAATAACCCTCGGCTATCATAGTCGAAGGAGGAAACCTGCCCCATAATCCGCTCGCTCTTCCGATGTTCCTCCTTCATGGCCTCCTGCTGGGCCTCCCGAATCTGCTCCAACAGCGGAGTCACCACTTTCATCCCCAGACAGATATCCCTGATCGGCGTTGCCTTGCGGCTAAGCGCGTCGGCCACCACATTGGCCTTCCACGGGTGGTAAAGGATCTCGCAATCGTAATCCTTCACCATGTCCAACCACCGACGCTGCCTCATGTTCAGATTTGGCTGGTCCATGAGATACCTCAGGCTCTTATGGTCCGTGTAGATGGTACAACGAACACCATAGAGGTAATGACGCCAAATCTTGAGGGCGAACACCACAGCCCCCAGCTCCAAATCATGTGTCGGGTAGTTCGCCTCGTGAGGCTTCAGCTGCCTCGAAGCGTAAGCAATGACATGCCCTCTCTGCATCAATACTGCGCCCAAACCTGAGATGGACGCATCACAGTATACAACAAAATCCTCCATGCCCTCTGGCAGGGCTAAGATTGGCGCCTCGCATAATCTCTGTCTCAGCGTCTCGAATGCGGCCCGCTGATCAGGCCCCCAGCGAAAGGCCACGGCTTTCCTCGTCAGCCTGGTCAGGGGCACGGCTATCTTGGAGAAGTCCTGAATGAATCTCCGATAGTAGCCTGCCAATCCCAGAAAGCTCCGAATCTACGATGGAGACCTCGGAACTTCCCACCTCATCACGGCCTCAACCTTGGCCGGGTCCACTGATATCCCGTTCTGGTTGACAAGGTGCCCGAGAAACTACACCTCGCGCAACCAGAACTCACACTTGGAGAACTTAGCATACAAGCTCTCCCTTCTCAAAGTCTCCAGAACCTCTCGCAGATGCTCCTCATGCTGCTCTCGTGTCTTGGAGTAAACCAAGATATCATCAATAAACACTATCACAGACTGGTCTAACATCGGTCTACACACGCGGTTCATGAGGTCCATGAACGCGGCAGGAGCATTGGTGAGCCTGAAAGGCATCACCACAAACTCATAGTGGCCATAGCGCGTCCGAAACGCAGTCTTCTGTACATCCTCCTCTCTGACCCTCAACTGATGATACCCTGATCGCAAATCAATCTTGGAGAACCAAGATGATCCCTGTAGCTGGTCAAAGAGGTCATCAATCCTCGGGAGTGGGTAACGGTTCTTCACCGTTACCTTATTCAGCTCCCTATAATCTATACACATCCGATGCGACCCGTCCTTCTTCTTCACAAATAGAATCGGGGCTCCCCAGGGTGAACTGTCGGGTCTAATGAAACCCTTGTCTAACAGCTCCTGCAGCTGTGTAGACAACTCCTGCATCTCAGGAGGAGCCAACCGATACGGTGCCTTAGCTATCGGAGCCGCATCAGGGATTAGTTCAATCCTGAACTCTACCTGCCTCTCCGGAGGTATCCCTGGCAACTCTTCGGGGAACACGTCTGCAAACTCTCGTACCACGGGCACATCGCTCACCGTTGCCTTACCCATCTCCCAGGTATCCATCACATAGGCAACAAATCCTGCGCAACCCTGCTGAAGGTAACGCCTAGCTCTCGCTGCTGAACATAAAGCTGGTCCTTGATGTGGCCTCTCGCCCTGAATCACCAGCTCTCCCCCACTTGGGGTCCTGATCCGCACCAACTGCTGCGCACAGTCAATCACTGCCCCATTGGGGCTTAGCCAATCCATACCGATAATAACCTTGTTCCCCCACAAAGGTATGGGAACCAGATCTACCAGGTAACGCTCCTCAAACAGTCGCAGGACGTAATCTCGGTAGACCTCTGATGCTCGCACTGACCGGTCGTCCGCAATCTCGACCTCTAGAGGGCAATCCAACATGCCCGACGACTCCGGAAACTTCTTGCTAAGCGCAAGAGAGACAAACGATCGGGTAGCACCCGAATCAAACAATACCTGAATTGGGATACTGTTCACATGGAACGATCCTAAACAGAGCACATACATAACATATCAAAATCACAACAGCATATCATGAAAGCATAAACAAGAAGTCATACCCGTCACCACATCGGGTGCAGCGCGTGCCTCCTCGGCTGTCAACTGAAATGCCCGGCTCCGCACCACTGGAGCCTCTGTCTTGACCTTCCGGCCATCTGCAACCCGTGCTGTCGCTGAAACCGGCACCGCTGCTGACACTGCTGTCAACCTCGGGCAATTGGCCTTTTTGTGGCCCCTCTGATTGCAATGGAAGCAAATCAGGTCTGTCATCTGTACTGTGGGGGCGGGGGCAGTACAATCCCTGCCAAAGTGTCCCGTCTTGCCGCACTTGTAGCAGGCTGACGATCCTGCTCTACAAGCTCCCTCATGCGGCATGCCGCACTTCCTGCAGCGGCTCTGGCCCGGCTGGCCCTTCGACCTAACGTCGGATCCCTTGGGTTTCTTCCCCGAAACCCCTGTAACCTGCTCAGACTCAGCTTTCCTCTTCCTCACATGCTCCAAATCGAGCTCCCTCTCCCGCGCCCTGGAAATCATGGACTCCAGGGTCAGGCAGGCAGAGTAGCTGACATGCACCCGAATATCAGCCCTCAACATATCATGGTAGCGGGTCTTCCGCATCTCCTCATCCCCCGCATACTGGGGTACCAACAATGCTCTCTCCCGGAACTTGGCGGTGATCTCCGCCACAGTCTCCGTAGTCTGCCTCATATCCAAAAACTCTCTGGCCAGCTGCTGAAGCTCTACAGCCGGCGCAAACTCAGCTCTGAATCTGGTCACGAAATCTGACCACGTCATAGCCTCGACGGCTGGGGCTCCCAATGAGTCACCAGTCGACTCCCACCAGTCTCTAGCTCTATCCCTCAAACATCCCGCAGCAAAGCGGACCTTTGACTCTTCCGGGCAGAAGCTCGTCAACTGCACAGACTCAATGTCTGCTATCCATCTCCTGGCAGCGATGGGGTCTTTCACCCCGTGATAATCCGGCGCACCACTCCCACGGAAGTCCTTAAAGGACAGTGTGCGCGTACTCGTCTGGCTAGACGCCATATCACTCCTGAATGCCCGGAGGCGATCCTCCATCAGCTCAACAATCCCTTCCTTGATCGACCCGAAAATGACCGGGGTCGACTCAAGAATGCCTCTCGTGATCTCAGACGCGATGAACTCGCGCAGCCCGTCATCAACCTGCTCGGATCCTGCACCCGAGCCTGATCCTGATCCTGATCCGGAACCTCCTACTCCATGTCGCGTGGTTACCATGCTAAAAAAATACACGCATAAATGTCAGGATCATACATACTCTCGGGAGGTCTAACACACTCTCCAAGTTTCCCGGTTCTGTCTCAACCTTCCTTGATTTGAGTACGGATCCTCTGCTTCCAGTAGTACGCGCCCATACTACCTTCCACATCTATCCGTACTTTCCTCAAGGACTGTCTCGACTTCACCAGGTCCCTTAACCAATATCCCTTTCCATCTAGTCTCATCCCAGGCTTTCCTGGGGCACTCTCTGACCTACTCTCCGCCATCAGCTGCACTAGGAGTCCCTACTTCCCTTCTCTAACTAGCTTGCGAGTACTGTTAAATAACCGCTCACTAGTTAGTTAAAGTTAGCCAGGACCCCTTAAGCACAAAGCAAGCAGCATTCGTGCATCGAGTAACCACATCAGGCATAACCTAATCAGGCTATCCTACTGCTGACTAAACAGTCCTAGCATACAGCTCGTACAACAGGCATACAAGGCATCCTCCTAGATCCTTAGCCCTAATCTAGCATGCAGTTCTCAGAATCATATATCATATAACTTATTATAACAAGTATGGGTATCTTGGGGAAAACTTACTTGACCTCGGCTGGTCGCACGCATCACACACCTTGTTCTTTCTCAAAACCCTTTGACTCAGATTTTAGAAAACCATTTTCTTTGTAAAAATCTTTTAAATCCCTCGATTTGAGTCCAGACACTCCTGAGGGTATATCCGAATCCCTCAAACCAGGGCTCTGATACCAACTTGTAACATCCCAATTCATACTGTCGGGGAATTCTGGGGTGCCCGACCTACCCAGTACGGCCATTCTGGGGTGCCGACCTACCCGTGTCAAACCATTCTGGGGTGCTGACCTACCGATGTCAAGCCATTCTGGGGTGCTGACCTACCCTTCGGTCCTATCAACCGAACCTCGGGGACTATTCCACCCCCTACTGCTACTATCACATATATCATAACGTAAACATACTGTCAGACGTTTCTGGGGTGTCCGACTTACCCTTCGGTCCTAACAACCAAACTTGAGGACTATTCCTTCCCTACTACCACTATCACATATAACATAACATGCCAGCATATAATCATATCATCACATACTATCAGACATATCTGGGGTGTCTGGCCTACCCTCCGGTCCTAACAACCGGACTCTACTACTGTCACATATACATATCGTGCTAGCATATAACCTATCAGGTGGTAGCAAACCTAGATGAATATCACAAAGACAATCATCCAATCATACAACTCCTACTGGTGGGCCGGCATTGTGGCCGTAGACCCACCGCTACTGTAAGGTAACTCACCTCGTACAAGTAGTTGCTGATAATCTGTGCGGGAAACCTCTGTCTGCTGCCGCTCTGGAAATCCTCCGGCTACAATCCCCACAAAATACTTAATCAGAGTCTGATATCTACTCTTAGGGTAAAATGACCATTTTACCCCCAACCAAGTCCAAGTCCAAGTCAAAGTCAACTTCCAGTTGACCCGACTCGCTGAGTTGGGCCGTCAACTCGTCGAGTCCCTTCCCTTTACTCGTCCTTATCCACGACTTGACTCGTCGAGTTTGGCAACGACTCGACGAGTTCCCCTTCTTCACGAACATCAATGGACCTTCATCCGACTCGCCGAGTCGGATGAACACTCGTCGAGTTCACCTTCAACTGATGAACAAGTCCTAACCTTGACTCGTCGAGTTGTATGAACAACTCGTCGAGTTCATCTTCAAACATAAGAAGATTGCCTTGGACTCGCCGAGTCTGTTCTAGCACTCGTCGAGTCCCATGAACTCCAGGTCTAAAATTAAGTCCAATGCGTTGGGTCACTCTTTCTGTCCTGCTACAACCCTTCTAACACCCAACTGAGTCCTTTTTACCCTCAACAGATATGGGACTCAAAGCCTTGGACTCGTCGAGTCCCAAGAACGGACTCGCCGAGTCGATAACATCCACACCCTAAATCCTTGATTTCTGATGTATAACACTTGACCAAATGATAGATCCAAGCCCCTAAGCTCGATCTAGCACGTAAAGTTACGAACTTTACGTGCATGCATGGGACTTTTGAGCCAAAAAGGCTCTAAAATGGCTCTAGTGTTGCATGGAGCCTTCCTTGGGTGCAAAAGCAACCCAAATCTGCCTTGTGACCCCTTTAAAGACCTGATTCCAAAGCCTCAACCCCAACCATATTTGCAATCATGGTTGGTTACCAAAAATAGCTTATAAAAGCCCTAAATCTCCCCAAAAAGGGATTTATCAAATGAAAGAGCAAGGTACAGACTTTATACCTCTCAAGAACTGCAATTGATGAACCAAACTCGAATCCTTCAATTCCCTCTTGATCCTTCTATGCTCTTCCTTCTTCCTTGTGAACAAAACCACCAAAATCACTCAAAAGCCTTAGATCTTGCACCAAAACACTTAGGTTTTGCTATGGAGGGTTTCTGGGAGCATAAAGGGGCGATGGAGGCTGCATAAGGTTGTTTAATAGGGTGCAAACCCTCAGATTAGGGTTTTGTCCAGTCAGAGCCTACTCGTCGAGTCCGGGACCCGACTCGACGAGTCCATCACTTAAATCCCGCGCCTCATCCCTCTTCTACTCGGCGAGTTGGTCCTTCAACTCGCCGAGTCCAAGGCCAAAATGCAAAAATTACTTAAATAGAATACTTACTAGGAACCGGGTGCTACAGTAGTAAACATCCTAACACCCTTTCCATCTTTTTTCTCATGGCAGTAAACCCTCTCAAAAAGGAAGTTACAATCTTCCAAGTTCAACCATTCTCTAAGCTTGGTCCCTAGATCCTTGTAAGTATTTTCGACATTTACTAGTGAATCTACATATTATTATGTTGATTTCATCCTATTTACACATAATATTATGTGTTAACATCCTTAGGGTATCATAAGCTTCAAAGAGTTCATCAAACACTTAAAGTATTTTAGGCTTGAAATCTTCACTTCATCACTTCAAATCATCCACCAAACCAAGGTGAGTTCATACCCCCATATTTTCAAGCTTTTTCCATGTTTTTAGGGGGGGAATACAAGTAAAACTTTGTTTATCCCACGAATAATTACATGTTTTTATCTTATGTTAAAGATAAAATATTATTTACTTAAGTTATGATTTACACTGGTTTTTGGTATAAATATTTGAGATTTATATATAGCTAAAACAAACATAATTTATGTTATAAAACCATAAGAAAAGTTACTATTTGTAAAACTACATGGCTTTTGGGAACTTATGCTAAGAAATAACTTTACTAGCAGAAAAGATACATTATAGTCACTTACTAATCTAATGGGTTTTAACACCAAAATATTATGTTTTGATTTCATATTTTAATGCTAGAATACACCTTTATATTTATATAAAAGATTATATCAATAGTTTCAAACCAACAAGATAAACTATATGTAACGCCCCGATTCTCAGGTAATTTTTAATTATGAAGTTCTTTGATTTCAAGGTCTACTCGACGAGTTAGTTGCCCTACTCGTCGAGTAGTAGCGGGTTGGTCCACGTGTTTTAGTGACCTACTCCCCGAGTCCATGAAGGGACTCGACGAGTAGAAGCTGGCAGATGAAACCCTAAATCCGGGGTTTTGCACCCTATTTAAGGAAGCATAAGCCTCCTTTGGCCTCTTTGCAGTCCATTGAGAGCCCAGAAAACCCTAATTCGTGTGATGTTTCATTCTTGTGTGTGTTAAGCTTGGGAGGAAGATTTTTGGAGAAAAGGAACTTGGAAGGCAAGGGAATTGGAGCAAGGAAAGTGTGGGAACCCGAATCGACCTCAGCTAGCATCTTCCAGAGGTATCAAGTCGCCACCTTTACTTCTTTTCCCCTTCTAGATCTCTTTTTGGTTGAGTTTGGGGCTTTTATGGATCCTTGAGTTGATATGGTGGACTATGGCCTAGATCTGAAGTTGTAACTTCAGATCTGGACCCTTCTTAAGTCCTAGAGTCATAAAGTTTCTGGTTTGGGCATGAATGAAGCCTTCCTTGGGTAGGAAACCCCATTGTGAGCTTGGATTTGACATTTAGAGCCTTTGTGGCTATGCATGCACGTAAAGTTTGCAACTTTACGTGAAAAGCATGCCTTAGAAGCTTGGATCTGTAGTTTGGAGCCGCTGCATCGCTCAAATAAGTCTGTTTGGCAAAAAGGTCTGAAGGGACTCGGCGAGTCGCATGGTCGAATCGGCGAGTCATATGAAGATAGGCATTGAACTCGACAAGTTGGATGAACAACTCGGCGAGTCCGATGAATATTGTCGTAGACTCGACGAGTGGATGAACAACTCGACGAGTGGATGAACAACTCGGCGAGTCGGTTGAGGTTTCCCCCAACTTATGTACACGTGTGTACCCGTCGAGTTGCAAGAAGGAAATTCGACGAGTGGTCTTAGGGTTTCGATCGTAAACCGAAGGAACTCGGCGAGTCACCCCGGTGACTCGGCGAGTGGGCAAGTACTTCAAAGAACTCGGCGAGTAGCCGAGGGTACTCGGCGAGTTAGGGTCAACATGGATTGTTGACCTTGACTGAGGACTTTGACTTTGTCCAAGGGTTGACTAGTTGGTCTAAGGAGTACCTTGTAAGGTCAAGGGCTTATGGGTATTTTCGTATTATGGTAATAGGTGGAGGAGTCTTTGGCAAGTGATCTGAGAGTTGGAGTTTATCTTCCGAGTTGACATCTGCAAGGTGAGTTATCCTCACTATATCGATAGGGTCTAAGGCACCAAGGCCGGCCCTTTTAGTTGTTATTGTTATGGTATGTTACATGTGGTTATGATTGTTAGATCAGAATCAGGATAGACAGTATGTTATGCTCTCATGATCCGTAGGGATTGATATGTTAGTGACCTGCTAGGTCAGTACTCTAGTTATGAGAGATTGCTATGTTTGGTGATCAGTGAGATAGATATGTTTGATGATGTATATGCCAGTATATGTTAGTTATGCGCACATGGTTAATTGCTTGTTGCTTGGGTTGAGGCGGTCCTGCTTTGTGCTAAAGGCCAACACACCCTATGAGTGGTCCGGGGAGACTGTAGGCCCACGTGGCGGTCCAGTCATGCCGAAGGCTCGGTATAGATCCAGTTAGACTGTAGGCCCTGTAGGGCAGTCCAGTCAGGCCGATGGCCCAGTATGCATGTTGATTGATTGATTATTACGGATATGGTATTATCAGTGTGGTATTGGTATTTTGGGGGTAGCTCACTAAGCCCTCGAGCTTACAGTTTTCAGTTTATTGTTTCAGGTGCTTCAGGAGTTCATGGCAAGGCGAAGGCGTGACCATACCGCTCCTCATCCTTATGATCTGGCTTTTGGGACACTCTGATTGAATAATGATTTGAAAACATTTTGTAAACAACACTATTGGGTTTTATTTATGATTGAAAAAGTTTAAATTTGGCGTAAAATTTTTGGATGTTACAAGTTGGTATCAGAGCCTTGGTTTGACTGAATTGGGGGAAACATACGTGTGAACCCAGTCTCAAATCAAGGAAATTTTCGAAATAAATTCTAAAATGGTTTTCAAAATAAAGGATGGAGGATGCAGAGGGTACGATCAGCCGGAGCCTGTAAGTAAACCCCAAAATACCATACAATTATTATGATATGTTAGAACAGCATGTTAGTGCTAGGCTAGGGATCTTCAGGAATCGCATGATAGACTTGCCTGATTATATGATGCCTACTAGCCTAGGGTTTCTTGTATATGGAATTGACATCATTACTGTAGCCATTAGTGTAGGCGCCACGGCTGTGCGTAATCAAGATCTTATAGCCTGAGAATGTTTGATCCAGTCTTCGGATAGGATTGGGTATTCGAAAGTCTATTGGGTCCAGTGTTATGTGCGACTAGCCTGTACTAGCCCTGCAGGGGTTGATGGAAGTTTCATGGATGTGTGGGTCGTGTGGAGCTGTGAGATCAGTTGTGGGATAGGTGATGTTTCCCTAGGAGTAAGGGTTGAGCGCATGTTATGTTGATGATAGTGTTAGGGTGTTGTGGTGATACTTGAGACAAATATGGGTAGGTGTGGAAGGTAGTATGGGCCCGTACTACTGAAAGCACAGGACCCATACGCGTAGCAAGGAAGTCACAACCCCTAGAGTTTGTGGGTTTTGGTCTCCCGATATTATGTTAATTATCTGATGACTTGAATATATATTTCAGTATGGTGGTGAAGAGACGTGTTGCTACTGGATCCGGATCAGGATCGGGATCGGGAGACGGAGGGTCAGAGGTGCCGATAGCACCCGAGCCCGTGGTACAGATAGGGACCGGGGAGCTGGATGCCAGGATCCGGGAGATTATGCACGACGAGATTGTCGCAGCGTTCCGAGCACAGTTGCCAGAGATGTTTGGGTCGATTAAGACCGCGATGGTTGAGTACTTTGATGAGCGTTATGCAGCTCTAGCAGAGACAGCTGCCGCTGCAGCCACTTCGGCTGTAACTGCGGCAGGGGTTAGAGGAGGAGCCAGCAGGGCTTTCCAGTACTGGGACTTCGATAATACGAAGCCCTCGACGTTTGATGGTACACAGGATGCGATCAGGGCTATGAGGTGGTTATCTGACGTGGAGGGATGTTTCTTCACGTGTTCATGTCCTGCTGACCAGAAGGTCAGGTGTGCCCTGAACCTGCTGAGGCTTGGGGCAAAGGACTGGTGGAGATTGACGACAGGGTCGTACACGGATGATCAGCGAGCTGCTGTTACTTGGGAGCAGTTACGGGATGTGTTCCGCACCCGCTACGTTCCACGTGTTGAGCGGGAGCGGCTTGCTCAGGAGTTTTTGACATTGAGACAGTATGGGGAGTCAGTGATGGAGATCACTCGTATGTTCACGGAGAGGGCTATGTTCTGCCCGGAGTTTGCTTCAGGGCAGTCTCAGATGACTCATTATCTGAGTATGCTCAAGACTAATATTCGACAGTTTGTTGCTACGCAACGTTGTGAGACTCTTTTGGATCTTCAGGAAGCCGCGAGGCGGCGCGAGTTGGAGATAGAGCTGCAGTTGAGGGAGCAGCGGCAGGTTCCGGCACAGTCTCAGCCGGCACCTAAGCGGTCCAAGACCGCTGATACTCGGATTGGGGGTCAGCAGAGCCGCACTTGTGGAAAGTGTGGCAGGGGTCATTCAGGGATTTGTCGAGCAGGAGGTGGTTGCCACAAATGTAGCAAGGAGGGGCACTATGCCAGGGACTGTCCCCAGTCCGCCCCTCCAGCAGATATGAGGATTTGTTACCAGTGTCATCAGGTTGGTCACGTGAAGAACAACTGCCCGCAGCTCGCCGCCAAGTCGGCGCAGGGATCCGCACCGGCTACTTTGAGGATTGGGGATGGGAGGCCAGTCAAGGCGGAGCCTCCGAAGGCTCAGGGGCGCGCCTTCCAGCTCACGGCCGAGGAGGCCAAGGCAGCACCAGATGTGGTTACTGGTATGTTTCTATTTTCTGTTTCAGTCATTTTATCTATGTTGTGCTTATCGTTTGTGCCTGTGTTTAGGTACTTTTTAGTAAAATCTTTGTCTGCATTGGTTTTATTTGACTCGGGGGCGAGTCGGTCGTTTGTATCTCAGACTTTCAGTAGAGAGTTCAGTGTGTCGGTAGATGAGCTTAAGTGTCCGTTGCGAGTTTCGATCGCCAACGTGCACGGGATTTCTGCTTCTTCAGTTTACCGGGGATGCAAGCTGGAGATCTCCGGGGTATCATTCCCGATAGATTTTATTCCTATTCCCATGGGGGAAGTATGTGTGATCGTAGGGATGGATTGGCTTAGCCGGTTTGGCGCCATGATCGACTGTGAGGGATAGCGAGTAGTAGTTCGAACCCTAAGTGGGGGAGAACTGGTGGTATATGGTGAGGGCACCAGAGTAGGATCAGGGTTTTGTTCGGCCGCCAGGACTCGGCAGTATATTCAGCACGGATGTGCAGGCTATTTAGCGTGTGTGGTGGACCAATCAGGGATCAGACTTCAGTTTCAGAGGTCCCGGTGGTTAGAGAGTTTGCTGACGTGTTTCCAGAGGAGTTACCTGGAGTGCCTCCGGAGAGGCAGGTGGAGTTCAAGATTGATCTGGTGCCGGGTGCGGCCCCTATCGCTAAGGTGATGTACCGACTGGCACCGCCAGAGACGCAGGAGTTGTCATCTCAGTAGTTGCAGGAGCTGCTGGGTAAGCAGTTTATTCGTCCGAGTAGTTCCCCATGGGGAGCACCGATCCTCTTCGTCAGGAAGAAGGACGGTTTGCACAGGATGTGCATCGACTACAGGGAGTTAAACAAGCTAACGGTGAAGAACCGTTATCCACTCCCAAGGATAGATGATCTTTTCGATCAGCTGCAGGGTGCATCTTGGTTTTCCAAGATCGACTTGAGATCCGGGTATCACCAGGTCAGGGTGAGGGAGGAAGACGTGGGGAAGACCGCGTTTCGGACTCGTTATGGTCATTACGAGTTCGTGGTGATGCCGTTTGGGCTCACCAACGCACCGGCAGTATTCAAGGATTTGATGAATCGGGTCTGCAGACCGATGCTATATCGCTCGGTCATTGTGTTCATAGATGATATCTTGGTGTATTCCAAGACCCGAGAGCAGCAAGAGGAGCACCTCAGGGAGCTGCTGGAGGTTCTGCGATGAGAACGGCTGTATGCCAAGTTCTCGAAGTGTGAGTTTTGGTTACGAGAGAGATTTGGGAGAGATTTCTCCTTTCGTTTTCTCCTTTCGTTTTGAGTTGTTTTCGACTAAGGGGGATACATAGAGAGATTTGGGAGAGATTTGAGATACTTAGAGAGATTTGGAAGAGATTTGAGATATTTAGAGAGATTGGGAGAGATTTGAGATACTTAGAGAGATTTGGGAGAGATTTGAGATACTTAGAGAGATTTGCATTATAACAATACATGGCTCATTAGGAATTATAATGTAAACTTCAATGCGTTGATACAAGCCTTACAATAATTGATGCTTACATGAGAGCAGAATTTCCTAGCTAAAGAAGCTAGTTGCGACACGAACCCATTTTTTCCCGCGAACTTTTTCATGTGAAATTCTTTTAAAAAAAGTGAATTAAAGCATTAAGTCGGTCATATAGAAGTTCATTCACCAAAAAAATGTGCACACATGAAAAGTGCATATATGCACAAACATCAAAAGTGTATATGTTCGTAAAAAATGACTTCCAAATGTGCACATTTTTTTCGAGATTTATTTTTGTGAATGCACTTTTATATGACTGACTTGATACCTTAAGTCACTTTTTTAGAAAAAAATTCACACAAAAAAATTTGCGGTGTTCGCGGGAGAATATGGGTTCACAAAAGATCTTGACCATATATATATATATATATATATATATATATATATATATATATATATATATATATATATATATATATATATATATAGAGAGAGAGAGAGAGAGAAAGGGAGAGAGAGAGAGGGAGGGAGATAAATCATTGGTCCATATTTATCCCTACATCCATACAATATAAATAAAATCATTTTTTTAGTTTAATAATATATAAAGATCATATATATATATATATATATATATATATATATATATATATATATATATATACATACATACATATATATTGTTGTGATATGTATTCGAGCGTAACGCCGTATGTGGTGGTTTCGCCTGAGTTAAGCCTGAGAATCACAACAAATAAATAGTCGATGTTAGTCGTCGTCCGGGAGGGGGTCCCGGAACAAGACACTGACGGTTTAGTCAATAGTTGTATGATAGAATTAAGGTTTAATTTGAGATAGTGAGAGAGGTGATCCCCTCTTCTAGAGAAAAAGGGTCTCCTTTATACCTGTCGTCGTCAGGGGAGCATGTCCCCGACAACACTTTTTGTCTTGTCGGGACCGTCAGGACGTAGAGGCATCCTATTGGCAGTGTATGCACCACTAGTGGTTATCTGCTATTGGTGCAGAACCACCCAAGGGCAGCGCTCTAAGCGCTAGACTTGTCACTCTGGGGAGTGATTGGTATTGTTTTGGCTTGTTATAGACCAGAGACTCTCGTTCTGGATTGGACCTTGGCGCTAGAGCGTCGGGGTCTAAATACGAGGCCGCGAGGACGAGGGCCCATTCCTAGCACTCACGTTGGGTAGTGACCATTAGCTAGGCCGTCCTTTAGATAACTGCTTCGTTATCTTTGACGTATTCTTAGAGGGATACATTAACAAGTACCCTAGGCTAGTAAACGTCAGCGTTAGCTTGGGGTAGCTGAGTTCTTCTAGCTTAGACCAACGCATGTGTTCAGTCGGGATGACTCTGACTTTCGTTGATGTGACGGAGGTGTCTGCGCAGACGGTTTCATCATTGTATCTATTTGAATTTCCCGCCTTGCATTTAAGACTTCCTTTATTGAGGATAGTTTCTTTTCTTCACTCTTTCGTTCCTCAACTGCTTCTCCTTCTTCTTTGCTTATTTCTTTTCCTTTCTCATCGGTGGATAATTGCCGCCCCAGATACTGGGATTATGCCCTCTCCAAGCAAGTTTGCAAATCAGCAGGAACGATTTGGTTTCCTTCCGGAGCATAGGGCGGAGTACCCTCGAAAAGGGGCTATTATAACCCATCTGCTGGAAGGAAAGGTCGGAGTCCCTATACCAATCTTTGAAGCGAGACTCCGACTACCAACGACCAATTTCTTCAATTACATCATGCGCCAGTACGGCTTCTCCATCGACGATCTGACTCCCAACGCCATCAAAAAGATAGTCGTTTTTTAGATGGCTTGTCGAGCCTTATGTGTGCTTCCCCAGTTCTGGGCTTTTAAGAATTTCTTTAACTCATCAACCCAGTCTGGCGTTCACACATTCTCTCAACGGCGGGGTATCCACGCGTAAGACCAACTTTACTGATCAGATACCTGCCCTCTGGGGAGCCAGTGAAACTGTGGCCAACGTGCTGAAGAACATTTCTTCTAATGGGGAGGACTGGGGAGACCATATCCTCGATGCCATCTGTATGAGTGCCGCATGGAGGGCGCGTGGAACGATGCCTCAATTCTTTATTGAGAAAGACAATGAGTAGCTCTCCTTCCCTTTTTCGCTTGTGGTTTCTTTTATGTGTGTTTCTTTATGTATTTGTGCCTATAATTTTGTCAATTTCCCTAATTATGTTATTTTGTTTTTCGGTTGCAGGTCACGAGAGGGTTATCCCTTTCGAGATGGTATTGAGGGGTCGGTTCCAGGGCAACTTTCAGCATTGAGAAATGCCTTTGGTGGAGGTATTTCCTCCACCGGTCAGCGTTGATCGTTCCCAGGCTCTTGCTGGTCCTTGGCACACCCCCGAACCAGACGGCGGAAATGTCCGAGGGCTCGTGTGACTTAAATTGAAATATCATCATAATGAATATACATGAAACATAACATAAACATCACCATGCATTAATACATTACAATCGTCATTGTTCACATCCAGTACATTGTTTACATTACATAATCCCAAAAATAAATTGCTTATCAAATGACATCACACAAAAGACATTCAGACACATGCTTGATAATTCTACATTCTAACGGTTACCTGAGAACACAAGTTATTTTGAAAACGGTCAACATATATAATGTTGGTGAGTTCATAAGCAGGTTTGATATGAAAATGTTTTGTATTGTTTGTAAAACCCAGAAAATCCGATATTTTTTGAAACAGAAATTGTTTACGAAAAAGGTGTGATGATCCATAGGTATACGTGTAGATGATTTCAAAACATGCAAAAGTGAATTGTTTTTCATAATAGTTTCTTGTATTATAGTTGTTGTAAGTAAAAGTGAATAATGTTGTTCCCCCGGAAAACCCGATGTTCTCCGGTGTAAATAGCATGATAGTTTTGTATTATTGTATCGTCACAGCATATGAACATGATTTCCCAATGATTACTTAGATGGTAATGGATCTCTATGTGAGTCGTTATAACCATGCATAATAATGACTAATTCGTCTGTCTTGGTATTCTAGTGAATGCCGGTATTGAATTAAGATTTTGTCACCCTAGACTGGCCGAGTCTAACTGTAGCGAACAGCTTAGGTGTGGGGGAGTCACCCCCGTATAGATCTATACACAAACTCTCGCTCTCCTTCCAGGAGACTTTGATTATAACTACAAACTACGACCGACACTTATTGGTGTTGTCCGTTATTTCTCACTAATCCAAAACAAATTGTATAACATTGTTTCACGACCCGATTTATGTTTACTCGAATAAAGGTAAGCCTAACAGACGAAGAGAAGAGGACTATGGATGCCCACTAACTTTGTACGTTATTACAGGCTATCGAGTATGCTACGGACACGTTATAGCCCATTGAGCATATTATAAAGGTTTAGGGACTTATTAGCAATGCAAATGGACCATTAAAATCCAATAGCATACTAAAGCTGATAAAGGCCCACTAGGTATGTAATTGGGTCACCGGAAGCCCAATAAACATGTTTGAATATATTGGGTTCAATAATCATGATATTGGGCCACAAAGGGCCAATAGCACGAATAGGAGATATTTGAGCCCAACCATTGAATCATTTATAATTTATTGATCTTAAGTTCGTAATGTAGGTATTTGTTGTAAGTTCGTTGTTTATTCGAAGTGTTAAGATTGTTTTGACATTTGATTTATAACGAAGCTTGGTTATACGTATATATATATATATATATATATATATATATATATATATATATATATATATATATATATATATATATATATATATATATATATATATATATATATATATAAAACATGCGTTATAAACTTGATGTTTTTAACCCAAAAATTTAATATTCGTCTAATTGGCCCAAAAACATTTAATTTGACCATTTCAGCCCCTTTATCTATAAAAAATGGCACTTTTAGTCCCCTTTTATGAAAGTTGACATTTTTTGGTCCTTAAACCGCTGTTCTTGACGTTTTAGACCCAAAATTTATTTGAAATAATAAATTCAGCCCAAAACTATTGTATTTGTCATTTCCAGCCCCTAATTGTAAAAAGTTTACACTTTTGGCTCAAATTCCGTAAGTTTTACAATTTTGACCCCAAAATCAAAAACTTTGCATATTTAGTCCAACTTTTGCATCAAAGTCATTTTAGCCCCTAAAAAGAGTTTATTCACGTTTTAGACTCATAGTTTGTTAAGTTTTCCAATTCAGCCCCTCAACATTTCATTTTTTCACAACTTTGGGCCCAAAAACTCGTGAGGCCCAAATTAAAGCCCATGAAGCTAAAATTTATGTTTTTGACCCCTAGACAAGTGTTATTTTCATAAAAGTTAGATTTCTATGTAAATAATACCATTTTGTCCTTATAAAACCGAAAATATCATATTTTACCCAAGCTTTGATTATTTTTACAAAAATGACACTTATAAGGATTTTGACTTTGTTTTCACTTCTTAAGCCTAAAGATCCTTAGATCTTTGAAGTAAGTTGTTTATTATGTACATTGTTTATGTATTCTTTACATTTTAGCCATAGATTTCAAGATTTAGCAAATAACATCATATTTTCACAACCTAAACCAAAGAAATCACATATAACAAGCATACACACATAGATCAACACATAGTACTTGTATTCTCCCCCAAAAATAAGTAAAAACCGAAAACAAGGGGGTATGAACTCACCTTGGATTTGTTGGTTCGATTTTGGAGAAAGAAATGGAAGAGATTGATGTTATTTTCGGCCCTAGTAAGCTTCTTGAGAGGACTTTGGTTTAGATAGCTTCTAAGGAGTAGATCACGAAAATTGCATGAGTTAGGAAGAGGTTTTTGATGAAATAAAGAAACTAGGTTATGGATCCAAACAATAACTTACCAAAGAGGATGATTCTTATGGAAGAACCTCCTTGAAATGTCCAAGATCTCGAACTTTTTGATGGAAAGAGGAGTGTTCTTTAAGAGGATTTGGAAGTATTTGAAAGTGAATTAAGTGTGTGTGTGTGTGTGTGTGTTGGTGCTCTAGGCCGAGAGTAGAAGAAGAAGAGGGGAGAGAAGAGATAATTTGCATGGGAAAATGAGATGTCTTAGATGTATGTGATGCATTAAGCCTTGATACCCTTTGAGTAATAATGATGTGTGAAGGTTTAATAATTTAAATTAATCTCTTATCTTTTTTTTTGTGTTGGGTCGTGAACTTGGTCTAGGAGAAAGGATGAAGTAGCTTGCTCCAAATCCTTTCCTTGGTTCGAATTTATGAGGCCCAATAATTATTTTTCGGCCCATTGGGCCTTTTGGGAAACTCACGGCCCAATTTTTGTATAAAAGAATGGACTCATGACCCATTAGGGCTAATTAGATTTGTTATTGCCCAACAAGGCCCATTAAAGGTAAACTAATCCATTTTAGGCCCATTATAGCCCAAAATGTTAAGTTTCATGAAAGTGGGTCCAATTAGAGCCCATTTAAGGTTCCTAAGCCCAAAATAGTCAAATTTGAGGCTTATTCGTCCATTAGGCCCAATAAGAAAATACTAGTCCATAATGGACTTAAACCGGGTTTTTAGGGTTTCCAAACTTTTTGTTGACTGTTTGCATAGGGTGATTGATGGAACTTTGGTGTTATTGAATAAACATCATGCATGCTTTCAAGTTTTAGTCACAATGTTATGATTGTTAATGTTTACAAAACCATTAGAATTCCTAGTTGTGACATCATCCCCCCATTAGAGGGAATTTTGTCCCGAAATTCTTTTTGAAGCTAGATTTGAGAATGCGAGAATAGGTGAGGGTACTTTTGCTCCATCTGGTCTTCGCGTTCCCATGTGAATTCCGGTCCACGTTTTGCGTTCCACCGAACTTTCACAATCGGAATGCGACTTTGCTTAGTACGCTTCACTTCCCTGTCCATGATTTCAACTGGTTCCTCGATGAACAGGAGATTCTCGTTGATTTCCATTTCTTCCAATGGGATGACAAGAGTTTCGTCAGATAAGCACTTCTTCAAATTGGAAACATGGAACACGGGGTGTACACTGCTGAGCTCACCAGGGAGCTGCAGCGTATAGGCCACTGGACCGATTCGGGCAAGAATCTTGAATGGCCCAATGTACCGTGGGTTTAGTTTTCCCCGTTTCCCGAAACGAATCACCCCTTTCCAGGGAGAGACCTTTAGCAACACCCGATCCTCGACTTGAAATTCCAAGGGCTTTCGCCGTTTATCAGCATAGCTCTTCTGTCGGTCTCGTGATGCTTGAAGTCGAGCTCTGATTTGAACTATCTTCTCTGTCGTCTCACGTATGATTTCCGGTCCTGTTAATTCATTGTTTGGTGTCTGTCCTCTTGCTAGCTGAGTGTCACCTACCTCAGCCCAACACAACGGTGATCTACATTTACGACCATATAATGCTTCGAAGGGAGCAACTTTGATGCTTGTGTGATAACTGTTGTTGTACGAAAACTCAATTAAAGCCAAGTGGATATCCCACGACCTCCCAAAGTCTATCACACATGCTCGAAGCATATCTTCAAGCGTTTGAATGGTTCGCTCACTTTGACCATCCATTTGTGGGTGGAAGCAGTGCTCATGTCGAATTGTGTTCCCATAGCTTTTTGAAGTGTTTGCCAAAAGCGTGAACTGAACCTGCTATCCCGATCTGAGATGATCGATATTGGCACTCCATGGAGTCTCACAATTTCCTTGATGTAAATTCTTGTTAGTCGCTCCATCTTGTATGTCTCCTTTATTGGCAGGAAATGGGCGGATTTTGTCAACCTAATAACTATTACCCATATGGCATCCATTCCATCAGTTGTCTTGGGTAATTTGGTCACAAATTCCATGGTAATCCCTTCCCATTTCCACTCGGGTATTACCGGCTGTAGTAATAGTCCCGAGGGCTTTTGATACTCTACCTTCACTTTAGCACAAGTGAGGCACTTGCTAACGTAAGTGGCAATTTCTGCCTTCATGTTAGGCCACCAATAATATTGCTTGATATCCATGTACATCTTATCTGAACCTGGATGGATGGAGTATCGTGTCTTATGAGCCTCATTCATGACTACCTCTCTGAATCCTCCAAGTTTAGGGACCCAAATTTGGTTCATGAAATAATATGCTCCTTCCTCCTTGACTTCGAAGTTCTTTTCCATTCCACGTAACGCTTCGTTGGTTCTGTTTTCCATCTTCATGGCATCAGACTGGGCTTCTTTGATTTGCGAGAAAAGGTGGGATTGAATGGTTATTGAAAGAGTTTTCACACGACGATTTGAGTATTCTTTCCGACTTAAGGCATCAGCTACCACGTTAGCCTTGCCTGGGTGGTACTTGATTTCGCACTCATAATCGTTTAGCAGCTCAACCCATCTTCGCTGCCTTATGTTTAACTCCTTTTGATTTAAAATGTGTTGGAGGCTCTTGTGGTCAGTGAAAATGGTGCACTTCGTACCATAAAGGTAGTGCCTCCAAATCTTCAAAGCAACGACCACAGCTCCCAATTCGAGATGTGTCTTTAGTTGCCGGGATGCATAAGCTATCACCTTCCCACTCTGCATGAGTACACAGCCTAAACCCTGATTTGAAGCATCGCAGTAAACTACGAAGTCCTCAGTTCCCTCTGGTAATTATAGTACTGGTGCACTACAGAGAGCTCGTTTCAGAGTTTGGAAGGCAACCTCCTACTTTTCTATCCATTCAAATAGTACGCCCTTTTGTGTAAGCATGGTAAGTGGCTTGGCTGTTCTAGAGAAGTTCTGAATGAATCTTCTGTAATAGCCTGCGAGACCCAGAAATTGACGAATTTCTGTGGGTGTCGTAGGGATTGCCCATCCTTCAATGGCTTTGATTTTAGAAGGGTCCACATGTATCCCTTCTTGGCTGACAACTTGACCTAAAAGTTTACGCTACGGAGCCAGAACTCACACTTAGAGAGTTTTGCGTATAACTTTTCGGCTCGCATGGTTTCCAAGATTTGTCGGAGATGTCGACTATGTTCCTCTTCGCTTCGAGAATAGACCAGAATATCGTCGATGAAAACGATGACAAAGTTGTCGAGGAATGGTCGGCAAACTCAATTCATCAGGTCCATAAATGCAGCAGGGGCATACGTTAGACCGAAGGGCATTACAACAAATTCATAATGTCCATAGCGAGTTCGGAAAGCAGTCTTGGGGATATCCTCTTCCCGGACCTTGAGTTGGTGGTAGTCGGATCGCAGATCTATCTTAGAGAAGTAATTTGCTCCTTGAAGCTGGTCGAATAGATCGTCGATTCGTGGAAGTGGGTAGCGATTTTTGATAGTGAGCTTATTCAGTTATCTATAATCGATACACATCCTAAAGGATCTGTCCTTCTTCTTAACAAAAAGGATCGGAGCTCCCCAGGGTGAGAAGCTAGGTCGGATGAATCCATTTCTCAAGAGTTCGCTGAGTTGGCTTGACAGTTCTTGCATCTTCGCAGGAGCCAACCTATAGGGCGATTTGGCGATGGGTGTAGCTCCTGGCACAAGGTCGATTCGGAACTCGACTTGCCTTTCTAGGGGTATCCCCGGAAGATCTTCAGGAAAGATGTCAGCGAAATCGCAAGCCACTGGGATGTCTCGGATATTGATCTCTTCCTTGGATTTATCCACGATGTGAGCCAGAAATGCAAGTCCTTCTTTTGTAGACACTTATGTGCCTTAATA
The DNA here is from genome assembly GCF_052849685.1 of Lactuca virosa. NCBI lineage: Eukaryota > Viridiplantae > Streptophyta > Magnoliopsida > Asterales > Asteraceae > Lactuca > Lactuca virosa. The sequence continues at coordinate 242,421,918 of NC_136428.1, forward strand.
CATGAGATAATACGAAGGTCCGTACTGGGTTTGTCTCCGTATATAATTAGGGTTTCGTGGTTAGGGAGATGAAGGCGAACGGCCTTCTTGCGACACATAATTTCGGCATGATGGGGGCTCAACCAATCCATGCCGATAATCACATCAAAACTCCTAATAGTTACATGCATCAATTTTATTTGAAATGCGTGGTGATTTAAGGTTAGGGTACATCCTACGTAGATTTCCCCAGTTGATTCCGTTTTCCCATTATCCATTTCCACCGTAAAGGTTTCATTAAGCTTCTGGGGTTGTTGTTTTAGCAAATGTTTGAACTTATTACTCACAAAACTCCGCTCTGCCCCGGTATCAAACAGGATGCATGCATATGAGTTGTTAAGGAGAAACGTACCAGTGACAACAGCGGGATCCTGAACCGCTTCTCCTTGACCCATGGTCAGCACTCTCCTGCTCCTCTATTCCCTTGGTTATTGACATTGGGGCAGTTTCGACGGAAATGCCCAGTCCTTCCACATCCATAACAGGTGTGTCTAGCCCCAGCGTTGTTTCCGTGGTTGTTGTTGGTGTTGTTGTTGTTGCGGTTGTTGTTGTTGTTTCCTTGTTGCTGGTTCTGGGGAGGATGGGTCCTACAGTATTTTGCCGTGTGACCCTTTCGGTTGCAACTGGTACAATGCATCTCCCTGCATTCGCCATTGTGATGGAGATTGCACTTGTTGCACTTTGGGAGATTTCCGGAATACTGCTTAGGGGCACTTGGGGTGGATGAGGCTAGAGAATGTGGTGTGGAGGGAACTTGGGTGGTTGCGGCATGAACTGTTACTGTTTGTTGTTTCTTAGACGACTCTGAGCCTTGTCATCCCTTCCTCTTGTTATTCTTTCCTTTCTTGTTATCACTCTCCTAATTGCTTTCAGTTTCCCCTGCTTTCTCGCCCTTCTTGTTGTTGTGGTCGTACAACTTTTTGGCCAATCTCTTGGCACTGTCAAAGGTTTCAGGATTTGCGGCTATCACGTTTCCTTGAATTGGGGAGGTTAATCCCCAGATGAATCGTTCGATTTTCTTCCCTTCCGAAGTAATCATGCCAGGGCACAACAGAGACAGTTCACTAAACCTTGATATGTAGGCATCGATGTCGGAGTTTCGGACAGTGAGATTCCATAACTCTTGCTCCATTTTCTGAACCTCGCCACGCGGGCAGTATTCAGCCATTAGCATTTCCTTCAATTCCGTCCATGGCATGGCATTGGCCACCGGAAGAGTCATAGCTTCCACGTGTCCATTCCACCAGGTGAGAGCTTGATAAACAAATGTACATGCTGCAAACTTCACCTTGACTTCTTTAGGGCATCCGCATATCTCGAACACTGATTCCACCTTTTCAATCCATCTCTTCAGGGTTATCATTCCCCCTGTGCCATTAAAGGTCCGTGGTTTGGCGTTGGTGAAATCTTTTTAAGAGCATGTCTTGGTAGGTCCTTGGTTCATCCCGTTGTTTGAACTTCCGGTCCCCTGCCCGTTGCCTCCACCATTGCTCCCATTGTGGATCTGCGCCAGTGTTGTTGTGACTGCAGCAGATACAACTGCTTGAAATGCAACTGAGTTGATTTCTGGTGGTGTCGGTGGTTGATTGTTTCCACGGTTTGGTCTTTGCGGCATCTTGCTGTTACGGAACAGAAAGATGTTGAGTACGTATTGTATTTAAGTTGGGAACTCCGTGAATTGATTGAGCATCAAAGTGATTCCATATATTTACACCAAACAATAAGAATGTAAAACACATAGCAGATAACAACATCACGATAAAACACATAATATTTTCCACTAATAATATCTGTACTTTGATACATGAAAATTTGCTCAAAAGAGCATACATAAGGGTACAAAGTTCGGCAGCATAACGACTCTATGAGAAGTGTAATCACTTAAACATGGAGTCGGTAGTACATAACATGGTAAGCATAAGAGAACGTAGCACTAGTAGGGGGTTCTACTGATCCGGAGTGCTCCGAGATGTGTCGGGTGGTGGGGCTGATGATGTGGATGCGCCCTGAAGACGCGCCACTTGTTGTTCTGTGGCTCGTAGTCGATCCTCCCAAATTGCTTGACGTACATGAAAGTTATGGATTACTTCCTGAGTTTCTCGTTCCGCTCTTGCAACTGCGGCTCGCATCTGGTTCAGCTGCTCGGCTGTGTCCTGGGCTAGGTCGCCGGTGTTTCGCAACCTCCTTACCATAACAGGAAGTGCTCGGTCAGCCGGCCCTCCATCCCTCAAATCGTAAAATTCCCTCGCCATGTCGTACGGGGGTCGCTGACCTTGCTGCCTACTCCATCTCCAAATGTCAACTCCCCATGGGGGTGTAGGGCCATTAGGGCCCATCCGATGAGCTGGCACCCTAACTGGAAATGGTGGGTTGATGACTACGGACTCTGCGTCCGAGTCATCGTCACTACTGTCGCTAGATTCGTCCCCTCCAGAGTCGGCCACAGGCTCTGCAGGCCCGTCTTCGATCCCAACCTCTTGTTCCACCTCAGACTCCTCTTTAGGTTCCTCCTCAGGCTCCTCTTCAGGTTCCTCCTCAGGTCCCTCCCCAGGTTCCTTGTCAAGCCATCCGTTATTCCCCTGATTAGGGAAATACGGATCTCCAGGAAGATGGAAACCATCCATACTGTCTGCAAGAGAGTATATAATTAAACCATTATTAATCCTAAGATATTTTTGTTATTATTGAAATTGGTTTGATGTTCTCCTCTTGGTTAACAAAAGGGTATGCCTTAGGTTTATTGACCATCGTGATCGCTCCAGGGCATGCGATAGTTGTATTCTGAAGGAAATGTAGTTGATCAGGTTACATTCATTCCTAATACAACTGTGAACAGTCCTAGCCTAACCGAGATGTCAGGATTTTTCCCAATGTCTTATTTGAATTGTTATTATGTTCATTTTTCTAAGTCGCACAAGTAAGAGTGTTTATTATTATGTTTTATTTGTTTTGTTCAGAGTTATTTAGTCCCTCTTTGGGTTTATAGTTGCATATCAATGTGTGGTTAGATATGCCAGTTCACTATAAACAGAGCTCTGATACCAACCTGTCACACCCCCGACCCAGACGGCGGAAACGTCCGAGGGCTCGTGTGACTTAAATTGAAATATCATCACAATGAATATACATGAAACATAACATAAACATCACCATGCATTAATACATTACAACCGTCATTGTTCACATCCAGTACATTGTTTACATTACATAATCCCAAAAATAAATTGTTTATCAAATGACATCACACAAAAGACCTTCAGACACATGCTTGATAATTCTACATTCTAACGGTTACCTGAGAACACAAGTTATTTTGAAAACGGTCAACATATATAATGTTGGTGAGTTCATAAGCAGGTTTGATATGAAAATGTTTTGTATTGTTTGTAAAACCCAGAAAATCCGATATTTTCTTAAACAGAAATTGTTTACGAAAAAGGTGTGATGATCCATAGGTATACGTGTAGATGATTTCAAAACATGCAAAAGTGAATTGTTTTTCATAATAGTTTCTTGTATTATAGTTGTTGTAAGTAAAAGTGAATAATGTTGTTCCCCCGGAAAACCCGATGTTCTCCGGTGTAAATAGCATGATAGTTTTGTATTATTGTATCGTCACAGCATATGAACATGATTTCCCAATGATTACTTAGATGGTAATGGATCTCTATGTGAGTCGTTATAACCATGCATAATAATGACTAATTCGCATGTCTTGGCATTCTAGTGAATGCCGGTATTGAATTAAGATTTTGTCACCCTAGACTGGCCGAGTCTAACTGTAGCGAACAGCTTAGGTGTGAGGGAGTCACCCCCGTATAGATCTATACACAAACTCTCGCTCTCCTTCCAAGAGACTTTGATTATAACTACAGACTACGACCGACACTTATTGGTGTTGTCCGTTATTTCTCACTAATCCAAAAGAAATTGTATAACATTGTTTCACGACCCGATTTATGTTTACTTGAATAAAGGTAAGCCTAACAGACGAAGAGAAGAAGACTACGGAGGCCCACTAATTTTTGTACGTTATTACAGGCTGTCGAGTATGCTACGGATACGTTATAGCCCATTGAGCATATGATAAAGGTTTAGGGTCTTATTAGCAATGCAAATGGACCATTAAAGTCCAATAGCATATTAAAGCTGATAAAGGCCCACTAGGTATGTAATTGGGTCACCGGAAGCCCAATAAACATGTTTGAATATATTGGGCTCAATAATCATGATATTGGGCCACAAAGGCCCAATAGCACGAATAGGAGATATTTGAGCCCAACCATTGAATCATTTATAATTTATTGATCTTAAGTTCGTAATGTAGGTATTTGTTGTAAGTTCGTTGTTTATTCGAAGTGTTAAGATTGTTTTGACGTTTGATTTATAACGAAGCTTGGTTATATATATATATATATATATATATATATATATATATATATATATATATATATATATATATATATATATATATATTTAAAAAAAAGACCATGCGTTATAAACTTGATGTTTTTAACCCAAATAATTAATATTCGTCTAATTGGCCCAAAAACATTTAATTTGACCATTTCAGCCCCTTTATCTATAAAAAAATGGCACTTTTAGTCCCTTTTTATGAAAGTTGACATTTTTTGGTCCTTAAACCGCTTTTCTTGACGTTTTAGACCCAAACTTTATTTGAAATAATAAATTCAGCCCAAAACTATTGTATTTGTCATTTCCAGCCCTTAATTGTAAAAAGTTTACACTTTTGGCTCAAATTCCGTAAGTTTTACAACTTTGACCCCAAAATCAAAAACTTTGCATTTTTAGTCCAACTTTTGCATCAAAGTCATTTTCAGCCCCTAAAAATAGTTTATTCACGTTTTAGACTCATAGTTTGTTAAGTTTTCCAATTCAGCCCCTCATCATTTCATTTTTTCGCAACTTTGGTCCCAAAAACTCGTGAGGCCCAAATTAAAGCCCATGAAGCTAAAATTTATGTTTTTGACCCCTAGACAAGTGTTATTTTCATAAAAGTTAGATTTCTATGTAAATAATACCATTTTGTCCTTATAAAACCAAAAATATCATATTTTACCCAAACTTTGATTATTTTTGCAAAAATGACACTTATAAGGATTTTGACTTTGTTTTCACTTCTTAAGCCTAAAGATCCTTAGATCTTTGAAGTAAGTTGTTTATTATGTACATTGTTTATGTATTCTTTACATTTTAGCCATAGATTTCAAGATTTAGCAAATAACATCATATTTTCACAACCTAAACCAAAGAAATCACATATAACAAGCATACACACATAGATCAACACATAGTACTTGTATTCTCCCCCAAAAACAAGTAAAAACCGAAAACAAGGGGGTATGAACTCATCTTGGATTTGTTGGTTCGATTTTGGAGAAAGAAATGGAAGAGATTGATGTTATTTTCGGCCCTATTAAGCTTCTTGAGAGGACTTTGGTTTAGATAGCTTCTAAGGAGTAGATCACGAAAATTGCATGAGTTAGGAAGAGGTTTTTGATGAAATAAAGAAACTAGGTCATGGATCCAAACAATAACTTACCAAAGATAATGATTCTTATGGAAGAACCTCCTTGAAATGTCCAAGATCTCGAAATTTTTGATGGAAAGAGGAGTGTTCTTTGAGAGGATTTGGAATTATTTGGAAGTGAATTAAGTGTGTGTGTGTGTGTGTTGGTGCTCTCGGCCGAGAGTAGAAGAAGAAGAGGGGAGAAAAGAGATAAGTTGCATGGGAAAATGAGATGTCTTAGATGTATGTGATGCATTAAGCCTTGATACCCTTTGAGTAATAATGATGTGTCAAGGTTTAATAATTCAAATTAATCTATTCTCTTTTTTTTTGTTTGTGTTGGGCCGTGAACTTGGGTTAGGAGAAAGGATGAAGTAGCTTGGTCCAAATCCTTTCCTTGGTTCGAATTTATGAGGCCCAATAATTATTTTTCAGCCCATTGGGCCTTTTGGGAAACTCACAGCCCAACTTTTGTATAAAAGAATGGACTCATGACCCATTAGGGCTAATTAGATTTGTTATGGCCCAACAAGGCCCATTAAAGGTAAACTAATCCATTTTAGGCCCATTATAGCCCAAAATGTTAAGTTTCATGAAAGTGGGTCCAGTTAGAGCCCATTTAAGGTTCCTAAGCCTAAAATAGTCAAATTGGAGGCTTATTGGTCCATTAGGCCCAATAAGAAAATCCTAGTCTATAATGGACTTAAACCGGGATTTTTAGGGTTTCCAAACTTTTTGTTGACTATTTGAAGTGTTTGCATAGGGTGATTGATGGAACTTTGGTGTTATTGAATAAACATCATGCATGCTTTCAAGTTTTAGTCACAATGTTATGATTGTTAATGTTTACAAAACCATTAGAATTCCTAGTTGTGACAGTCCTGCTCCTGTGCAAGGGTCGAGGCGGAGCTTCTCGCGATGACCCCTTGCCATCTGATCATGAAGACGAGTCATCGACTGGGTTAGTGACCAGAGAGTGTCGTTCGGCCTCTAAGCCACGGTTGTCCTGGCAGTACCCCTTGCTTTCGGAAGATGTCGGTGCTACCTCCATCAGCCGACGCATCCGTAAGAACCGTGTAACACTTGTTCCAGGTATTATTTAATTTATCTAAGTTTTAGGGTTTTGTGCATGGACTCGGCGAGTTGGGGTGCTCCAACTCGTCGAGTAGAGACTATTATGAGGACGCGGGATTTGGAAGCTACTTGACGATTCGGAAGGCCCCGACTCGACGAGTAGGCGTTGTAAAGGAAAACCCTAATTTTTAGGGTTTGAATCCTATTTAAAGAGCTAACCCGCCTCTTGTGGCCTCCCTTACCACCCTATTAGCCAGAGAAAACCCTAGTTGGACCTTGCACCTTCTTGAGTGAGAGAAAGAGCTTTTGTGAACAATTTTGGTGTATTTGTGAAGGATTTTAGAGCTTAAAGAAGAAGGAGCAAGGAGAGAAGCAGTAGATCCGACATCTACTCTGTATTGGCCATCATCTTGAGGTATAAAGTCGTTACCTTGATCTCAAGTTGCTTAGATCCCTTTTATTGGAAGTAAATGGCCATTTTTGGTGCAAAATGGAGTCAAACTCGGATCTGGACTTATCACAAGGATATGGTTCCAGATCTGGACCTCTCTAGGTCTCCAATGACATAAAGTTTCTCACTTTATATAGCTTAGCCCCTTTCCATGCACTGAAACCTTGTAGGAAGCTTAGTTTTGATGTTATAGCCTTGGAGGGCCTTGCATGCACGTAAAGTTTGCAACTTTACGTGGTATCTGCACTAGGGTAGGTTGGATCTGAAGTTTGGGACCTTAGACCCCACTGAAAAGGGTTGAACATGAAAGGGACTAAAGGAACTCGTCGAGTCCCATAGCTGACTCGACGATTTGGGGTAGGGTTTGCCCGTTTCTGAGTTTCTGAATGAGTGCAGTGAAGAATTAGGGTTTTGGTCTGAGCGGACTTTAGTTTTCTGGACATTTGATGAACTCGACGAGTCACTAGGGTGACTCGGCGAGTTGATGCAGGATTCAGTGGAATGAACTCGGGAGGAACTCGACGAGTTACAAAGGTAACTCGGCGAGTTAACAAGTCATACAGCTAACTCGACGAGTTGTTGGATGCACTCGACGAGTTGAAGTCAACATGGATTGTTGACCTTGACTGTTGACCAGGGTTGACTAGGGTTGACTTTGAGGGTAATTATGGTATTCCGGGATCGTGACAAGTTAATCACATGATGATTATAGGCAGTTGAGTTGGAGCAACAGGTGGGATATATTTGATCTTAGCTTTTCAGTTCAGAATTCGAGAGGTGAGTCTTCTCACCATACCAATGGGTCTACGGCACCAAGGCCGACCCATTTTATGATATGTGGTACACTAGCTGTAGTAGAGATATGTGGTGTGATAGTTAGCTATATGATAAGTGGTATGCTAGTGATTATATGATATTTGCATGGAAGACCCCGGGGGAATCTGTGGCAGTTGGAGATAAGACCATGTGGGGGAGCCCATGGCACATTGGAGTAAGACCCTGGAGGGAGTCCATGGCATCCTTATATGTTTATGTATGAGTTATGTAGCATGATAGATACTTCTGAGATATATGATATGCTAGTTGATTATTATGCTATTGCATGGAAGACCCCGGGGGAGCCCGTGGCAGTTGGATATAAGACCATGCGGGGGAGCCCGTGGCATTCCTAGGTAAATACCATGGGGGAAGCCCATGGCATGTAGGTATAAGACCATGGGGGAGCCCGCGACATCCTTATATGTTAGTATGCATGGCTTATGTGATATATGTAGCTTTTATAGCTAATATGATATGTGGATTGTGGATTGTGTGTGGGGTAGGCTCTGGGGGACTCACTAAGCATTAGCTTACAGTTTGTGGATTTGTTTCAAGTACATCTGAGCCCAAGGGCAAGGGCAAGGCTTGAGGGCACGGCATGCACTCTCTCTCTCTCTCTCTCTCTCTCTCTCTCTCTCTCTCTCTCTCTCTCTCTCTCTCTCTCTCTCTCTCTCTCTCTCTCTCTCTCTCTCAGGCGTTTTATGGGACACTCTGATGTTTTGAAATAAAATTGTAGTTGATATGAATTTTGAAAACATTTGTATTTGGATTTCATGGTTTATGGAAAAGTGTTTTGGCTAATCAAAAATGAAAATTTTCTTTGAAAAATTGGGTTGTTACAAGTTGGTATCAGAGCCTTGGTTTGAGGGATTCAGGCACACTCTCGGGTGTGTCAGGACTCAAACTAAGGAAATGGTAAAATTGTTTTCAAAAATAAAATAAAAGCTAAAGCTTTTAAATAATGGAAAATGTGAGAGTGCAACGTGTGTTATCGGCCGAGCCAAGTTAGTAGTTCCCCAATATGATTAGCCATGTTATACTAATAATTGAGTTATGATAATCATATGGATCTTGCTATGTGTATGCTTTTAAAATTGTATACGGTTAGGAGCTTTTAGCCTTAGAATGATTGATTTGGACTTATTTCCTATTCCTCGTTTGGTTTTGGTCCTAGGGTAGAATCTCTTATTCAAAAGTCTATTTGATCCTTTTCTGTGTATAATTTGCATGCATAAAGGCAACCTGTTATGATTGGTCTGATAGATGTGAGTAGAGAAAATCTTAGGACAACCTGGGATTTCAGATATGCGGTAGTCTGTGGGATATGATTTATTTTGGGACAAATTGGAGTTATCAGGTAGAGCCTTCGGGAAAGGTACAGGTAGGTGTGGAAGGTAGTATTGGGCTCGTACTACTGAAAGAACAGGACATGTACCCGAACCAATGTTAGATCTGACAGCTCTAAGGAGGATCGGTGTGGGAAGATCCCTTATATAGATATCCTGATCATTATGATTGATGAAATTTCAGTTCAGCATGGTGGTGACACGATTTGGAGCAGGGGGATCAGGATCGGGATATGGATTCGGGTGGGCAGCGATACTGAGCCCATTGATGAGAGGCTGCACGAGCTCATTGCAGCTAAGATGACGAAGGGCATCCTTGACGCTACCCCAGTGATCTTTGGGATGGTCGAGGAGGGGATGATGGAGATTATGGAGGAGAGGCTCAGGTCATTCAGAGTCGAGCTTGCTACGGGCCAAGTCGGGGCCCGAACTCCCTCATTCCAGGAGTTCAAGTCGTGCGGAGCGCCGGAGTTTTTCGGGGTCAGGGACCCCATTGTGAGCCGACGCTGGGTGGCGGATATCGAGAACGCCCAACGCACGAGTTCTTTCCTGGCTGCGTCAAATGTGGGTTTTGCTTCATGTATGCTGAGAGACAGAGCCCAAGACTAGTGGGGCGAGGTGACTAGTCAGGTGGGAGCAGCCGGTGTGGCTGAGATGACATGGTCCGAGTTTGTTCGGCGATTTGATTTGGAGTTGGCACAAGCTATTGAGGTGCAGCAGTTGGTGAGGGAGTTCCAGGAGATCCAGCAGACCACCGAGACTGTGGCGGAGATCACCGCCAAGTTTCGGGAGCGAGCATTGTTGATCCCACAGTATGCCACCGATGAGGACATGCGGAGGACGAGATATCATTCCATGTTGAGGGATGATATTCGGGAGTTTGTGAGCTTCACAGGGTGCAAGGCTCTGAATGAGATGGTGGAGAAGGCCCGTGAGCAGGAGATGGAGCTGGACTTCCGCACCAAGCGGAAGTCGGAGCAGGCATAGGCAACAGTAGGGCAGGCCGGTGCGCCAAGTGCGGTAAACCGTACGGTAGGGCTTGTCGGATAGCAGGCTCAGGATGCTACGCATGTGGCCAGCAGGGTCACTTGAGCAAGGATTGCCCCAAGAAGGGCCTGATACGTTTCCACTGCAACCAGGCTGGCCATAAAAAGGCCGATTGTCCGAGGTTGCAGGGGGGAGGAGTAATGGAGGCGCTTGCGTCCGCCACGATAAGGATTACTGATGGCCGCCCTGCTAAGGCGGATGCTCCAACGGTGAAGAGCCGCGCATTTCAGTTGACTACCGAGGAGGCTCAGGCAGTGCCAGACGTTGTGGCTGGTACGTGCTTATTCTTCTCTACTCTATATTTATTTGAATTGCTTATGTGTACATTGTGCTTATGTATAGGGACCTTTTTGGTCAATGGTATGTTGGCTCATGTTTTGTTCGATTCGGGAGCTACCCGGTCGTTTGTGTCTCTTGCGCTTAGCAAGAAGTTTCGGGATGCACCGGGGACTTTGCATTCACCGCTCGAGGTGGAGATCGCGGATGACCGCACTGTGAGTGCTGCGAGGGTGTATCAGGAATGTGTCCTGAATGTGCTTGAAGAGAGGTTTCGTGTTGATCTAGTCCCGATACCATTGCGTGGACTGAAGGTGATTGTCGGGATGGACTGGTTGGGGGCCAATGGGGCCATGATCGATTGCGAGTGCCAATTGGTGAGGGTTCGAACCCCAAGTGGGGGAGAAATGGTTATTCATGGTGAGAGGGCCTCACAGGGGCCAACCTTTTGTTCATCTGTAAGGGATAGGAGATTTCTGCAGCAGGGATGTACGGGATTTTTGGCTTATATCTCGGATACGAGGGTTGAGCCCACGACGGATGTGGGCAGTGTACCGGTTGTACATGAGTTTGGGATGTCTTTCCCGAAGAGTTACCAGAAGTGCCTCCGGAGAGGCAGGTGGAGTTTCGCATTGATTTGGTGTCGGGTGCCGCTCCGATAGCCAAGGCACCATACCGGTTAGCACTACCCGAGATGCAGGAGTTATCTATGCAGCTTCAGGAGCTGCTAGATCGAGGGTTTATCCGACCGATTAGTTCCCCGTGGGGAGCTCCGATCCTATTTGTGAAAAAGAAGGATGGGTCATACAGGATGTGTATTGATTATAAAGAGCTGAACAAACTAACGGTGAAGAGCCGTTATCCGTTACCGAGGATGGATGATTTGTTTGATCAACTGCAGGGCGCGTCTTGGTTTTCCAAGATTGATCTACGGTCGGGATACCATCAGATGAGGATTCGGGATGAGGATATACCAAAGACTGCTTTCAGGACTCGGTATGGGCACTATGAGTTCGTGGTGATGCCATTCGGGCTCACCAATGCCCCAGCTGTGTTCATGGATCTCATGAACAGAGTGTGTAGACTGATGCTGGATCGGTCGGTGATCGTTTTTATTGATGATATCCTGGTCTATTCTAAGACCAAGGAGCAGCATGAGCAGGATCTGAGAGAGGTGTTGGAGACCCTGAGGGCAGAGAGGTTGTATGCCAAGTTCTCCAAGTGTGATTTCTAGTTGTGAGAGGTACAGTTTTTGGGGCACATCATCAACCAGGAGGATATTTCGGTTGATCCAGCCAAGGTTGAGGCAGTGATGCAATGGGAAGTACCGAAGAATGCTTCCGAGATCCGTAGCTTCTTGGGTCTGCCGGGCTATTATCAGAGATTCATTCAGGATTTCTCCAAGATTGTTGTGCCTTTGACCCGCTTGACCAAGAAGAATGTGACATTTCGATGGGGCACGGATCAGCAGTTGGGTTTAGAGACCCTGAGATGGAGGTTATGTGAGGCTCCGATTCTAGTACTACCTGAGGGGTTAGACGATTTGGTGGTGTACTGTGATGCATCGATCTCAGGGTTAGGCGTGGTACTGATGCAAAAGGGGCATGTAATAGCTTACGCATCGAGGCAGTTGAAGCCTCATGAGGCGAATTACCCCACTCACGACCTGGAATTAGGGGTAGTGGTGTTTGCCCTCATGATTTGGAGGCACTATCTGTATGGATTACGGTGCACTATTTATATTGATCACAAGAGTTTGAAGTATTTGATGGATCAGTAGAACCTCAACATACGGCATAGGAGGTGGTTGGATGTGCTGAAAGATTATGACTGTGAGATCTTGTACCATCCAGGGGAGGCAAACGTGGTGGCCAATGCTTTAAGCCGCAAGGCGTCAGTTTCCCCAATTGGGAACGTTTGTTTGAGGATGACGGTGATCTCTCCATTGTTGGATATGATCAAGGAGGCTCAGGTCGAGGGGGTGAAGAAGGAGAATTGGAAGATAGAGCGGATCCGGGGACAGTATCCTTTGTTTGTTAAGGATAGCCGAGGTCTTCTAACACAGTGTAGTCGATTGTGGGTACCGGTAACTGGAGGAGTGAGACAGGAGATATTGGAGGAGGCACACAAGTCCAATTTCTCTATACATCCGGTGGCTACAAAAAATGTATAGAGATTTGAGACTAAGTTACTGGTGGCCCTGCATGAAGCGGGAGATCACCTGGTTCATGAAGCGGTGCTTGACCTGCAGGAAGGTCAAGGCCGAGCATCAGCGGCCTCATGGCAAGGTTCAGCCGCTACCCATTCCCATGTGGAAGTGGGAAGAGATCACTATGGACTTCATCACGAAGTTACCGAGGACGGCGAGGGGTGTGGACGCCATATGGGTGATTGTAGACCGTTTGACAAAAAGTGCCCACTTTATTCCGATTTATGAGAGTATATCCACTGAGAAGTTGGCGGATATTGATGTGCAAGAGGTGGTGGCTAGACATGGGGTGCCAGTTTCAGTAGTCTCTGACAGGGATGTTCGGTTTACATCTATGTTACGGAAGAAGTTCCACGAGGAACTGGGCACTCAGTTGCATTTTAGCACGGCATACCACCCCCAGACAGATGGCCAGAGTGAGAGAACGATCCAAAAACTTGAGGATATGTTGCAGGCATGTGTGTTGGATTTTGGAGGGAGTTGGGATACGTACCTTCCACTGGCAGAGCTTTCATACAATAACAATTACCATGCCAGTATCGACCGACCCCCGTTTGAGATGTTGTACGGTCGGAGGTGTAGGAATCCAGTTTGTTGGGGCGAGGTTGGACACCGGGTCATAGGGAGCATTGAGGTAGTGCTCAAGACTATCGGGCTGATTCAGCAGGTGCGCGACCAGCTGCGGGTCGCGCAGAGCCGTCAGAAAAGTTATGCTGACCGGTGGGGATCAGATCTTGAGTTCCAGGTGGGGGACTTTGTGTTACTAAAGGTGTCACCATGGAAGGTAATCATCAGGTTTTGGAAGAAGGGCAAGCTAGGACCCTAATATATAGGACCGTTCAGGATTACGGCCCGGGTGGGCAAGGTAGCCTATTGCTTGGATCTGTCGGATGAGCTTATCCAGATTCACAACACCTTCCATGTGTCCCAACTTCGGATGTGTATCACCGAAGAGGCCACAATCGTTTCTCTGGACGACATTCAGGTGGATAAGACCCTGAACTACATTGAGAGGCTTGTTGCGATCTTAGATAGGAAGACCAAGGTTCGGAACAAGGAAGTGAAGCCGGTAAAGGTGCAATGGCAGCACCGCAGGGGCTCCGAGTGGACTTGGGTGCCAGAGGACGAGATGCGAGACCACTACCCAGATTTGTTTGGGTCAGCAGACTTCAAGGATGAAGTCTAGTTCAAGTGGAAGAGACTTGTAACACATGTTTCAGGTATTATTTAATTTATCTATTTTTTAGGGTTTTGTGCATGGACTCGGCGAGTTGGGGTGCTCCAACTCGTCGAGTAGAGACTATTATGAGGACGCGGTATTTGGATGCTACTTGACGATTCGGAAGGCCCCGACTCGACGAGTAGGCTTTGTAAAGGAAAACCCTAATTTTTAGGGTTTGCACCCTATTTAAAGAGCATAACCCGCCTCTTGTGGCCTCCCTTACCACCCTATTAGCCAGAGAAAACCCTAGTTGGACCTTGCACCTTATTGAGTGAGAGAAAGAGCTTTTTATGAGCAATTTTGGTATATTTGTGAAGGATTTTAGAGCTTAAAGAAGAAAAAGCAAGGAGAGAAGCAGTAGATTTGACATCTACTATGTATTGGTCATCATCTTGAGGTATAAAGTCGTTACCTTGATCTCTAGTTGCTTAGATCCCTTCTCTTGGAAGTAAATGGCCATTTTTGGTGCAAAATGGAGTCAAACTCGGATCTGGACTTATCACAAGGATATGGTTCCATATATGGACCTCTCTAGGTCTCCAATGACATAAAGTTGCTCACTTTATATAGCTTAGCCCCTTTCCATGCACTAAAACCTTGTAGGAAGCTTATTTTTGATGTTATTGCCTTGGAGGGCCTTACGTGCATGTAAAGTTTGCAACTTAACATGGTATCTGCACTAGGGGAGGTTGGATCTGAAGTTTGGGACCTTAGATCCCACTGAAAAGGGTTGAACATGAAAGGGACTGAAAAGGGCTGAACATTAGGGTTTTGGTCTGAGCGGACTTTAGTTTTCTGGACATTTGATGAACTCGACGAGTCACTAGGGTAACTCGGCGAGTTGATGCGGGATTCAGTGGAATGGACTCGGGAGGAACTCGACGAGTTACAAATATAACTCGACGAGTTAACAAGTCATACAGCTAACTCGACGAGTTGTTGGATGCACTCGACGAGTTGAGGTCAACATGGACTGTTGACCTTGACTGTTGACCAGGGTTGACTTTGAGGATAATTATGGTATTCCGGGATCGTGACAAGTTAATCACATGATGATTATAGGCAGTTGAGTTGTAGTAGCAGGTGGGATATATTTGATCTTAGCTTGTCAGTTCAGCATTCGAGAAGTGAGTCTTCTCACCATACCAATGGGTCTACGGCACCAAGGTCGGCCCATTTTATGATATGTGGTACACTAGTTGTAGTAGAGATATGTGGTGTGATAGTTAGCTATATGCTAAGTGGTATGCTAGTGATTATATGATATTTGCATTGAAGACCCCGGGGGGAATCCGTGGCAGTTGGAGATAAGACAATGTAGGGGAGCCCATTAGGGAGTCCAGATCTGAGAAATGAGCTAAGGTCTTAACGGGTTAAGACCAAGAGAATGGACTAAGCAAAACTGGACGTACGCCCAGCATAATTCCAGTACGCCCCGCGTACTGGGTTGGTGTCCCCGATTAGATTTCGTGCATGCGTGTCTACGCTGAGCATACCAAGGGAGGTACGCCCCGTGTAACCTCGTTGTGGGATTTTTGGGCTAAATCTTATATTGGGCCTGGATCTTTGGGCTTGTGTATTAGAGATTTTGAACAGAGAAATATTATATATGTGCGTTGAGCCCTGTGTTGGGCTTGTCACTTAGACTTGAGAGTTGGGCCTCGGGAGAGCCCATTCATTATTGGGCCTTGGTGGGCCCAATGAGTTTTAGGTCATTTATGGGCTAGTTAGTGGACTACCTTTAGACCTAAAGAGTGAGGATTTGGACTTAGATCTTAATTGGGTAATTGTGGATTTTGGTCCAGTGTTAGAGGCCGGTGCAGCAGTAGCATCTATAGGAGATGTTCATCATCCGAGGTGAATCTTCTCACTATACATACCTTGAGTGGTAATCTATGTGTGACCAGAGGGTCTTATGTGCTTATATTATGTACTGTGATATCATGCATTATGTCTTTGTGATTTATGCTGTGTATTATTCTGACTTTACTGAGTTAGGACCGGAGAGTCCACCCGAGTTGTGGGACCAGAGGGTCCCACTGAGACACATTGACCGGAGGGTCTTATCTGCGTATAGCCATGAGAGGCTAATGAGATATGTGTGGTATTTTGGGGAACTCACTAAGCTTCGTGCTTACCGTGTTATGTGATACGTGTTTCAGGTTCTTTTCAGGATCGCGGGAAGGCGCCGATTTGATTGTACACACCAGAGAAAGAGATTTGTTTTGAGGAACCTGGATTATTAATTAAATAATTATGGAGTTGTGTTTTGTAAATTAAATAAATGGGATTTTTGTGAAATGTGTTATGAGAATTATGTGATTTTTAAACGAAAAATTTGTTTGAAAATTTACGGTGTTACAAGTTGGTATCAGAGCCTTGGTTTGAGGGATTCGGATGCACCTTTGGGTATGTCTGGACTCAAACTGAGGATTTGAGAAAAAATTTCAAAGGAAATGATTTTTCTAAAACGAGCAAGAGTTTCTAAGAGAAAAACGAGAAGGATCAGTGTGTATAATCAACCAGAGCCCGAACGGTGATTTCCCAAAATACCCTTACTTATTTGTGTTATGAGTTATTATTGAGATATTAGTGATGCATGCTAGAAGATAGGCTAGGTATTTCATATTTTAGGGCTAGAGTTTCCTGATCTGTGATGCCTTAGCCTAGGAATTGTTGCTATCTGTGATGTGCTTTGAGTATGTGCGGAGTAAGAGTATCCAGCAGGAATTTTTTAGAGAGAACTTTGAGTAGAGGAGTAATCTAGGAGAGATACCTAGATGAGCATTGGAGGAGCCCACTGAGGGAGTAGTTAGATACCCGCGAGAGGTAGGGTTGCTTGAGTTCGGTGGTACCTTTTGAGTGTGAGTAGAGCAAGTGGAGTTGTAACCTAGAGTGGCTTTTACGTGTTGGTGGAGATTATTCGATGGCCGAATGTTGCTTGCTTTGTGCTTTGTGGAACTCTTCATGATGGGAGTCAGCTACTAAGTGAATATGACGATATCCAGGAGGTAGATGGTTGGCATCATAAGGAGTTCTTCAGCAGCTGATGGCAGAGAAGTGTGAGAACCTAGGAAGAGCCTAGGGAGTGACTTTAGTCAGAAGAGTACGCTGATAGAGGAGAGTATTCGCTGGGTAGGGACCAGGTATATCGGGATTGGTGATCGAGAAGGTTGAGCAACTACTTAGGAAATCTGGGACGATCCGTGTGGAAAGTATGGGTAGATGTGGCAGGTAGTATGGGCCCGTACTACTGAAAGCAGAGGACCCATACTCGAAACAGGGAGAATTCCAGAGGTTCTAAGTAGCAGATTGAGAGGTGATAACATGGTTCGAGTACCATGATTCGTAGCAGATTGAGAGGTGATAACATGGTTCGAGTACCATGATTCGTGATGGTTCGTGCTTCAGAGTTTACCAGTTATCCCATTATGATTGATTAGACTGAGAACAGATATGATAGAGTGTGGGGCCAGAGGGCCATGTTGAACGAGTTTCAGTGGGACATACCTGGAGAGGGAAATCGAGTTAGTACTGAGAGATTTTCATTGGTGAGATGTCATTTGGAGTCGCAAGACTCGGGGATGAGTAGAGATGAGACAGTAATCGGATAATAATTGAGATGTCACATTCTGTGACAAGAGTTGTGCTGTTCCCGTTTCCTGGGAGGAGCAAAAGAGATAACGAGCTTCCGGTTTCAGAGTTTGGAGGTAAACCCCGTGGGGTAGCATAGGGTTGCAACCTTTTCACCAGAGTATTTGCGCAGTATGTTTGCTGCAAGGTATTTCTTATATCACGAGAGAGTTATTAGTGGAGATTGAGATGAGGTCAAGGAGATGCCTTAGTCGAGTCAGACATACTTTTAACAATAGTTTCAAGTGATCAAGAGGAGTATACTGGGGCGGTGGCCCTCGTTGTCTACGTTGTGTATCGACTATGAGAGTGAGGTCTCTTGCTTTTATGATGATTCCCGTGATGGGAGGTTGGTCGAGGAATCAGAGACGAGGTGCGTGATAGTGCATTATTTCCAGATTGAGAGTCAGGACTAATTCGGAACAGTTGGGGTATCCGGCGGTGTGTCGGTCTGAGGCTTCGAGATGACTAGAGACAGTCATGTCGGGAGGATTCTGAGATTTTGTCTGAGTTA
The DNA here is from genome assembly GCF_052849685.1 of Lactuca virosa. Taxonomy (NCBI): domain Eukaryota; kingdom Viridiplantae; phylum Streptophyta; class Magnoliopsida; order Asterales; family Asteraceae; genus Lactuca; species Lactuca virosa. Next base: position 242,440,078 of record NC_136428.1, read on the forward strand.
CAGGATATTTGGAGTTGTTTGGTTTCCATCGGAAAGATCATCGAGTGTTATGTTGTACGATTCCAAGAGTCAAGAGTGATGTATCTGGTGGAACAGCCTATGGAGTAGACTGTTGGTATGCCAATTGGTGTTAGGTTCGAACCCTGAGTGGGGGAGAGCCAGGTATTCCATTGAGAGGATCAGCGATCTGTTCAAGGGCGGTTAGAGAACTAGTTATGGAGATATGTTGTGCGGACACATGAGACATGGATTATTGGTGGATGAGGCAAGATGATGTTTGCAAATGTTGAGTTCGATGCAGTTGGGTCGCTGATTCAGGGTGCAATAACTGAGATTTGCGGGTATAGGTATAGATTGTGATCTATACTCCAGGAGGGGCAGCAGTTGAATTGTCAACCAATTGCAGAGTCGGTATGAGTAGTTTCATATGGGTGGTGATCAGTAGAGGGTGGAGCTTTGGATTTTTGTCAACGTGTTTTCAGTCGTTGACGATTTCCTCCGTGTTTAAATTTGTGAGATGGGAATATTTCGAGGTTTCAAGTTGCGTAAGTGGAAGATCAGTGGTTGAGGCAAGACATCGTGAGATGCTGTGATGGTGTACTGAGGTACCCGAGTGATTTTATTGTTCCAGGGGGAATCCATCAGTTAATTGTCGCTGGAGTGGGACTGTCTAAGGGTGTATCTGTATTGAGACTAGTGTCTTGCCTACGAGAACTTACATCAGGAGTGGTGGTGCATAAGTTGGGTGGGTGTAAGCACCTATCTATGTTGAGTTGCGGAGCATGAGCTGGAGAACTTAGTGTAGTGATGACTTGATGATGAGATTATGGGGTGATAAGAGAGCAAGTGGATCCGGGTGGGAGTAATCGCTTGGGATTATTAGGAGAAACCATGGAGTGAGCCCATGGTGGGTCAGTGAGCGAGAGAGTGTTGTAAGACTACGGGAAGCCGTAGCATCCATGAGTCAGTGGGAGGGAGTATCATGGTACTACAGGGAGCCGTAGTATTCACTGGATAGCGGGAGAGTGTTGTGATACTGCGGGGAGCCGTAGTATTCGTTATTCAGCGAGAGAGTGTCATGATACTGTGGGGAGCCATAGTATTCAGTGGTTAGTGAGAGAGTGTTGTGATACTGCGGGGGAGCCGTAGCATTCACGATTCAGTGAGAGGGTGACGTAAGTCTGCAGGGAGCGGTAGCATTCATGAGTCAATAAAGGAGCGTTTTAAGACCACCGGGGGGGACCGTAGCACTTAGTAGTCAATAAGAGAAAATATTGTTCAGCATAGAGCTGTAGTATTCACTAGTCAGAGTATGACATAGAGGAGTTCTTAGGCTTGGGTAGCCTTACCACTTGAGTCTTCGGGAACCTGGTTGCCAAACCAGGGGTGAGACTGGGGTCTCCGTGACGGTCGGGAATCGTTATATCCCTGGGATGAGGAGGGATTATCGTAATCAGAAGGAATTAGGGAGATGGTGTGTGCATAAATTCGCGAATCTTGGGTCATGAGTTGAGTACCAGATTGGAAATGAGTGGTTCCAATTATGTTGTTGAATCAAACTCTCGAGCTTGAGTCTGGATCCATTCGTGTATTGAGTAGGCGAGATGAGGTTTCGGATTCGTGGATGGGTTTCATTTTGAGGGGTATTGATCTCAATCTGATGTCTTAGACCGGAGTGGGTCAGTTTCGTTGGTATGGGAAGAATAGCGAGACACATGGAACCAGTAGGTGGTAGAAGACAGAGGTCGGAGGTGGGACGAATTGAGATGGGGTTGTAGTTTTTTCGCTCGGGGTAAAGCGAACTTCGTGACTTGTGTGTAACAATGAGCCGAGATAGTTGTTGTGAGAAGAAATTCGGTAAGTCGTTTTATTGGGTGTGCAGTGGGTAACCTTTGAAGGTTCAACTATTAGGCCGGAGTTGACCTGGTGCTCAGTGTTGGAAGGGACAATTGAGGGGAGCTGGGGCATACGATTAAGGGTGTCAGAGGATCGTTTCGAGCTGACTTGACCGCTTTCTTGTGCTTGAGGACAGAGTCTTGAGGATCATTCCTTCAGAAGAGTTCTGATAGTTGTTCAGGCGGTGGGTCCTTAGTGGGTTATGACCTTTCCGTTCCTCTTGATTTCGACAGGAATCGATTAGAGAATCAGAGTTGGTAAAGTGTTCTTAGAGTCTGTTATTCGATGAGCGATTAGCATGATGATATTTTGTGAGGGTGGTCTGGCAGGGAGATAGACCACTAGAGTTTTCAAGTTCTGGAGAGTCAGATCAAGTACCGCAGCGGCAGAAGGGTCTGTCCTTCTTCAGGGTCGTGAGTTCCTGTTGGGTTCATGTGCTTTTGGAAGAGATTGTTGTATGATATGAGTTCCTTTCGGTGGTGCTCCTCGGGTTATTCGATTCGATCTATGTGTGATAAGGAGCATTTCGAGGGCGAAATCTAATTCAAGTGGGGGAGAATTGTAACATCCTGTTTCGGATCGTTCGTGATTAGGGTTCGTGGGCTGCAACCCGGGCATGAGGAAGCCTCGGGGTTGCGACGAGTTTCTAGAGGCTTAGGGCATCTCGTTACCTTTCCTTGTATATGAGGTTTATTTGAAATGGAGTTATATCGAGGAGGCTATGGAAGTTTGAAGTTTCCCCAGGATAAGTCCCTTATTAGAGAAAGGTGGCAGTTGAGTACGTTGGGCGTACGTGTGTGTACGCTTAGCGTACTCATGTGCATGATTTTTAAGCGGAGCCACCTAGTATGTTAGTTACAGAATGAAAAAACCCTAATTGAGGGGTGTCCCTATATAAAGAATAAGATGGCCTCATTCATGGCCACCATCCTTAGTCAATAAACCCTCTCAAACCCTAATCCTCGTTCTTGAGCTTGTGTGTGCCCATTTGAAAGTCCTAAGTGATTTTGTGTGTTCTTGAATTGAAGAAGGAGTGAGAGTCCATGCCTTGGATCTGAGCATATCTGAGTTGGGAGCTTCATCTAGAGGTATAAAGCTCCAAGCTTTCTCACTCTTTTGTTTTGTGCATCATAATAGATTATTTTAGGGTTTTGTCCCAAAGGTTGGAGACTTTATGTGATATTTGAGCTCCAGAGTCTATGATCAACCCCTTTGAGTGTATTTAGTGCTGTAATCTCATAAAAATCAAGACTTGGACGTTGAAATCAAGCCATGCATAAGATATGAGCATTTTGAGATAAGAGAGTGAGAGTTTTGTGTGTTTGTGACCTTATCAGCCATGCAAAGGCTTAAAGTCACTGACTTTATGGAGTAAGAGCTATTAGAGAGTCCAGATCTGAGAAATGAGCTACGGTCTTAACGGGTTAAGACCAAGAGAATGGATTAAGCAAAACTGGGCGTACGCCCAGCGTAATTCCAGTACGCCCCGCGTACTGGTTTGCTGTCCCCTATCAAATTCTGTGCATGCGTGTGTACGCTCAGTGTACGAAGGGAGGTACACCTCGCGTAACCTCGTTGTGGGCTTTTTGGGCTAAATCTTATATTGGGCCTTAAGGGTTGGGCCTGGATCTTTGGGCTTGTGTACTAGAGATTTTGAACAGAGAAATATTTTATATGTGCATTGGGCCCTGTGTTGGGCTTGTCACTTGGACTTGATATTTGGGCCTCGGGAGAGCCCATTCATTATTGGGCCTTGGCGGGCCCAATGAGTTTTAAGTCATTGATGGGCTAGTTATTGGACTACCTTTAGACCTAAAGAGTGAGGATTTGGACTTAGATCTTAATTGGGTAATTGTGGATTTTGGTCCAGTGTTAGAGGCCGGTGCAACAGCAGCATCTATAGGAGTTGTTCATCATCCGAGGTGAGTCTTCTCATTATACTTACCTTGAGTGGTAATCTATGTGTGACCAGAGGGTCTTATGTGCTTATATTATGTGTTGTGATATCCTGCATTATGTCTTTGTGATTTATGATGTGTATTATTCTGACTTTACTAAGTTAGGACCTGAGGGTCCACTCGAGTTGTGGGACCGGAGGGTCCCACTGAGACACATTGACCGGAGGGTCTTATCTGAGTATAGCCATGAGAGGCTAATGAGATATGTGTGGTATTTTGGGGAACTCACTAAGCTTCATGCTTACCGTGTTATGTGATATGTGTTTCAGGTTCTTTTCAGGGTCGCAGGAAGGCGCCGGCTTGATTGTACACACCAGAGAAAGATATTTGTTTTGAGGATCCTGGATTTTTAATTAAATAATTATGGAGTTGTGTTTTGTAAATTAAATAAATGGGATTTTTGTGAAATGTGTTATGAGAATTATGTGATTTTTAAATGAAAATTTTGTTTGAAAATTTACGGTGTTACACCATGGCATGTAGGTATAAGACCCTGGGGGGAGCCCACGGCATCCTTATGTGTTAGTATGCATGGCTTATGTGATATATGTAGCTTTTATAGCTAATATGATATGTGTTATGTGGATTGTGTTGGATTTGGTTTCTAAGCCCATAACTATAATTGGATGTACTTGACCCGATTGTAGCATGGTCCTTTTTGGGTTGCCTTCACCATTGCAATTTGATAGGATGGATTTTGAGAATAAGGTTATTTATGGTTTATTAATATATTACAAGTATAATATATTAATATGAAATCATATTATTTAATTAGTATTGATCAATAATTGATTTGGAATTAATTTTATGGTCATAAGAGACTAATTAAATATATAAGGATTGATTATGTAAATCAATGATTCTAGTAGTGTGGGCCAATGATACATGATTATGTAGATGGGTTAAACTAATCCATGGATAGTCCATGGAGGTTAAATCCATGGAGCATGATAATGTGGAAAGTCATGGGTCATTAGGGTTTATAAAGTGTAACCCTAACATATGCAACACTATAAATAAGCCCCTCCTAGAGCCAAAATCGGTTGCCACTTACTTTCCAAGATGGTGAAGTTGATTTTGTGCTAGTAGCCTATTCTCTCAAGCCTCCTATTGCATATTGGTGTTTGTGAACCAATAGAGGCATCACACTTGAGGTGCTCAAGCTTTCAAAGGTCAAGAACTACAAGTCCTTCTAAGAGGTAAGTAATCTAACTAGTTATATCATTCAATTGTTCAAATGTATGCTAGTTAGGACAATGCTTTGGAAAAATTGAAAATGCATGTCTAATTAGAGAAAACATAGATCCAAAGCATTTAGGGTTGCATGTGCACCATAGGAGTGTTATAGTGCTCAAAACCCAATTATTCTCCCTGACCCACAAGTTCAAAGACTTAAAAAGTTCGAAGTCACTCAAGCCCTATTATAAATGTCTTTAATGAACTCCATAACTTGTCCTCAAGTTATGGAAAATCAAGAGTCTTTTCATAAAACCAACATTCACTCATAAGTTATAGAATTGAAGAGTTTTGACAAGTTTCAAAACTTGCCCTCAAATTTTGGAATTTGTAAAGTCTCTCTAATAAAACTTTAATCCCAAACCCTAAAGTTTTAAAAGTTAAAATTCAACCCTTATACTTTATAATATTATAAGTTTAATAATATATATATATATATATATATATATATATGTATGTATAAGACAAGTCGGTCTATAAGGGGGGTATAAGGTTACTGCCTATAAAATGGCAGTTTAATGGGTGTCCACTCTCACCCACCGCTTCCTTGACTGGTGGAGGGTCGTTAGCCGAACAAGTAGGATAGGACATTAATTATCCCTCATTAAAAGTATAATGATAAATATAAAGTAACTAAACTTTTATTAAATTCTCAATCTTAGTTACTTTAGGAAATATGAAAATGGTGCTAATCCATGAAATTACACTTTGCACCTTGTTAAGTTGTTAGTGGAGCGTGTGTGGTTAACCGGTACACTAATCTGGGACTGACAATGTGTGGCAAAGGGTAACTTGATGTTAATCATAGATCAATGGAGCGTGTGTGGTTAACCGGCACATTGATTAGGTGATCTGTAACATTGGGTGTACCAAGATAATTTTCATGGTTATTCACACCTTGTTTGTGATCATCGGCATCCCAGTCACACACTTGAAGGGCACAATCGAGATTTAAACATGCCATTGAAAAGTTCAATGAATCTCAAAGGATCTAGGAATTTCAATCCAATTAAAACTTAATAATCTATTTCGTTTTTCATGGTGGAAATTGGTAAATTGTCATTTACCTACCTTCAAATAGTTTACAATTGGATTACGGCATCCATCTTCGCAATTGTAAAATATTGTGTTGGGTCCTAGCCTAAATATTTCGTTTTAGGTGTTATATTAAGGACTTAAATCAACTAACTTGAATTTCTCCCTTGTAGATGTCTAGTTCAGACAACTATGGTCTTCCCAAGTCTTTTGCCAAAAGCTTTCCGAATGAAGATGATGTTCCACAATATCAAACTTCACTTCTTCCACCTCCTCCAATTATTCTGCCTGACCCACAAGTTCGAAGACTTAAAAAGTTCAAAGTCACTCAAGCCCTATTGGCTAGTAAACACCAAGATGGAAGGTCTGTGTGTGCACATGTCTTGGATATGAAGTTACACATTGACAAGCTGGGAAGGTTGGGTGTCGTTTTCCCGAGGAAGTTGGTTGTTGACTTGGTTCTTCAGTCACTCCCCGAGTCGTATAGTCAGTTTGTTAAAGACTACTATATGACAGACCGCGACGTGGCCCTTATTGATCTTACCTATTTGCTTATTGTTGCTGAGTCAGCAATGATTTGGCGCAACGTTCAATCAAATTTGATTGGAAGATCTACTTCCCAAGCTGCCATGGACATAGGCAATGACATAGATGGTCCAGAAAAGATCCCTTCTCCTATGGTAAGGGAATTGGCTATGATCAAAAGATTTGACCATAAGAGAAAAGCCAGATCTGAGATAGTTCCATGTGCAAATGCCAAAGAGTCCATTTGTTTCTACTACCATTTGAAGGGACATTGGAAGCGAAGTTACCCTGACTACCTGAGAGATCTAAGAGATGGTAAAATCAGAAAGGTTTGACTCTACTTCGGGTAAATCCACTATCTAACTCTATTAAGTTCCTGTTTGTAGATTCTTAATACATGATGTGATAAGATTACATTTTGAAGTTTTGTAGCATCAAAGGAAGCTTAAAGGAAAGGCATGTTGAGTCTGATCGTGAAGAGATGGATTTCAATCGCATGGTTCGATGACCATGATTTTGAGTTGCTTAAGAGTTATGATAGGTTGCTTAGAAATTTGTAATAACATAGTTTTCATTTGTAATTGCATTGTAAGGAAAAGTTTTTCCGCACCTTTTATAAATAAATAAAATTTTGAATTTTTATCTTATTTTATATTTCCTTGCTATGGCATATGTGAAAATTTGATGTTTGTATTTTTAGCAATATGAATTTGATTCTTTCGTGTGTGGTAGTGTCTAAATTTACCAAATAAGGAAAGATTCTTGTCACCCAAGTTTCAATTGGACAGAACCTTGGATCATGCAACTTGTATTGTATGATGAATGAGAATTTTCATCTTTGGGAAACTAAGACTAATTCCTTGTTCCCATGTAAATGTGAGATAAGTGAAGGACCAAGGGATCGAGTACACTTGGTTGTGCGCTGGTCAGGTCCACCACAAAGAACGATAAGACTATTCGTTATGGTTTACTAAATTTGGTAAATATCGTGAGAAAATTTGGTAAATATGGTTATGCATTCTCAAATTCGATTATGATTACGACATCCCTCTTCATAGTTTGAATTGTGAGAAATGGCAAAAAGGTCTAAACATTTGAGACTTATTGTTGTAAGTTCTAAAATTGTTTAGACACACATATGAGCTTTCTTTTAAAAGGTGTGTGAGCTTAGATAAAGGCTTATCGAAGCATCTCGTGTCAGAAATCTGAACTTTGGTAAGAAAGTCAATAAAGTATTGATTTCTAGAAGTCTAGCTGATTTTTGGATTTATGTCACATCTAGTGGGAGCATAAATGTTACGCAGGTAACAAAATAATTGTTATGCTAGTGGGAGCATAATTATTATGGTAAATGTTGCAAGTTAGCAATGTTAATTATATAAAACAAAGTTTCCAATTCGCAAAGCTGCAGGGTTGAAAAGTTGTTTTTCTATAATTAAGGGAGAGGAACTTATACTTCATTTCAATTCTAAAAGTTTAGATTGAGATTTTAATCAAATTTAGTCAAAGATTTATATGAATACCATGTTGAAATGCTTCAACAAGGATTTATATGAATACCATGTTGAAATGCTTCAACATTGGAAATCCTATATATGGAAATATTATAGCAAAAGACTGGTGAAGTATCATGTCTTTATGTGAGACATTATGAATCGTATCCCATATGCTTCGGGTATAGGATCGATTACATATGCTATAATATTCACGTGTTCTAATTTTCTAAATGCCTAGGGCATTAAGAGGGACAAATGACTAGAACTGGAAATGACTAAAGTTATTAAACAACTGCTAAGAACAATCCAAGGTTCGCCAAAGATTGGTTGCTTATGGATAGTTAGAAGTATAGTAATGGATGGACCATATTGACATTATTATGTATAGACAGAATTCTATTAACAATGAGTTGTCATATGGAAAATATGGAAATGTTTCCATAATCGGAGTTGGATATCAAGAATCTATGAGAAAGTTAGAAATTTTATGTAAGAAGGATGTTCAAAGGAATGTGCTTTGAATATGAGACTTCAGATCTATGGAATTGTCTTGTAACAATCTCCAATGGAAAGTTTTGTAATTGACATAGTCTCTGTGACTTGTTTACATAGTCATTACAAAAGGATCACTGCATATAAGGTTAGAACTTAACAAATTACAATAAGTGGCAAGAACTTGGTATTCTTACACTTACGATAAGGATTTGGAATTGTGAAATGAGTATCGTTGGAAATGTTTACAATTTGTCTATTTCACGAAGTAAGGACCATAGGCAAACATAGTTTGCATGCTTTGAGCATGGGATAACTATTGTGTTAATTCAAGTATTAAATTGATAAATCAAAACATTATACAAAGAATAATGTGTAATCAATATGGTGATTAAATAAAAGGTGTTTTATTTACACTCAAAAGTTTTGGGGCCATATAGGATTAGTATTATTCTTGTGTTTCACTTTGCATGTTTTGACTTCCTGAATAATAAGATTATTCAAACTATCCACAGTCGATCATACGTTGGAAGTAAGTATGAAAGAAGACTGTCATGAGTTGGCTTGTAGATTGTCTAAGGAGTTAGACATAGCAAAAGTTTGCTACACCATTCATGAGTTCTCCTGAAATAAGATTTGAGTATTGGATTCAACCCGCGCTCATCTGAATTACTTCATGGAATTTATCACGAATAATTGTGAGACGATAATATCATATAATCTTCAAACCAAGATATATGAGTTGTTGACTACGAGTTGGTTGTGCATTGATGGCATGAAAACGCATCAGTAACTTGATGTTATAAAATGTGTCATTGTGCATGTTTTGATGATTAGTTAGTACAAGCATATAATGTCGAAGTTTATCTGTTCCTTTTATCCTAAGAGGATTAAAAGAGATATCTTGGGCCCCTCGATGATTCCGTTTTGACTATGTGTCGGGCCCGGTCAGAACTAAATTGATGTGTTCAGTTATGTTCTATGTCAGACGAATCGGAAATCAGGAAACAAATTGCAGGACAATAAGTATGACTATGTTCCATGTGTTTGTCCGCATAGATATCATGAGAACAGAGGAATATATGATCCCTTATCTGAAGGATGCGTCACTGACTAGGTCAGAGTTCGACAGCGGCTTTTGAAAGCTTATGATTGCTAAGTCAGATCCTGAAGTCGCATTGTCAGTTATAGTTATTAGACTTATCCAAGTCGGAGACTGTTGGATTTGGTGTCTAAGCCCATAACTATAACTGGGATGTACTTGACCCGATTGTAGCATGGTCCTTTTTGGGTTGCCTTCACCAGTGCAATTTAATAGGATGGATTTTGAGAATAAGGTTATTTATGGTTTATTAATATATTACAAGTATAATATATTAATATGAAATCATATTATTTAATTAGTATTGATCAAGAATTAATTTGGAATTAATTTTGTGGTCAAAAGAGACTAGTTAAATATATGGGGATTGATAATGTAAATCAATGATTCTTGTAGTGTGGGCCAATGATCCATGATTATCTAGATGGGCTAAACTAATCCATGGATAGTCTATGGAGGTTAAATCCATGGAGCATGAGGATGTGGAAAGTCATGGGTCATTAGGGTTTATAAAGTGTAACCCTAGCATGTGCAACACTATAATAAAGCCCCTCCTAGAGCCAAAATCGGTTGCCACATACTTTCCAAGAGGGTGAAGTTGATTTTGTGCTAGTAGCCTATTCTATCAAGCCTCCTATTGCATATTGGTGTTCGTGAACCAATAGAGGCATCACACTTGAGGTGCTCAAGCTTTCAAATGTCAAGAACTATAAGTCCTTCTAAGAGGTAAGTAATCTAACTAGTTGTATCATTCAATTGTTCAAATGTATGCTAGTGAGGACAATGCTTTGGAAAAATTGAAAATGCATGTATAATTAGAGAAAACATAGATCCAAAGCATTTAGGGTTGCATGTGCACCAAAGGAGTGTTATAGTGCTCAAAACCCAACAGATTGTGTATGGGGTATGCTCTGGGGGACTCACTAAGCATTAGCTTATAGTTTGTGGATTTGTTTCCGATACATCTGAGCCCAAGGGCAAGGGCAAGGCTTGATGGCGTGGCGTGCACTCTCTCTCTCTCTCTCTCAGGCGTTTTATGGGACATTCTGATGTTTTGAAATAATATTGTAGTTGATATGAATTTTGAAAACATTTGTATTTGGATTTCATGGTTTATGGAAAAGTGTTTTGGCTAATCAAAAATGAAATTTTTCTTTGAAAAATTGGGTTGTTACAAAGCGAAACATGGACTTCTTGTTAGGGGAGTCCGACATAGTTGTGGAAGTTCCCATGACCCATCGAAACTGTCGGAGGGAACAAATGAATAGGCGACAGAATAGCCTCGTGAACCCAAGTAGGAGCTCGAAGATGCTTCTACTGTAACAAACCGTTATTTCAAACCTATGTAATAATGTAGGTCAATTTGTAGTTCTTTTTAAAACAATAAAGAGAAATTTTAGCATACTGTGTATATTTACATAATTGACCCTCAAAAATAAATTATTAAACAATCTCGATTGGGATGAAACCAAGTGGTAGAGATTGTAACAAGGTTTCCAAAAACATAAAGAACACTAAAATCCGAGTTATAACGAAGAAGTTATGACCAATCGAAGATCCGCGACAAAACCGGCAAAACACTGTTCAGTGTAAAAATTGAATTTTCAATAAAAAGGCTTTTTAGCCATAACAATCTAAATGAAAGTTGTAGTTTATGTTAAACCGAGAACTTTCATAAAAAGAACGGCAAAATCTGACTTCGTATGAGGAAGTTACGATTTTTCTAACTTTCAGTATAGCAGTGTACAGCTAAAAACTCAAAATAAAGATCGAGTGTTTTTTAGCCGACACAACCTAAACGAGAATTTAAGATCTCGTCAATAGTAGTACAACGGTAAAAAGACAGACAAAAACGGACGTCGGATGAAGAAGTTATGAATTTTTAACGGATTTCCTGTCCCGGTCTGTTAAAAATAATAATATTAAAAATAAAGTCAAAATTAGCCGACGAAGTCTAAACGAAAGTCGTAGAGTATAAATTTACCTACGCATGCATATAAAGAACGTCAAAAACGGAGCTCGTATGGAAAGTTATTGTTTTCGCAAGTTTTTGCCACAAAAATCGAGAAATATTGAAAACCGGGCAATTTCGCATGGTCTACCTTCGGCCACGTCACCTCGCATGCGAGGCTTCCCCGTGTCTGCTTCGTGTCACCTTCTGATTGGACCGAAGTCCTCCGTGTCGCAATCTTATTGGACCGCAGCCGAGGTCCAGTAGGCAGCCGACACCCTCGCAGGACCACACCCCTCGGAAACGCGCTCTCTTCCCATTCGACCGAAGTTCTGTCCAATCCGGAGCCAACACCTCCGAGCCACCTGTCCGAAGCGAGCCTCCTCCCTTCTCCACCTGTCCGAACACGCGGCAGCCTCCCTTTGCTTCGGATCCGAGGCTTCGGCCTATATAAGGCATGCGAGACCTTCCGGATTTTTACACATTTTCATCCCATTTTCCATATATTTACACTTCTTTCACTTCCACAAACTTATATACAAGCCCTAAAGCCCCGTTATCATATCTCAAACCCTAAGCAAGCCTCGAAGCCCCGGAATTCTCAAGAAGTTAACCTCTCTCCAGTCGAAACTCTGCCCGATTAAAGCCGGTTTTTCGTCAAATAAACTTCTTTCCGGGAAACGAAACGCTGTCCAAATCACCACCTATCAAGTGAGTTCATACCCCCGTATTTTCATAATTTCTACTGTTTTAAGGGGGGGGGGGAATACAAGTATAACACAAGAACTTTGTGTTATAAAATTATGATTTCAAATCATGATAAAACGACATTAAATTATCAAAAATACTCAAAACATTAAACCATTTTATAAACTTATATTTTTCCCCAAAATTCATATATATATATATATATATATATATATATATATATATATATATATATATATATATATATATGTGTGTGTGTGTGTGTGTGTGTATATAAATGAGATTTAAAAGGCTTAGGACTGATAACTCATTATGGGTCCTTTTCCTTGTTTGGACGTGGGCTTATAGTACCGGTTATTTGTCCGAGTGTCGTTTAAATTTTACTTATATATAGAATTGTGCATGTATATAAATATAAAAGTTATTTCATCAGTTCAACTACCTTTGTAACATGTTGAGCAAGGGGTTACATGCAAAAATAGTTAAATACCGATTCAGAAAGTACATATAAATTATAATAGGTATAATTTATGATACATAGAACAATAATTCATGATTCAAGCATACTAGAATACACTATTTTACAAGAAACGAGGCTTTTGATTCAGAACAAATTAAGGGTTTACACTTGTCAAATACATGTTCGGAATACTAATTCAAGAACATATTGTCAATCATTTATTTCAGAATGATTGGGTTTTCATGACTAATATACATGTAACGTTTATATGCTTTTTATGAGTCATTCAATTCAGGTTGTTTAATTCATTTAGACAACCAAGGTAAAGTCCTGACATTATAACCAGAATCTCCAGCCAGGGGATCGAAACAAGTTGTGTGTATATCTATATCGGGATTGACAACCCCGCACTCAGGCTGCTAGCTACAGTCAGGCATACACGCCAATGAGTGGCAATTGTTATCAACAGTTTAAACGCCCACAAAGCGTTTGTTTCAGGCCATCATGTCTTAGTATGGTTATAATAACTCATTAAAAAGATATTAACAATACGTTAGTGTATAATCAACTAAACGTAAGTACACCTTCAAAGTACCAGTTTACAGAATACAAACTACAATGGTTCAATATAGTTTTCAATAACAGCTGGTGAAGCCAGACACACTCTCAGTTAGAAGTTTTACAAATACAGAACATTGGTTTACAAATAGAACGGTTTTATGGGAATAAAACTACTTTTCATATACAACAGAAAATATAGGATTTTCTGGAACAGTTTACATATGCAAGATACAGAGACACCCTTTTAAACATAAACACTTATGCACTCACTCAACTTTATGTTGATACTCCCTTTTCAAATTACTTGTATTCTCAGGGAAACAATACACAGGTACTCCCCGAGCTTTTTGAGAAGATGGAGCTATTTTGAGTCATATCTTCTTTTGTATAACTATTTTGGTTTCAATATACAATGATTAAACACATGTAAATACTTATACTTTTTAAATACAATAGTTGTTTGTACTTTGATTACTATGATGCATGTCTTGTGATACTACAAATGAAGTCCTCCACCCCCGGACGTTTCCGCCGTCTGGTTTGGGGGTGTGACATCTACTCTCGAGGAGGGGGGTCTTCGGGCTTGTTTCGGATGATATCTCTCAATTTGATCCTGATACATCTTTGCTTTTGTCGAAGGATGGTGCCGGTGTCAGCTCTTCCTTCGCTCGTTTGGCGACCCCTGGTGTTTACGTGTTAGAATGGGGCCTTACCCAAGCCTCCGTTCTTACGCGTCATTCTGTTGCGTACGAGTTGGGTTGCCATGCTTTTCCCCCTGCTACTATTGAGGCGTTGGAGCTTCTTTCTAATTCTCATATGTCCAACAGCCTCCAATATACGGCAGCTCAAGTCGCTCCCTATATGGTTGCTGTTGATCGGCGCTTGTGCCAGGTTAGTTCAGATTCCGGTAAACTTTCCTCTGTTAGGGCTGAGGGAGATGATTTAAGGGAAAATTTGTTACAGTTGGAGGAGAAAAACGTGCATTCGTGGAGTTTTATGATCTGCTGGCCAGGGAGAAAATGTCTTTGGAGGAGCAGGTGGCAACTTTGGATGGGGCAGTGGATCGCTTTTTGAGGTGGATCGAGACTTTGGTGGAAGAGAAGAAGGCATTGGAGACTCAGGTAGAAATAGGGCGGAGCCAGTTACAGGCGGAGGAAATGAGGAGGAAGGCAGTGGAGGAGGATGTGGTGTGGCTTCTGTAGAAGGGCATTGTTCGTTTTGTGGACAAATTGGTTGAAAGTGTCGAGTTTTCTTTAGGTGTTAGGCGTATGAAGGAATCATGCATGGATGCTAGGGTGGAGGGTGGGAAGCAGGTGATTAGGGAGCAGATTGCCACGGGAAATTTCGTTCCTGGTGAATCGAGTGCCCTTCTGGAACACAACCAGGCGATGCACGCTGAGGTGAAGTCTTTTCTTGAGACAGATTTTGCCTCCTACCTCCGCCTTGGTGAGCTCGACATGCAGGGTCTTCGCTAGCTGTGTAGCGAAACTAATGTTGAAGAAGGACGTCCTGAGGGTAGCACTTCTGGGGTTGGGCCTTCCTCCAATCCTACTGGTTTGTAATTCAAGCTCTCCTCCTTGCTTCTCAGCATTTGGGATGTTTGTACTACTTTGGTGTTAATGGAACAGTCTATACTTATGAATTATGAATTTGTTTGGGGTCCTGTGTGGCCTTTTTCTTAAGTTTGGGGTCTGTCTAGCAGATGTTATACTTTTTTGTGTTGTTGGTTCTTGCACTCTTTTTTGGATTGATTTTCCATGCAATAGGCCATTTGTTATGCCTTTTCTTGTTATCCCCATGTGATTTATGTTGGCCACCTGTGAATATGTGCTCTTATTTTTCCTTGTTGAGACGATTCTTGCCCCAGGTTTGTGTTAGCCTTGGGAGGTCGACTCGAGACAGTTAGGTCTTTTCTGCTCAGTGGGTGGTTGTGTTGTTTGGCGATCTAGCCGTATTACTAGACTTGCCCAACTTGTGACTCTAGGACTTATATTTGATTAGGGTCCTTTAGATTTATCCTTGGAGCTTGTGTTTGGAGCTCGGAATTTGTCCTTTCTTTGTGTCATTGATCATTATTTCTAGACTGGAGATTTTTTGTCCATTTTGCTTTGTTAGGGTGTCCCTTTTTAGCTAAGGTTTACTGATTACCCTTTTGGGACTTTGTTCTAAGTCCCAGGCCTTGGAGAGTTGCACTTTGGGCTTAACTGTCCAAGTCAAGCCGAGATTGTCACCTCGAGGCATTTAAGACTTAGTTATTATTTGTTTCAAGGGAAAGGTTATGAGCCTTTGAAGACTTTGTTCATGTCATGGTCAATATTCGTGGCCTTTTGGGCTGAACTGACATTTCTAGGGAAAGGTTATGAACCTTTGACACCTATGGTTGCATTCTTGCAATGGTTTCACTCAAATGATGCGGATGATCAGTCCTTGTTACCATTTGGGAAACGTGTACATCCTCTTTTGAAAGTGTTATCAAGCTTGAATAGTAAAAAACATTCTGATAGTTTTTTTATATTCAACCTTCTTCACTTCATTGATAGTGTTTTGGAAACAGCTACATTTTTTGGTGAGTAAAGAAAGGGGGATGATTACATCATAACTTAACTCGGGCCTATCTTTTGGGCTGGACCGCTTGGATGATATTATCCATTCGGAGTTTGATCACATTTCCCTTGGACAAAACGTGCTTAGTATGGGCTTCTCCCCTTGCTCTGGGGGTGGTAGTGCAGGTTGTGCGCACTCCAGGTAGTGGGGGTGTGTCTTTGGGCTCTTGGGGCGTGAAATCCCCCTTTATGTGCATCCTCGGTCCTGCTTGTACACTCCTTGGTGGAATTTTTATTGTTAAGCCTGCTCATATATGAATGTTGCTTCATCTTATTGGTGTTATTACCATAGTTGGGTGTTCGCAGCGACATGCTTGCAATCCCAAGTGTTGATATTGTTGTTGTGTCTCTTGTCATGTCGTAAGGTACTTCTCCGAAGGGGGGTGGTCCTTTGGCGTATGTGCGTTGGCACCCTGGATATTTCACGAGCACGCTTCCTCGGGATTCGTTCGTGTTTCTATGCGTGCTAGGGCTTAGCATTCTTGGTTGGGTTGCCTTTCTGAAGACGATTTTGAGATTCCTTCGTGCTTCAGTTCTGTCTGCCCGGTTCTTCTCCGGAGGCGAGTGTTCTTCTTTTCCTAAATGTATTTGCCTTATCACAACTCCCAGGCCTCTCCGCGTTCCTCGTGCGTCATTATTTGGGGAATTGACTGGGAGCGACTTGGATGGATGGTGATTTGGGCAAGATCTAAACTTGTCATAGGTTTTCGTGGTCTCGATGACTTTTTTCGGGATGGCCTCTTTGGATAATGGTGTTGTGTCGGCGTTTGTGGTTTCCTCTTAGGGTGCTCGCTCGACCTTGGGGTCTCTGCGTGTACATGTCACTCTTTTCTCTATGTATCGGTGTCTTCGGACCTTTTGGCTTTTAGTTTTGTGGGTGATAGGAGGCTCATTGGAGGTCGGCAGCCGTCTTACCCCATTTTCCCGTTTTTCGCACCGGTCCGTCTCAAGCTTTTCTTTGTTCATCTTGTTACCTTTTGGATGTGGTCCTTGGACCTTTTTCTGTGTTTTTGCTAGAGTATAGGGGGTCTGTTTGGTGTTGCAGGGCGGCGCATCCTCACTTAGGATGGGATGGCCGATATACTCTTGATGCCACTCATCATGTTTCTTATTGTCGGATAGTGTGTAAGTAAGCTTAAAGGAGTCAGCCCCGGTGGGTGTTTATGCCAACTGCCTTCGCATCCTTCGGCGTAGTTGTGTTGCTACTACTACGTCCTTCCCTCCAGATTTCTTTATTCAAGGCGTTCTTTCGCCTACCGTCTTGGTGTTGCGTGGTAATCGCCAAGATCAGGTGCTTCTTCATTCGGCGACACGTTCTTCGTTTTTTTGGCACGTGCGTTGTTTCCAATGTAGCGGTGGGCTGGTGGCACTGTGTGTGGGTTGAGGGCAACGATTGTGTATGACCTTGTGCTTGTACTAAACTTCACTGTTCCATGGATTGTCGATGGTATAGCCCAGAGCTGGAAGAGCGTTGGGCGTCCGAGGATCATGACATCGTCGGTTGGGCGACGTACTACCGAGAACTCTATTACCCTTGTGGTTGTTTCTTTCCCGTCATGGCGGACTAAGGTAAGTGGGAGGTTTATGGTGCCTAGTGGCCATAATTGATATCCTGTGATCCCGACAAGTGGACCCCCAGTTGAGGGTTTTAGACCTTCTTTCTAGGGGGCTGGAAGTTGGCAGAAAAAGTGTTCGTAAATAATGTCGGTTCTATTGCCATTATCGATTAGAACTCGATGAATTTGCTTTTGATGCACATAGGCCGTTATCACGATTTGGTCTCTGGGGTTCCAATTGGGCATTCGTGGGTCTTTTAATGAGAAGTTGATATTGAGGATGTTTTTAGGTAGTACCTCGATGTTGCCGTATGCCTCTTCGCGCACGCTCTGCTCGTGAGGTCTCGTGATGGTAAGAATCTCTTCCTTAATCTTGCGTTTCCCCCATCCTTTTGATCTCAAGTATTCCTCTAGTCAGCGTCGAACTTGGACCTCAAGTCCTTTGCAATTTCCGTGAGTTCGTCCGTTAAGTGTTTTTCTTCCACTTCCCTCCTCAGAACCTTGCACTCACCGGTGTCGTGGGTTTTGCTATTATGGTACTCACAGTATTTCCCTTTTTCTTTGTCCACCTCAGTCCAGTGGTTCCGGGGCTCGTCTTTTCCTCAAGGGAAAAATCTATGAGGTGGATTCTGCGAGTGTCGGTTGTGCTTGTTGTGGCTTCTGTCATGGTGATCTCGGTGATTGGGGATTATGCGGGAGTTTTCTTCTTCTTGCTTGATATACGCGTTTGCGACGGCCTTTAGGTTGGCTTCCTTCTGTTCATCACCTTTGATTTTCCGGAGGTACTTCTCAACTTTGTACTTGAACTCGTCTCTCGACTGAGGTACCGTCTCCTGCATTTTCTTTGACAAAGGGTCGGGGAGTAGACCTTGGGCTAAGACGCTAATTACAAGGAACTCTTCATGGCCCGGGACGTTGAGTGTCGCCAGCGTGAATCTATCGTAATATGCCTGTATCGACTCTTCCTATTTTTGCTTGCATGCCATTATGGAGTTTGCATCTCCCTTCCCTTTCCTTAGTTACATGAAATTGTTGAGGAAAATGTATCTTAGCTGTTTGAAACTTTCGATGTTGCCCGGTCGTAGTGCCTTGAACCACTTCTCGTTGTTTTTGGATAATGTAACAGGGAAATACGTACACACGAACCGCTTGTCCATCCTCAGTGATGTCATCGTCCACTCATAGGTATCGATGTGCTCGTCGAGTTCAGTTGTTCCGTCATACTTGTGGATATTTGGTATCATTTGCGAGTGTGGGATCTCATACTGTAGGAGCTCCTGGAAAAAGGCAGAACTGGTACTTCTCTTCGGGTTTTCCATGTGAGCGTATGGAAACCACCGTACATCGTAAACTGTTGAGCGTAATACGGGTTCCCTTATGGTTGATTGTAGATTGTTGCTTGCGAGATGTATGGTTGCTGCTGGGAGCTCGATTGCATGCTTTGTTGTAGTTGTGAGCTTTGCTCTAGCTGTTGAAGCATGTTCGGAATTGACCCCTGAGGCTGTTGAACGAAGGTGTTGAGTTGCTACGTCGATGACAAGTGAGGGTTAGACTCTTGCGACGGTGGTGTTTGGTGGTTGGATCTATGCGACTGTTGGAAATAGGGGTTGAACATCGGAGGTTGTTGAGCGAAAAGTGGGATATGCGACATTCCTGCTACTTGGGAGAACTGATAGCTTGACATTGGGTATTGTGTGGTGGACAGTATGGTCCCTGGGGACCAAGTGTTCATCCCCGCCTGTTGAAGTTGCTTTTGTGACTAAGAAAACGTCGGTTGCGACTGTTGAGTCGTTGTCGAATGAAGTGCTACGGTCGCGGTTGCAACCGGTTGCTCTGTTGTGACGGGTGATGGTCGCCATAGAGCATCGATTGCTGCCGATACGGTTCCCGTTATTGGACTTGGCATATGCGTTTCTGGCGTGTGGGTGGTGGCTTGTCTGTCTGAGGCAGATGGTTGTGTGTCATCGATCGACGGCATTGATCTGAGTGGGTTCGTTTCCCCCTGCCAGACACAGCATGTGCCTTTCCCGTCATTGTCGTCGGGTCGTTTTAAGGTTGTGTAACTCTTAGTACACGCCCGGATGGATCCAAATGTTGTGATATGTCTTTGAGCTTAACGACGTCTGTGGTGGTTTCGCCTTAATTAAGCCTGAGAATCATAGCAAAGAAAGAGACGATGTTAGTCGTCGTCTGGGAGGGGGTCACGGAACGAGACTCGGACTGTCTAGTCAGTAGTTGTATGAGATAATTAGGGTTTAATTTGAGATGGTGAAAGAGGCGATCCCTTCTTCTGGAGAAGAAGGGTCTATTTCATACTTGTCGTCACGGGAGCATGTCCCCGACAATACTTTTTAGTCTTGTATGGACCGTCAAGACGCGGAGGCGTCCTATTGGCAGTGCATGCACCACTAGTGGTTATCTGCTATTGGTGCAGAACCACCCAAGGGCAATGCTCTGAGCACTACACTTGTCACTCTTGGGTGGTTGGTACTGTTTTGGCTAGTTATAAACCGGAGCCTCTCGTTCTGGATTGGACCTTGGCGCTAGAGTGTCGGGGTATAAATGTGAGGCCGCGAGGACGAGGGCCCGGGCCTAGCACTAACGATGGGTAGCGACCATTAGCTAGGTCGTCCTTTAGATAACTGCTCTGTTATCTTTGACGTATTCCTGGAGGGATACGTTAACACACACACACACACATATATATATATATATATATATATATATATATATATATATATATATATATATATATATATATATATATATAAACAATGTACATAGGCATCCTAGTCCTAAACTTCTCGTTATAAGATTTTAATTTCTTATATTTTGGTTGTTTAGGAATAATCTTTGATTGAAGTCTTTTATTATTTGAGATTCATAAGACTTAAAAGATTTCTAAATTTTCTCATCTGTTATGAAGAAATTTAGGCAGCATAACGGCTATTTTTATAATATTTTCCAGGTTTCAACCAACATGAAACCCACAAATTTCATAATATTCGATAAGTTGCATAGATTAATATGATATATAATTTATTAGGTAATTATTCTTAATATCCGAGAATCAATTATGTTATCATATATGACGAATTTCATATTTCAGTAAAAATGATTTATATTTTTACAATAATTATAAAAATATAATAAAAATCGTTTTTATGTTCATTTTTGCACAACTTCATAGAATATATAGTTATTAGTTAATTTTTGTTATTATTCAACTAGTTATCAAATGATTGTTCCCACTCCGTTTTTTCAACTAATTTAGGTAATGTACTTTTATATTATACATTTTTAGTTTGAAAAACAGCTAAGTTATATATAATGTCATTTTATACATCCTTGACATATTCGAGACTGATATTTAACAAGGATCTTAATTTTCATAAATCAAAGAATGTACTTGCATACTTA
Source organism: Lactuca virosa (assembly GCF_052849685.1). NCBI lineage: Eukaryota > Viridiplantae > Streptophyta > Magnoliopsida > Asterales > Asteraceae > Lactuca > Lactuca virosa. The sequence goes on from NC_136428.1 coordinate 242,461,077, forward strand.
TAGCAATCTACTTATAATCTTGAGATTTTTCTTAATAATTAAATTCATATTTCACACAAGATGTAACATCCCAAAAACAGTGGTAAAATTTTTATTTTTCAAGCACCCAAAATATCATCAATTTGTTCCAAACAACCATAATACAAAGTATTCTCAACATCATAGTGAAATCAAAAATCAATGCGGAATAAAATCAAGGGGGATGTTGTGTGATCACGTCTGGTCATTCCTTTTCGAACTGGAAGTACCTGAAAATGTTAAACCACAAAACCGTAAGCAAAAAGCTTAGCGAGTTTCCCAAAATACCACATACCATATAAATGGGCTCAGCCCAACATATAAGCAGATGGGCCCAGCCTAGCATATAAATGGGCCCAACCCAACATACAAACAGTCCCATTCCAACATAAATAATAATGGGACCAGCCCAACATAAATAATAATGAGCCCCAACCCAACATACAAATTGGCTCATCCCAATATAAACATGCAAGAGTCACAACGACAACTAGCATAATCCAGTGGGCCGGCATTAGTGTTTTCGACTCACGAGTACAGTGAGAAGCTTAACTCAATCTGAAGACAAACAAATCTCACACTTGAGTTGTTGAAATTGGAATTCCCCACACTAATTAATATACCATAAGACCCTAATTAGAAATCAAAGCAATAATTCACACCCAAGGGTCATAGACCATAATCACTCTCTCTTTCTGGGTAAAAGACCATTTTACCCTTCCATAGCCATCATCCACCCAACTTGACCTAATACCTATTTTGACCAAAATTCCACTTTTGGGTTACGCCATGTGTACCATGCTCTACGCCCAGCGTAGAGCCTTTGGATAGAATCGGGACAAAATCAGGCTACGCCCTACGTAGCCAAGATTACTCCCCGTGTAAATGCTATGTTTTGCCAACTTCTTATTAAGTCCTTAATTCACAAGGACCAAACGTCCAACTCTCAGGTCTGGTCCCCAAATAACTGTTGGATCTATATGCCCAAGAATCATTATGGAGTGATATTGCTAATAATATATGATCCTATAGGGTCACACCTTTATCAAGTTGGCACATTTTGTATATTTATTATTAATATGATTATTAATAAATAATATCGATTCTTGTATTTTAATTAGGGAATAATTATTGTTTTGTAAAAAAAAAATTATTATAAGAGAGTATTACTAGTTATTATTTCATATGGTATGAATTAATAAGTCATGCACAACCTTTTGGACTAGTTGGATTCTTTTGTCTTTTAGCTAAAGACAAAGTTTATATATTATAAACTTGGAGTTTATAAAAAATAAATAATCTTTATTTTTAAAGAGGTATGGACGAAACATGATGATAGTGTGGGAGGTTGCATGTCAACCATCCTCCCTTTGTCTCCCATGCTTCTAAAGACTACCATTATTTTAGATTATTTTAATGGTTAGGCTTTACTTTGCATGGACTATATAAGATATGCATGAGGCTTGCATTTTGGCCAAGTGAAGCACTTCTTCTTCCTCTCTTTTCCTCTCTAAAACTGTGGGCTCTTCTTCTCTTCTTCCTCTCTCTCTCTCTCTCTCTCTCTCTCTCTCTCTTTTGAAGTTAGTTTGGTGGTTTAGAAGCTCTCTTGAGTTGTATCCTTTAGTGCTTATTTGATGTAAGCACTTAAAGGCTTAATACACTCAAGAATACAAGAAGGAACTATCATTCCAAGTGCCTTACTCTTGATGGTGGATACTTGTAAAGAAATCATACACTTTGATTTTGCTATCTTCATCAACACCCCAAAACCAAGTGGGTTAAAAGGCCTCAAAGGTTATCTCTAAAACATCCTATGGTTGTTTTTTATTCTAACCTCTATAAATAGATCCATGATGGTTTGGTTTTTTTATGAACTAAAAATAAACTTGTTATTTTTAAAGTCTTTCGTTGCCGGTTTTTGTGAAAAAGAAACTTTTATTTCATATCAAAACCCAACAATAACATCCTAAGTGATAAAGTCTTCAACTTTATTCCTTTGAATTGCTTAATGGAGCATAATACCAAACTATGTGTCTAAAACATACTTCAATGCCTAAAGCATAAGCATGGAAGGATGTGAGTGACCAAACTCCCATTTTTATCACTCTACAAGCTCAGAAATGTTAGAAAATGCCACTCATGAGGTATGGATTAGCTCATACTCACTTGGACCAAATTCAAGGGACAAAAAGGTTATAAAACTCATAGCTAGCTAGATCTATCAAATGAATCATCAAGGTTCAAGCTTTATACCTCTTGGATAATGTTGAAGAAGAGAAAAGTATGGATCTACAAGCTTTGGACTCTCAAGTACACCTTCAGTGGCCTCTTTCTTCACCAAAACACACAAGGATCACTCAAATGGTTTAAAATCCATACTAAGGGGCTAGGGTTTCGTGATGAATGAAGGGAAGGGCGGAGGTTAAGTATGGAGATGGTCTCAAGAAGTTAAGGACCTAAAATAGGGCTCACAACCCCACAATTAGGGTTTGAACCCTGCGTGCTTATGTCCTGTGTAGGGCATTAAACCCTTGCAAGGACTTGTTGACCTATGACATGCGTAGGTGACTACCTACGCCCCACGTAGGACCAATTTTCCCAAATATAAAACTAAGGCTTTAAAGAATATAAGAAATGTATCTGAAGAAACAGGTGTTACATAAGGTATAAGTATATCATATTTTAGCATTCTACTTTAGCTTATAAGATTCATTGATGTTTTTCTCATTTTACATTGCTATTTCATCAACATTTGACCAATAACAAGTATGATGAATTTTAACATGTAAAAAAAACTTGAAAAACGTCAAAACTTCGATAGACACGCATGTATTCTCCCCCAAATATGAAAGTCGTAAAAGAGTGGTCGTAGAAACTCACCCTTGAAGTGTGAGTTCGATTTGTGTTGTTTCATTTTTGTGAAGCTTCACATGATAAACCGCATCTTGATGCCTTTTTTAGCAAAAACAAACCTCGAGACTATTTTTGTAATATTTTAAACCAAAGGGACTGTTTTGATCTTTTAAAAACAATGTAGGGACTGTTTTTGGTTAAAATATACAAGCAATGGTTGATTTGGTAACTTAAATCAATGGGGGTTGTTTTTGACCATTTGATAATAATGAGGGGCTGATCTGGTCTAGCCAATAACCACAAACGATGGGGACTTCGGTCCTCATCTTCAACAAATAGAGAGGGAACGGACGATCGAACGGAGACAATCGAAGGGAGCTCCGGTGGTGGCTAGGAGATCACGGGGGAAGGGTGATGGGGTTTGTCGAGGACGGCGACCCTTTGTGGATTTACTCTTCGTCACTGTCGTCTGCAAATCGGAAGGAGAAGCATTAACCGAAAGTAGCAGTAGTCGACATTTGGGGGAACACCTCCGGTGCTGGCTTCAACTGGAAAAGGGAGAAGAATAATGATGGTGGAGGCGACGATTTGTGAAGGAAAGGAGGCGAAGGCGATCACTGTCATCGGTGGTGGTGAGGGAGGCTGCTCCGACGGCCTTCCTTGTCTTCCTTCCTTCTGTTTCCGTTAATGAACACGAAGGAACAAACATTAGCAAGTAGGGGGTGTTTGTGGTGGTGCTAGACGAAAACAAGGAGGAAAAATGAGGGTTGATGCTCATTTGGTCTCGATCGGAATCAACAACACATCCCGGTGTGTTTTTCTTCACAGTCGATCCAAGGGTGTTTGGCAGGTGTTACTTTGACGGGAGGAGGAAGGAAATGAAATTGAGAGCATGTGGTGAGAGGGAATACGGGGTTGTTGTCCTCACGGTGGTCGGAAACACCCACATCCGATGGTGTTGTTGGCCGAAAAAATGAAGAAGAAAGGAAAGGACAAGACGAGAGAAAGATGTGTACCTCTTACTTTCATTTGCAGCACCACCCCCTTTATTGAAAGTCTAGAGTTGACTTTTAGAGATATGTTGGGTTATAGTCAAATGTAATGCACTTTTGTGATGTAACTTCCATTTCTCGATTCTCATGCCATCTGTCACACCCCGAAACCGATGGCGGAAACGTTCCAGGGCGGAGGACGTCATGTGTAGCATCATAACCAATGAATAATAGCAATCATAGCAACACAACCAGTACAGTGCATACTAAAATAAAAATGTTTACATCAGTTCTGAAACTTGTTTGAATTACATCATATAACTTGTATGAATATAAACATTAAACTCTTATTGCTTCAACTCTTCAAAAACCCAGCAGGTACCTGTCTACTGACTTCCTGAGAATACAAGCAGTTTAAAAGAGTATCAGCATAAAGCTGGTGAGTTCATAAGCGGTGGTTTGTAGTGAAAATCGTTGATGAGTTCAGAAAATATTTGTATAGTTTCAAGAAAATCCGATATTTTCCTTAGCGAAAATGTAGTGTTACCAGTTCTGTAATAAACCATGAATATCTATATGTTTCCAAGAAAATCTGATATTTTCTTTAGTGAAAAGGTAGCGTTATCGATTTCGTATAAAACCATTAATGTTCGTTACTGAAAACTTAGTGATAAGCGAATATACTACCTCATGAGACTAGCTAAAGCTAATTATGAAGTATATTTTGAATGCTTAGCCATAGCGTAAATGGTTTTGTTTGAAAACCCTGGCCTGGCCAGTATACGTAGTGTGTTTTAGTTCTATTTAGTAAAAATAAAACCATTGAAGAGTGTCAGATTTGTAAACTAAAGGTGATTTATACATAATGTGAGTCGTATAACCATGCTTGATATGACTAGTGACCTTTCCAACGTTCTTCAGGCGTCGAGTTAAATGACATTTGTACATCTCAGGCGTGCCCGCCTAACTGTAGCTAGCAGTCCAGATGTGGGATTGTCAGTCCCGAATAGATCTATTCACAAATCTCACGCTCTCCCTCCAGGAGACTCTGGTTATACAGTGGTAGGATTTATCCATGTACACCTAAGGGTACAGTAGTGAAGTAGCGCCTCACAGTATCGTACAATCTAGTTTACATGTAGTGTAGTAGCGTTCTACCGTAGTGAAAATCTGTATGTATACCGTATATAATGATAATTACAGTTATGAAAAACCATGATAAAGTGGTGATGTAACTGTAAACTATTTCTGTCTTCGTGCATATGTTTAATAGTGAAAGTTTCTGTACTCGTGATGTTTAGAAAATCCCAAACTATACCGATTATAGTTTGCATGAATAGTAAATAGCGTGTCCGAAAAACTATGCAAATTTTTGTGAAAACGTCCCTTATGCTCAACACAGTACAAAAGGGTTAAAGTATGAGATTTGCATAAGTTTTGAAAACATTTATGTTTAGCTTGTATTCCCCCCCCTGAAAACATTGAAAATATGGAAAAATGTAGGGGTATGAACTCACAGTTGTTGCGTGAAATCGTTGACTGAAAATGAAGATCCTCGAGTTGTTGCACGACACTTAACGAAATCCTATTATCAAATAAATACATATATGTATCTAAATTAGCGATTTCGATAAATAAAGTGTCATAAGAACACTTGTATTCGGTTGAGGAATGTTACCGGGACTTGATCGAATCAAAGAGGGTGAGTTTTCAGCCAAAAGCACCACCAAAAAGATGTTTACGGCCGTAAACTCAAGAACAGAGTTTACGGTCTTTGAAGGTTGGACCGTAAACTCTAGAACAGGGTTTACGGTTCTTGAAGGTGGACCGTAAACTCAAGAAAGATGGTTCTGATTGCTGATTTCGAAGAGATGAGCGTTTCCAGACGTTCCAAAGTGACTCCAAACGTGGTTTCTCGATGTTTTCCGAAGCTTGAAGGCGTTTTGAGTGTTTACGGTTAAGATTCTTAGAGAGAGAAGGAGAGAGTTTTTGGCCAGAAATGTTCTAATGAAGGTGGGGGTATCGTATTTATAGGGGTGTTGTGGGGGGGTCCACTCTTCACTGACCGTAAACAGGTTTACGGTCGTAAACGAGTTTACGGCCGTAAACACGTTTACGGTCGTAATCTCATTTAGACCGAAAATGCTCGATTTTTTCGAAATAATCGGGTTTCCGTACGATTTTGGTTCTGACTCGTAAATAATTTAATTAAATATAACTAGATTATTTTCTAAACCAAAAAGTTTGACGGAAAAGTTAACGAATTTGAAATTTTATTAACGGAAATCACGAAACGGAAACGGGAAAAGTTTCGGGTTGTCACACCATCATATTGTCTCCTAAAATTTTTCTGAAAGTGTGCTTATTTTCCCGATCGTGGTGATTCCAAAAATGCAGACGAAATTCAGTTATGATATACAGAACTACGGGAAACATCGTTTAAAGTTTCGCGATTAATTGGATCTAATTCGATAGATTTTACAAATCTGATTTTGGTCGAGATTAAGATGTCATAAAAATGAAATTAAATAATAGACCATAGTATGAGTTCAAAAACATGCTCAGAAACAATTTATGAGGCTTGTAGTTATCCCAAACGAAGCAGTGCACAGTTCGTTTTAGGAAAATCAGATAAATACTTATTATTATGACTTGAAATATGCATAACTTCCTCATACGATCTCCGTTTTGGACGCTCTTTATATCCACGGAATCAGGAGAATATAATCTAGTCAAATTTCTCATAAATTAGTCTTAGGTATACTTGATGCAAAAAATTATTTTTAACGTCACAAATAGAATTGATTTTTAGTGATTTTCGATTCGGGTCTTCAACGATAGACGGTTTGTTGAGCAGTTTGAGACAATCTAAAAGTAATTATGAATATAATATCTTTAATATGCATTATAAACATAAAGTCACACATGATTGATCCTTAACATAGCAATTCACGGTGGTTTGACCGCCGAACTCTGACCGATTTTTACCAATTGTTACAAAATTCATCGTGATCTGAGACAGGGAGACGCTATCTCTCTTTCTGTTCATTTTGGATATGGTGGGGCTACATGTTGCTTTGATTAGAGCCCAATCAGCTAATGTTTTTAGGGGGGTTTCTATTTCTGGGATTGAGATTTCACATCTTCTGTATGCAGATGACGTCATGTTAATGTCTGTCTGGGATCCAGACAATATGAATCGTCTTATTCACATTCTTCGTTGTTTTTATTTGGCTTAAGGTCTTAAAATCAATTTGCAAAAAAAGCAAATTGATTGGTGTGGGTGTTCCTCATACCCAGGTCTCTTGTGTTGCTGACAGGATTGGTTGTGCTGCAGAAGTTCTTCCGTTTATTCATCTGGGTGTTCTGGTTGATTAGACTTTGACTCGATTTTCTGCTTGGTCTCCGTTGATTGATCGGTTTCGGACGAGGCTTTCGGGTTGGAAGGCCAAATATCTTTCTTTTAGAGATCGGCTTACTTTGGTTAAGTTTGTTCTAGGTTCGTTAGGAAGTTATATGATGTCGATTTTCCTTAATCCCATGTCGGTTTTGACTTCTTTAAAGGCTATAAGAGCTAGATTCTTTTGGGGTGCAGACTTGGATGAGAGGCGTATCCATTGGGTCAGATGGGATAAAGTTTTAGCAACAAGGGATGAGGGAGGTTTGGGTGTGGGAGCTTATTTTCTTTCAACGAGGCTATGATGTTCCGCTGGTGGTGGAGATTTTTTCACTCCCCTGATCTCATGTGGGCTCGTGTTATTAGATCTCTTTACGGTTATGATGGTGGTTGCAGAATTTTGATTACAATAAGAGTTGGCTCGGGTCCTTGGTCTGGGGTTATTCGTATGTTCACCCAACTTAGAGATAGAGACATCGACATTCGGTATTTATGTCTAATTAGGTTGGGCGATGGTCATCATACTTCCTTTTGGCACGATGTATGGGTGGGGGAGGCGCCTCTTGCTTCCATGTTTCATAGAGTGTTTGCATTGGATACTTTTAGACATGTGAGTATTAGTGATCGGATGGCTATGGGGTGGAGGCTTCATACTCTTAGACATCCTCCTAGAGGTAGTGTTGAGCAGGAGCTGTGGGATGGCTTAGTCTCTCTTACTTAGAATCTTCAGATTTAGTCGTTTCCAGATAGGTTGGGTTGGATTATTGATACCTCTTATGTCTTTTATGTTTCGTCTGCGCGTCGCTATATTGATGGTAGTATGCTTTATTTAGGAGGTGTTACGACCCCAGTGGAATAATTGGGGGGTTCCCATTAAGTTGAATGTTCTTTTATGGAGGATTTGACTTCTGAGTGAGTATTCCAACGAGGGAGGGGGAGGGGGAGAGAGAGAGAGAGAGAGAGAGAGAGAGAGAGAGGTGTATTCGATTCTTTGCCACATTTGTTCTCATTATATGGAGACTATTGACCATATATTTGCAGGTTGTCATGAACTCATTGATATTTTGGCACGTATCGCTATTTGGTGGGGTATTCATCTTCCCGATGATATTTTTATTAATTCTCACATTTTGTGGTTTGATTCTGTTTATATGAGAGCTGGCCAACATAAGGCCTTTGATGTAGTGGTCATGACTTCGTTTTGCACGATTTTTGGAACAGTTCCCCTAAGAAATCTTAGCTTTTTGATAAGGTTGTTTATAAGGCTTTTTTTTGGATTTCTAATAGACGTAGAAAAGTCATAACCTTGTATCTAAAATAACTTGGTTTAAATAATTAAATCCATATCAAAACAATGTAATGTACTCTGATTTTCTTTAAAACTCGAACATTGTTTAATACCATTACCTAAATTCAAAATACTAGATTGATATTATCTTTTGCATATGTTTTCGTTGTACATAAGGTACAATCCCCCAAAGCTTGATGTAAAACTCCTCAAAGAAAACATAAAACCTTTTAGAATCAAATTTACCAAGCAAATAAGCAACACAAGAAATTTTAATCCAACATATTACGATCCTAAACTATCTCAATCTACGATAAAATAATATACAAAAGTGTCTTTCAGGTTCACACAAACCCACCCGCTAAACAGATCTAAAACCATAGCAATTAATAAGAAAAAGAAAAATCAATGCAATTAGACTAGTACTAGCATGGCCTGTATTAAGGGGCAAAGTTGTAAAAAATGAGAGTGCAAGGGTCGAAGTCGAACCTGCAAGTTGTTCATACTTACTTCATACAACCTTTCTATTCTTTTGATTGATTGAGTGATTGCTTCTTCTTCTTCTTCTAGGGGGGCTGTACATGTTAGATTGTTGTTGTATTGGGTGTATTTACAACTATAGCCTTTGTCTACTTCTGGTGGTGATACCGCCTCTTCTCACACCGGTTGTTACGCGGGTCCCGCTTCCCCAATTCTCATCACCGGAATCGTCATCGGAATCTTTATTGGTGTTCCCGTTGTTCATCACACGGCTTTGTAACACTGCTTTTGTAGTTCCAGGCTTCCTTCCAGGAGGACGTTTCCTTTTAATATTTGCTGTGTAGACCGAGTAGTCAACTGTGTCTTCTCTCAACGCGTTCTTGAATTCCTGTTATTAACAGGAAATTAAAGTCAGGATACTTTTCACATATTTTTTAATCAAAAAGTGGTGAATTAAGTTATAACCTGATATCTTTGTAAAATCTCCTGGTAGGTGGTGGGTCGAGTAGTCTCTACCTCACCTACATTGAATGGGATATTCTGTCGTGAAAGAAACTCCCCTGGTTTTGGAGGGTCAGCTGGAGAAAAAGCCTACAAAATCACAATTTGCAATTGTTTATAATAAATCATAGTGAGACAAAAATGAATGATATTATTAGTAAAAATGAATGAGGGAGTACCTGGCATCGAGCATCATCTAAACTATAGATTATTTTCAGGTGCCTTTTCAGCTTCAGAAGTAGTTGCAATGCACATGCTGCGAGGCAGTCACCCTGGATAACAATGAGAAAGACCATAAGAAGTTAATCAAATGGGTTAACTACTAGAAAGAAATGAAAGTAAGAAGTGATAATAAAGAAATAGTCAGATACATGAAAGTTTCTATACCTGGATGTGTGGAAGATCATCCGGGGATATAATAACAACAGAAATGGCATTGTTCATTGATTGTTGATCAAGATCCATATGCTCGGTTTCAGTGACATTAACCTCAGTAGCAACCACCTCTTCTTTAACCTCAGTGGGAGCCTCTTCTTTAATCTCATTGGGAACCTCTTCTTTAACTGGTGCATTCTCATCTACAATGGGCTCCTCACCAGAAACAGGTTGAGCAATTGGCTCTGGCTCTGGCTCTGGCTCCTGTTGGACTACACTATTTTCAGGTTGTTTTGGGATTTGCTCTTGTAACTTATGTAGGAATGTCTTCATATTGGACTCGATTCCCCCTGACCTAACTTGTATAACTCTATTTATAGCGTAAATCAAATACAGAGGCTCTTCAGGTAACACGAAAGGGAGTAAAGAGAGTATCTCTGTACAGTATCTGAGAGAGAAAATGAAAGAGATTGAAATTAAATTGCAATAAAGAGTTTAGGATAGAATTGTGAGAGAAGTTGAAAACCAACATTAAAAAGGTGACAACTGAGTTATGCCACGCGGGGGTATCGAATTTGCGAACAATTGAGGACATGAATTTATTTCTTGATGCGCGATTTCCACGAATGACCTTGTAAATTCGAGAAACACCGAGTCTTGCATAAGAGAAGGAGCTTCCATCTGGTTTTCCTTTTGTGTTATTAAGTGTCTTGTTTTGGGCATTTGGTGTTTCGGGAAGACTTTGATTCATTGATTGCATGAAGATAAATGACATCTGTAGCCCATCACCTAGACGGCTTTCGAAAAAGGCAGGATACCTGAAAATATGGTTTATGTATTTATTGGCATGAGAAATACATGGATATTAAGGTTGTAACAACAAATTAAAAGGAGTGAAAGGGATTACTTCTCATTCATATTCATGAGCAAATGATGAGCAAGCTTTGAGTTTGCTTCCTGTGGATCTGTTTCAAGTGCTATCAGATATGGAACACATGTAATTGGATGAACTAGACCTTGGCGTAGAACTATTTCCACAATCTGTTTGACAGGAGCAGTAAAAATAGCAGTTTTAGTTAGACCAAATTGCCAGAAATAGCAACCTGCTTTACTCTCGCTAAAAATATTAGTAACTTACTTTATTTGTTGCATATTTGCTATTATTGATGAAGAAATGTAAAGAAAAAAAAAAAGAAATAAGATTGTGACCTTAAGAGCAGACTGGCGAACTTGTTCATTTGCATCCAAACATCTACCTAAAATGCTATTCCAATATAACTGAATGATTCCACCACAGATGTTAGTATCACCTGCACCAGCAGCAACAGGGACATGGCTTGCATCTTTACTATTAACAATTTTTTCATATTCAACTTTATCATTCTCCATCTGTTGTTCTGAATCTACAAGGTACTCAAACAAGTTCTGCAGTGATTGCATCTGATGACCCAAAAAAAAAACTTGATTAAAAAAATTTATTACAAACTAGGATCAAATCAAAGTTGCATGATATTTTCAAACCTTGATGCGAGCATCGGTGCTAGAAGAGAGTGTTGCTTCTAAGATATTTCCCATGTCTTGTTCCAACATACATTCTGGCTTTGCAATTAAAACATAGCCTAATGCCTGCAAACATGATAGTCAACATTATAAATAAATATATAAGAATAATAATAAAGATAAGAGAATAAAAACGATTGATTATTATTAATACCTGCAATGATCTGATTTTGAGAGCAAAATCCTCTGCATAGAAGTACTTTTTGAATAAGGTGAGGCTGCCAGAGACATCAAGAGTCTGTGTGCTGGAAAGTGACATACGTAACAAAGAGCTTCCATAGCGAATAAGCAATCCAAGACAGAAAAGAGATCGACACACTTGCTGAAAAAATAATCAGAAATCAACTTAGTTGATAGTTAAAAAGTTAGATACAGAAAATATCAAATTGGACATTGGTCACTTCACTAACCTGATTGTTTTCGAATCCCAGTGAATCCAAGCGTTTGAAGAATACTTGAATAAGATATCGAATAACAGATGCACCCTTTCCTGCAACTTTGCTCATGGAGCAAAGGCACCTGTAGGTAAATAGATTAGTATCATTAATACATAATAAGAAAATGTAAATGAGAAAGTTAAATGGTGACAAAGAAGCATAATTTGATGAGAGGATCCATTTTAGTAATCTATTTATTGACAATTAAATTTCAATCTTGATGAGGAAAAATATCAACAACTAAAACTACAAGGGTAAATTACAGTTTTCATCCCTGTGGTATGTTGAAAATTATGGATTCCGTTCCTTCCCTTTAACAAAGTTTTATAGCACTTTGCGTCCCTGTAGTGAATGTCGTTAGTTTTAATCCGTGAACCCAAATGTAAAATGACGATTTTACCCTTACTTTAAAACTAACGACATCCATTCCAGGGACGATAAGTGTATCAAAAACTTTGTTGCAGTGATGAAGAACACCAAGAATTCTTCAAAGGGAAGAAGTCGATTATTTCAACATACATACATACCACAGGGACGAAATTGTAATCTACTAAAAGTACAACGAGTTAAGGCATCAAAAGAGAGAAAGAAAAGAATGCACTTTACTTGATGCAAGCATGGACAACAGTCAAAAAAGAATGTCGGACGATCATCTGCTTCAAATCTTGTTCAAGATCTTCAATTACACTTTGAGGAAGCTTTCTTACCAAAGGCAAAACAGAGTCAATCACAAACACTATACTTTCCACTAGTTGGGCAACTGCTCGATTGTCAGCCTGATATAAAAATATTAAAGCTAAAGTACATTGCCAAAAGTGACAAATATATGTTGTTGCAAAATTACTGATAACCTGTTTCTTTAAATATGGCTGCAATGTGACCACAAATTGAGAAGGATTAGAGGCCGGTGCACAAAGTGCAGGATCCACTACACAGAAAGCATGCAAGAGCAGGACATAATGTAGTGCACCCACTTCCATATCATTAACATTCGTTTCCTCTACCTGCAGTTCACAGGTTAAATGTTATACAAGAAAAAAATAAAAAATAAAAAAGAGACAATACCCGTAATATCTTTTCCAACAAGCACTTGCACATGAGCTCGCATCGTTTTCTTACTGATGCAAGCATCACAGGACTGATTCCTGCAGCTTTAGCTGCTTGAGGCAAAAAATCAAGGGCTAAATTACGTTTAATAACTATGACAAGTAATTGATTATTGGGCCTTTTCCTCAGCATTTCAACCATTTGTTCAGTCTTCTTTGCTATTTCCATTGTTACAGAACTACCATCTGCGTACATTTGGTTTTGTGAACCCGAAGGCTCCTCAAACCAGAACTCATAGAATGTCTTGCACACAAGGTCCTGTAAATGCAAGAGGATAAAAATTTCTGTCAGAAAGTAATTAATAATTTTATATTTATGTAGTTATAAAACTAAAAAAATTACCTGAATGCTGGATTCTTCATCGCTAATACGAGAAATGATTTCAATGCAAGCACTGTTGAAGTCCAGGAAATTAGAATTAGAAGTACACATATCCCTAATGATCCTGATGGCTCGTTTCCTAACACTCACTCCAGTATCTTTCACTCTCTCAGCCACCTTCCCATAATACTGATTAGAAAAAGGAAAGGTGTAAATTAAAATAGAAATAAATCAAGCCGAATGTGGAAGGATGAAAAAAATTATGGCCATTTTACCCTCTGAGCAACATCAGGATGTGAAGCAATATATCGTCCAACAAGTTCCAATGCTGCTTCTCGTACAGATATAGCAGAGTCACAAAACCTTCCTTCAACAGCTGTTTGAACAAATTTATCACCTAAAACCTCTGGATCAGCCTCTACAATGATACTAACCTGTTTTTAGCATCAAATTGAAAAGAGAACAGTGAGGGGGACTTTTTTTTTCAATAAAAATGTGTTATGGAAGTTATTAGAAAACATGACTTACTGCACGCAATGCTTTAGCACGAATCACAGGAGAACCCTCCCTTAAACTTGCCTGTAATTCATAGTGTCAACTAAAAAAGAAGCATAAAGGGTATGTTTGGTTGGATGGAATGGATAAGGTAATGATATAAGTAAAGTGATGGAATGAATCATTGCATTCCATGATCATTGTTTGGTCAGCCTGTAGGAATGGAATGGTTTTTTAATACTATATGTAGATACTGTGTATAATTTTGAACTCTATTAGGAATGTCATTTTAATTATAATAAAATTGTAATTTAATTAAGGTAATGAAAATGGGTTATATTGTAATTTTTCATTAGAGTCCATGATGGAATGAAAAAACACCCCTTGGCTAAGGAATGAAAACTATTTATATGGAAGGAATCATGTTCCTTCAAGAATGGTTCATTCCATTCTGTCAGCAAAACAAAGAGGGTTTTTTTCATTCTAATGGAAGGAACCATTCCATTCCTTCAGGAATAGTTCATTCCATTCCATCAGGCAAAACAAACAGGTTTTTCTCATTCCATCCTTCTCCGATTCCATTATACCAAATACTATCAAGTAGTTTTATAGATACTAGAAGCAAATGATGAAAGATATCTGACCAGAAGCATGTGAAGAATTTTATCAAATCCTCTAGAAAAAGAGTTATTCTGTCCCAGTGCCAATGTTATCTTCTTGACAGAACTCCTAGTCAATAAAGATGAACCCATCCCAGAACCACGCACAATTGCTTTTGATTTTAGCCTGGCAAGGTAGTACAAAAACTTCTCTTGACCATTTGGATCATCTTTGTACCACAAACAAATATAAAACCTGCAAACATCATATGATTAATAAATATTGAATTCTTGAAAGACAAGAGTAAATTTTACATAAATAGCCCTCAAGTATCCACTTTTGCAACTTTGGTCCTTATTTTTGTCTTTTAAGTAAAATGACTATATTACCCTTTTCTGATCTGTTTATAATTATTTGTTACTTAAATAAGAAAACAAAATATTTTCCCAGAGAAGATGGTCATTTTGTGAAAAAAAAATCAGATGAAGGGTAAAAAGGTCATTTTATTTAGAACGAAGGCCGAAAATCTTTTGAAAAGTCAATCAACCTCTCGTAAAACCAAAACTGTGGAGAAAAAAATTGGAAAACAAAAACGCTTTTTGGGACCAAACTTGATAAAAAAAAAAAATAGCAATACTCAAGGACCATTTTTGTAATTTACTCTAGAAGATAAAAAGTAAATGATGAATGGTGAAAGAAGTAGAAAGTAACCATCTAGTAAAAATATGCACATCCTCAGCAGATGCAAAATCCTGAAGATGATTTAATAACATCTGTTGCACGATCTCTGTTTTTGTAACATCAGAGGTGTCCTTGTCCTTTGACTTTGACTTTTTACGGGTGTGAGTGCCTTCAACTCTTCCTTGAGTCTTACAATAAGATTGTAAAAAAAGGAGTTGTTTTTTGCAGAGACAGAGCTGACAAAACCAACTGCTACCAGATATGTCATGTTCTCTTACTCCCATACAGTCTACATGAAATAATCTCTGACAAGTTTCACATTGTTCCAATGGCTTTTCACTTTTTGGATCCAAACAAACAGAACATGTGTCGTCTGGAGGTGAAATGTCGGTTTCGTCCCTGCCTAGTAACTCTTTTACAATCCAGAATGTTTCCTTTTTACAGAGGACAGCTTCCCGTTTTAGCCTTGCAGCAACTGTACCAAGAACATCAATGGCAATGGAACGGGCAGCAACGTCTTTTGACTTCAGACCCGCGTTTTGAAGCAGTAACACACAAAGAACCTGCAACCAATTTTGAAAAAACCAATGGTTGGTTTTTGGTTTTTGGTTTTTGGTTTTTGGTTTTTGGTTTTTGGTTTTTTTTTTAAAAAAATGAGTTTTTAGGTTTGGTTGGTTTATTGTTTTTTAAAGTAGGGTAAATTATAGAAAAACCAATATGTTTTGGGCAGTTTTGTGATTTAACCACCAATACATTATTTTTTTCAAATCAAACCATAAAAATTTCAGATATTTTTCCAATTAACGATTCTGACTTGTTATAATGGGTTTCAACGGAAACTTTCCAAATTAACCATTTTGATATGTTATATCTTATCAAAATGGTTAGTTTGGAAAATTTTCTAAGGGTTGATTGGAAATAAAATAGATCATAAGTGGTCAAAGTACAAACTTGCCCAAAATATAATGTTTTTTTGGTAATTTTCCCTTTATAAAAACAGAAAAATAACCAAACTGAACAGAAATCCCATAAGACGTTTTGAAAATAGTTTCTATCAAAGAAGTGTTTGTAACTTTTTTTTAATTCACTTTATTTTTTTTATTGAACTATTGAGTGTTTTTCTAATTCAAATTTGAACTTAATTGTCATTTACTTAACTTGTACTCTTTCTTAGTATATTTTAAAGGGTTTTATGAAGAAAAGTCCCATTATTTTTGGAAAACTTTTGCTAAAGTCCTAAAAAAAATTTGAACAGAAAAGTTGCTATTATTTAACATTTTGCCCAAATGAACGAAAAAGTCCTTTTTATTTTAATAGGAAATGACAGATTATGTGATTTTCCCAACATAATGGGACTTTTCTGTTAAAAAAAACACATTTAGGACTTTATCAAAAAATTCCCCAAAATAATGGGACTTTTCTGCATAAAACCCTATTTCAAATATAGCATTCTTTTTTAAATATTTACCAGCATGGCTAATGTAAAAATACAAATACAAAAAATTCATAAAAAAAAAAAAACAAACAAAAACCTAATCACCTAAAAACCCAACTACAATGGGTCTTTTCTAAAAATCGGTTTCTAAGTTTTGGTTTAGGTTTTGACAAAAAAACAAACCAAACCAAACTCAACCCTAAATAAAGCACACACTTAAGTGACTACAACTCGTATATAGATTACCTCAAGAATATGAGCTGAAGCAGGGTATTCAGGTAAATTCAATGTTGTCAGAAGATCCATAACAAGATTTTCCAACATGACCTTGAACTCAGATGCATCTTGATTTTGATTCTTAGTATTTGCAAATCGTTGAAGCACACGACTCCAGAAAAGACAACATGCATCAGTTACTGCCTCTTGGGATTTATAAGGGTAACTAGAATCAATTCCAATTTCAAATAATGGATTGGAATCAGGTGCTTCCCTCAAAGAATCAGGAAGGTTTGCACTACAATGAATTAACTGAATCAATAAAGCAGATATCATTTGAATCTGCCTTTGTTCTTCATCTGCAAGGTGGTAAGTTCTAGGAATCTTCTTTGAAAATGGTATTTTCAAGAGCAGATGAAGTAAATCGTCCATCACGTATACTCGATGCTGAGTATATGAATAAAATATCTGCAAATTGATAATCAAAATTAAAACTAGATGTTTGCAAAAAAAATCAATACATTCATTTTCAGTTTTTATTGAAAATGATTAATGAAGAAACCCAAACATTAAAAATATAAACCATAAAAAGAAACAAAAAAAATAACTGCATACCCCGCCTATTAGACTGATTGCCTTCAATTGTAAAAGTTGAACATTATCCACCAATAAAGTGGAAAAGCATGTTTTCACTAGTTGTAAGATGCAACTATCTGAGAGGCGCTCTATCATTAATAAATCCTTTAGAAAACCAATTATGGTGCAAAGTTTCTGAAGTATGTTATGTGCTGCAGCAGAAGTCCTGAAAAAAAAAAGCCTTAATTAATCACTGTGTATATTGCTCATTCTGCATTTTGAAAACTAGGGTCTGTTTGGTATAATGAAATAAAATCACAAAGCAATGGAACGCGTCATTCAAACATATTGTTTATTATGTAATATAACACAACAAAATTGATTAAAAAAAAAGAAAAAAGAAAGATATTTTATTAAAAAAACTTCAATCAAATTAATATCATTAGATAAATTGTATACAAACATATTTCATGTCCCTTAAACTATATACTACACGTATTTCAAAAAGTCAAAAAAGAAGTATTTATCATTTAGAGAAAACTGTTTGACAAAAATAAAAAGTATTTATCATTTAGAGAATCATAATATATTTTTTTTTAAATTAGCTTTCAAAACAAGAGAGAGAATTTAATTGAGGTTTTATTTTTAAAGAAACACAGTGTTATTGAAGATTATATATATAGAAAAGTGATTTACAGTTATATTATATCGTTCCATTCCTTCAAGGAATGAAAAGGAAAACACCCTTCTTTTATTTCAGTTAAAACGGAATTATAATTTAAAAAAAGTTATTTTTCATAAATAGAAAGATAATTTAATTGAAGTTCCATTTTTTTATAAAACAGCAGAGTTATTGAAGATTATATATGGAAAATTGATTTATAGTTATATTATATCATTCCATTCCTTCAAGGAATGAAAAAGGAAACACCCTTCTCCCAAGAGAAGGAATGTTGTATTCCATTCCCTCTTGGATTACTACATACCAAACACTACCCAAATTCAGATGACTTTCTATACATACTTGTTTGTTCCTGATCTTTTCACTTTTGCATTCCTAGTAGTTCGCCTTTTCTTGCTAGCAGATCCAAAATCCTCATCATAATCATCATCATCATCATCATCATCATCATCGTCATCATCATCATCATCATCATCATTATCTGACAAATGCAACAGGGGGAAGAGATGGAAAAGTAAATTATTAGAGATATAAGTAAACAGATTGCCAACTCAGCATGAATATCTTTTTAAATCCCAAAAAGATCTACCGAGTTTTTTGCTCAAATTGCCATTGTCAGTTGGTTTGCTGGTGGGACGATGAGATGGATCACAAGCTACCATGACATCTGCTATTTGTCTCCTTGAAAACTCCACAATTCTTTCAATGATCTAATATGCAAATCAATAGAAACACAAGATTGAAACTATTCTCACATTTGGTCCCTGTACTTTTTGTTTTTACCGTGTTTAGTCCAAATTTGAAACTACTTTCACATTTGGTCCTTGTTTTAATGGTTCATATCGATTTTGGTCTATGGAACATTGAAATAAGGACCAAAACTAGAGAATGTTCTAACTTTGGACTAAACAAAGTGTAAATCAGAAAGCACAAGGGGCATTTTTGTAATTTGCTAAAAAAATAATGTATAGTTTGAGCTAGGGCACATACCTCTTCCTTGTAGATTTGCTTTGGCATGCCATTATATGCCATAATTGCAACAGCTGCATGGATGGACTCAAGTGCTACCATAATTGTAGACACTACATCCGAATAAGACTGGAAAAGATAACAATTGACCAGAATGGAAAACATTAAAACCAGATTATCAGAAACATATAAAAATAGTTAATGCATTTACACAAACTCAGTATTTATACAAATAGGAAAAAAGATGAACCAGTTGTTTGTTACATGCTTATAGGTAGTTAAGTAGTAGTGAAAAAAATGCATGACCAATTAGATTTAGAGCACTGTATACAAAGCAAAATTTTCACTGCTATAAATGGGTATACTTTTCATTGTATACAAAGCAAATTAGAAGTACAATGCCTCAAAAAGAAATTTTTGAATAGAAAGAAATAGAAGTAGGATTTTTTTTTTCTATAAGCATGTATATGTAAACATTGCACCACAAGAATTAAAGCATGAAGATAGCAAACTTACACTTTCAGATTGAGTAATGGATAAGCCTTCTGCACTGTGAATATGATGATCTAGAACTTTCAACATTCTTTCAAGAAGACCAACAGGGACAAAATGTTGAATTTTATTTGTTCGAGCTGCCATAACTTCTTTCACAAGAGTTCTAATATTGCCAACAGGCAGAAGTACCCATTCTGCTTCACCTTCTTCCCTATCATCCACAGTAATTTCTGCTTTCCCACATAAATCCTCAAGCACTTCACAAAATCTTTCCACAGCAGCATCTGAACACATAATTCATAAATCTTAAATATCCAGTTAAGACATAAGAAATTATAGGAAAGCAGGAGGGGGTACCTTGGAGTTCAGTGCCTTCTGGTTCAGTTGGTAATGTGTCATCAGATGTTTTCTTCCTGGCTTTTGGTTTTCTAGATGAAGATGTAATAGCATCCTGCAAATTCATCTCCATGATTAGAAAAATAAGAATTTAATAAAATAATCGACAAATGTCATGTGGAAATTACATGTTCATGTTGACGCTGAGTTTCTCCTTTGTCTTTCACAGGTTCGTTGTTAGTGGAGAGATTTTGCACTAACTGCTTCCTTTCAGATACCTTGTTTTTAGGTACAGAATTATTATACATTTGCTGCTTCGCAGAACCTGAGAAACTTAAAAATATCAATAAATGATAAGCAAGGAAAGCTTCAGATATGCCAAAATAGATAAATTGTATTATATCAATTAGTGGCCAACTTTTCTAGTTTCTCATAGATCTATCTTCCCTCTCATCAGTGTTGTAAAAATCAGCCTAGAGGCTAGGTGGATGCTGAGTAAGCAGCAAAATTAGGTCAACCAAGGTCAAAACCGGTCAAAATGAATAAGTGGTCAAAATAGTCAAATCAAAAAGTCAAAATTAATAAAATAAATATCTTAATTTATCTATTCTAACCCTAACTTGAAAAATCTTACCAAAAGAAGTTCTCATATGTCTCTCTCTCATAGATCATATCAACACTCAACAGTTAAACATTTAAGTCTATTAATTAACACCTGAGACTACTTTCAGTATTTTGTTCCATAGGAGACGTATACTATAAATAATAATAATAATCCTATTTTCAGGTCTGTAATTATAAATCACATATTATAGTTGTTTACCTATTTTGTAATGATATTGGTCATATATATAAATAATAATAATAATCCTAAAATTAAAATCTTTACAATTTAAGATCCCAACTAATCGAGTAATCGCCTAGCAACTTTTGCAATTTTGCCTCTCATCTATGTCACACACTTTCTTTAAATATGTTGTTCATTGTTTGCCCTACATTAAATACCAAAATCTCCTGGTCTAGAGTAAAGATGGTAATTAACTAATTATAAGGCATATGCGAGAAGGTTAAGAATCAATTTTTAGAATGCGTTCTCAATAAATGTTTATCTTTTATAGCAATTGGAATTAATAGCGAAAGATAACAGTTTCTTATCAGCATGTATCATAACTATTGTCATCTTCCAAGTGAAATATAAAAATAGACTGCTAACAACAGTAGCGATGACATCTAAGAGCTGAATATTCCATGCTACTTTGGGCTAATTATTAATTACTGAAGAAGAAATTATATATGCATCATGATACTCCCCCGTGTAATTGGTAAAATTCTTTTTCCTCAAAAACAAAAAGTCACTGAACATCTTCAGAAAATTAAGGCTGCTATAAGAATCAATGAACATTAGAATCGGCTTAACAGGCTTTGTTTACCTGGAGCAATGTGCTCAAATGCTTCAGGGTTGCATCTAAGAACCTCATTGTAAAGGTCTAGATGTCCTTCATGACCATAAGGTGACTGGGTTCCTTTCGTTCTAAGATTCCTGCAAGTAGTATTTAATAATATCAGGAAACAATATCACCAGAAGTGACAAAAGGTTCGCATTTGGATTTTGGAAGAAGAAAAGATTTAAGATAAATTACAAATTCTGGTCCTAAATGTGATATCTTGCACACATTTTTGCAAATTGCCAATAGGAAAAGACACAGCAAATGACAAAAAAATGTTTGTATGGGGAAAGAATGTATTCTTATCATAACAGCCAACAGATTTTCCTTTTATATCAAATGTGACCCTAGCCATATATCTCTTTTGTTGCAGGTCTAGTAAGTTGCATACCATCAATTAAAACATGTTAATATTATGCAGCAGCTAACAAAAAATGATGTAAAAGTAAAACCAACACCTTGCATAACATTTCTTACAACTTACATTGAAAATTAAAAATACTCTTCAGCACTTACTTCCATACATCAGATTCATATAGCATGCCAAACCATGCAAATTTTGTAAAAGCACACAACTTTATGTAGTATTACTTTCGTTTCTTAATATGCAACTTAGATACTCCGGAAAAAGAATAAAAATAAAAAATAAAAAGCTTTACAACCAACACTAAGTGATCCACACAAATAGGCTTTTAATAAGATGTCAATGAATAGGACTTCTGCAATGGTGCAAACATGGTGGACCTTGCAAGGGTGCCATTAAAATGGCCATGTAAAGGTGTAGCCTTGAATCAGCCTTGCATACCAGACCAGATTGTCATTGAGAAAGCCAAAAAAACTAATAAATCCACATTTCACCACATACCACATTCATTTTTAAATTTGGGAGATAACTTCTTATGAACTGTAGCATTATCCTACGCATATTAATAATTGCTTACACTTACAATGTAATCTTCTAATAGACCAAATGATATCAATAAATTTTAATGCTGTTCTTTGTTTTTTACGATTTGATCTCTTCCATAGTTCCATTCATATATTTAGTTACTTCATGTGCAATCCTTGTACTATTCAAGGTCTACAACCATCCTTCAGCGTGCTTTTAGTTTTCAATCCGCATAAATGAAAAATGTACCATTGACTTTTCCTGACGACTGTTCCCTCACAAATAAAGTTGATATATACTACTCTAGACTTGACTCCTTCTCACGTTTCACATTTCAGAAAACAGCAACAATTCGAAACATTTTGTTAAGAATGAGCAACATTGATTCAAATTCAAATGCAATTTCAGATCTCAATCTAACATCGCTTTACAAGTTGAGTTTCATTTTTAATTCAGCGTACACGTATACAGTAAAATTCTACATGACTATGTACGCAGAGCATGATAAGCAAATTAAAATTCACAATTCAAGTAGTTCCGATACTCACAGGTAAGACACATCAGTAGACTGGAGAAGTTTGGATATCTTGCTAGCCTGATCGGGAACATCACTACGATTTAACCGCTTGGCCGAACCCGTAGGCTCGTCAATTAACCGCAGGTCCTGGTCAAGAGCGCCGCAGAATACCGGCAGCGACGGCAACGGCAAGCATGGAGCGACTTCGGAATGAACAGTGTTGGCGAGGCTGATACCTCTAGGTATCCCTCCTCCAACTCCGACACGAGAATTCGACATTGAAATTAGTTTCTCCAAACAGAAAAATGTGCGAACAAGTTCATCAAGGGTTTAATCGCTGAGAATTAGGGTTTTCTGGTGAAATTTGGAAAACTGGTGTTCAATTGCTCAGTTTGGAGCCCTGGAGAAGAAATAGTGAGGAATTGGGGCTAAGGGCAGTTGAAAGGGAAAGAAAATATTTGATCTAATACGACTTTTGATCTCTTTTCAAAAATCAAAAATAACTAAACTGATTTTGATTTTGATTTTAATTTTGATTTTTTTTTTCAATTGTCTTGATTTTGTGATAATTAAGTCGAACTATTTGTACGAGTATTAATTAACCGCGTTTACTCGTATATTATTTGGTATTTTGATTTGATGTTAATAAATCGAATAGTCAACTTTGAGAAATATATACTAAATTTATATAAATATTGAACAAAATACTTTACTATAATAGTAATATATTTATTTGGGATATTGATCAAATTAGCATTTATATACGAGATAACTAACAAATATAACCATTTTTTTCTGTATTTGAAAATAGTCATTTTGTCTGTGGACATTTTGGATTAGTTGTGATTGTTCGAAAGTTGATGAGAATTGACGTAAAGGTATTCTGGAATCTTACATAAATACATTCTCTAATGTTATAGTACATTTTATAATGTTATCGAACATTCCGGACTAACATAAAAGCATTTCATAACGAGAAGTTTTGACTTTTTTAGCTATGGAAGTTTTAAATTTTCCTTGTATAGCCACCAAAATTCTAATTATGTTAAATAAATCATTGAAGTCATGATTTTGCTTCCATTTAGCCATTAAGACCTGTTTTAGCATGTTTAGTAGGTTTTATTTATGATTTATGACATAATTGACCATTTAAGTAATATGCTGACAAACACTACAGGACAGACCCTCCCGGAATCACCTATGAACAACGGTACGTTTTCCCAATAAAGATATTCAAAGGTGTTAGTCATTAATTATAGATTACTCTATCGTCCAAACAAGACATGTCATTCGTATAAAGACCAAGGATCGTGCATGAGAGCCACGAGGGCTTAGTGTACATATTAGGGTCATATATAATTGAGGTTCTAAAGGTTTAGAGTGCGTGAATCCGTTCTATTTCCTGTTCCTTGTGAGGGTATGGATTTAGGACAGAGCCCCTCAGTCGACTGTCTTCCATCCTTAACTATACATGCTTCTTAACCGCCAAGCGATTATAGAAAGACCTGGTGAGGATCATGCTATCCAATTTCATCACTAATAATCGAAACACTCCTACTATTAATACTCACTAAACGTGGTACAAGAACGTTCGCGGTAATGATAACAAGGATGAAATCGGGAACATTACAAACGAATACATGAAACACACTCTCATTTCCAAACAACCATCCCTTCCAAGTCAATCCAACCTCTATTACGACAAACTCTAAGGAACCCAACAACGACACTTGGCAGAGGTTGGCTTGATCCTCACCATAAAAATCTCATGTAGAGACCCTACGCCTTAACCAATCGACTAACTAAATCCTTACAACTTATAAGGACAGACCCCCGAATCATTCCTGGCATTTAGACTCCTAAGTACCTATGTAAGAAATACCACGCTCGTTCCTAGCCCATAATAGAGATAAGAAACGAGAAGCAAAGGATATCGAGGGTAACCTAGAGAATTATAATCTTTCCGAAGTGGATTCCAGAAGTCCTTTCAGAAATGTTATCTATACGTGGCAAGTCAAGTTCGGAAATTATACACGATCCACCAAGGACACCAAATTCATCCGGTCAAGGGAATGACCCAGTAAGTGTGAGAGTTACCAAACCAAGACTTGAACCTTAGAGAGCGCCTAATCAACTCATAAAGATGAAAGGCTAAGTGTCCATAGGACCACTGACTACTAAGAATCAAACGAACCCATCCTTAAGGATCGATATCCCCTATCCCGAAACGAAGACGTACTCGACCTGCCCCTAGAAACAAGCAAAGATCAACATCCTACTAGTTCAGAATCCCACAATAAGAAACTCCAATGGCAGCCTAAAAAGTAGGAGGCCAACTACATCACGTGACCTTAACCTTAGTGATAATAGTGTTCACCTTAGGGTTTGGAGGTACTACTTTTGGGACGTCCAGAACACGATCCTCATTAACCATGACCATTAATCCACCTCACCATAGAGGACGTGAAGTCAGAATACCTCTGTGTTGGGCTGAGATGACCAACACCCAACTAGCAAGAGGACAAGCATCGAACAACACTCTTACAGATCCCAAGATCATTCGGGAAACGACGGAGAAAATATTTCAAATCAAGGTACGACCCCAAGCATCGCGAGACCGACAAAAGGGCGATAAAGGGTAAAAGCCTCTGGAGTTTCAAGTAGGAGAGCGGGTGTTGTTGAAGGACTCTACCTAGAAAAGGAAGATCCAAGTTGGAAAGCGGGGCAAGCTAAACCCGCGATACATCGGGTCATTCGAGATTCTTGCCCGAATTGGTCCGGTGGCTTATAAGCTACAGCTACCTGCGGAGCTCAGCAACGTACACCCCGTATTCCACGTCTCAAATTTGAAAAAGTGCTTATCAGATGAAACCCTTATCATTCCTCTGGAATAGATCGAAATAAACAAGAATCTCCTGTTCGTCGAAGAACCAGTTGAGATAATGGATAAGGAAGTGAAGCGCATGAAACAGAGTCGCATTCCGATTGTGAAGGTTTGATGGAACGCTAAGCGTGGACCGGAATTCACATGGGAATGCGAAGACCAGATAAAGCAGAAGTACCCTCGCCTATTCTCTCGTTCGTAGTTCTATCTTTCAAAAGAATTTTGGGATGAAATTCCCTTTAACGGGGGGATGATGTCACAACTAGCATTTCTTGGCTAGAAAATTTTGTTCTCATGTAATCAACTCTTGTATAACTTGTAAAGCTAAGTAGATGTCATGTACTATACTCATTCAAAATCAACCATTGGAATCAAAACTCATGAGTGAAGTTCAAAACCTAATTCAACACATCTCACCTACTCAAATATGGGTTTAAAACCCTAATATCCCAGTTCAAACTCAGAATGGACCAGGATCCCCTTATTGGGCCTAATGGGCCAATAAACTCATAACTTGGTCATTATGGACTAAGAATCCTTATATGGGCCCTAGTTGGACCCATATTCATTAAATAATAGCATTTTGGGCCATAAGACTTCTCATAGGGGCTTATTGGGCCTAAAATGTCTCACCTTGTCATCATGGGCCTTAATGGGCCGTAAATGGGTTTATAAGCCCTATTGGGCCGTAAACCCCATTCTTTTATCATTATGGGCCGTAAACCCCATTCTTTTATCATTATGGGCAGTAAACCCCATTCTTTTACCATTATGGGTAGTAAACTCTCATATGGGCCCAATGGGCCGAAAATTTTCATGTTGGGCCTTATATTTTCGGTTATGTGCAATCTTAGCCCAACAATCAAAATTCCTTTCATACCCTCACTCTCATTCTCGATTTGCACAAAAAAAAAAGAAAAAAAAAACTTAACTAAATCAAACAACATGACACCTCATTATTAACTAGAGGACTTCCAAGTAATTACCTCACATATTTCCATGATTAAGCATTAAACCTCCATGTAATGACCTCCTTTCAAATCACTCTCCTCCTCTCTCTACCTCTCGGCCATAAGGATCCCCACTCACCCCTCTCCATTCAATTATCAACACTCCAAGAATTCTTCTCAAAAACCGTCTAAATTTTCTCTCCTTTTCACCTCCAAATATTCGTGAGTATTGGGTGTACACAAGAAGATCCCTTCAAACTTCATAAACAATGGTAAGTCTTGATGAAACCTCATTGTTTTGTTTCAATTCGATAGCAAAATCTTTGTTCTTACAACCTTATTTTCGTATATGAGGCTCTAGAACCACCCACATCTTCAAGATCTCCACTCAAGAAGCTTATTAGGACCGAGATCCTTCTCATTCTTCATCAAAAACCGAAAACCATCCACCAATGTGAGTTTATACCCTCTATTTTCAGTTTTTACTATGTTTTGGGGGAGAATACAAGTTGTTTTGTGTAGATCTATGTGTATGCATGATTTTGTGTGTTTTTCATGATATATGTGTGATTATGTGTTATAAACTCCATGAACTTGAAGATCTACAAAAATGTGATGATATTTGTAGAACATAACACTTATTTCAACTTATTATGCAAAGAAAAGGTTTTAAAATTCATCAAAGTTATTTAAAATTAAGAAAATTGCATAAGAGGGCCAAAAGTGACAAAATAACCAAAAATGGGGTATTTTATGTAAGGGTTATTGTCACTGTAGCCCAACAAAGTTACGTATAATGGTTTAAATGGTCTCTCGTGACTATTTTTTGCATTTTAAGGGCATAAACTTGTTATTTACCGATTGGGAAAGTCATCTTACCCATTTTAGCAGGTTAACCTGCCTCGTCACTTGCCATGTATACATATGAGGTAACCCACTGAGTCAATACCGGGTTGACTCGATGACACAGAAGCTGACACATGCAAAGAGTAATTACCGTCTTTAATTTCCACCAACACCCCAACAACCTTACACTGTCGATTCGATTGAGTCCCAGACACAAGTCTCGAATTATAAGGGGACATACGCATGTGGGGTTTGAAGTAAAACAAATCTGAAACTTGTTTACCATATTCAGGCAAACAATCCTCTGGAAGAACCCTTAAAAAGCAACAATGTCGGCTCCACCACCTTCACCCGACTCTTTAAATTTTGGTGAAGACATCAACTACAATGTGCTCCACTCAATCTTCTGTGATTGTGGTCCGAAGATTATAGAAAACCAAACTGAAATGAAAAGGTTGAAGGAGCAGCTTGGACAGGAGTATATCGTTTGCTGGATCGACCACATCAGTCTCCAGCACAAGCTGGATGACCATGATCATAAGTTTAAAGTCGTTGGTGTTGCTATGGGTGGCATGATGGTGGGGATGCTCTTGTTGCTGGTGGTTGTGCTCCATTTCCTTGTTAAGTTTGGGTGATGGGTTGATCTGCAGCTAAGGCGGTTCATGGTTAAGAAGGTTATTAGTATGTAGTGTTTGTGTCTTTTTTTTTGTATTTGTGTTTTTTTTTGCCGAAATATGTAAAAGACCTCTCTAAATGACAGGCATTTTGTAAGTGAAATCCAATGATTAATGAAAGACCTATCTAAATTATAGGCATTTTGTAAAGTTGGGTGATGTTCTTTGTTGATTGTTTTTTATCTTAATTAGTTGTTAATTTGCATTGAATAATTCGTTGAAAGTGTAATAGAATTAGGAAGAAGGAAAAAGTGGGGATGTTAGGGACCCCACTTGCCTTTCACAGTGGGGGTAATATAGTCTTTTACACGTACTACCCTTTCATATATACCAAGTAGTTTCATTCTAGCACATTGTTTTCTTCTTCAAATACTCTCCACTTTGAAGGTACATAATGAAGAACATGGAATGTGGATGTGGAGCCGAGGCTATAATAAGAACATCTCGTACTACCAATAACCCAGTAAGGCCCTTTTATGCATGCCCGAAAAAGGTAATTTACCATTTATTCAAATTCTGATGTTAACCCTACCTTTTTTAAGATGTATTAATTCAAGCAAATAGTTGGAATCAGGATGCTCGTTCAGGTTTTATAGCTTGGGTTGATGAAATGCAGTGCAACAATGAAGGTGTGATCATAAATGGGTTGTTTAAGTCGAACAAAAAGCTTCAAGCTGAGGTCTTTAAGTTGAAGGTTTACCTAATATGTAGTTGGGTTTTTTTCTGTTTAATCATGTACAAGTTGTAATGAAGGTCAATTGGACCACTTGTTATGTAACTTGTAATGCACTTTGATGTGTTTTGAAACTTGTAATGTACTTTATTTCGTTTAAGTTGTTATGTAACTTGTAATGTACTTTATTTCGTTTAAGTTGTTATCTAACTTGTAATGTACTTTATTTTGTTTAAGTTGTTATCTTTTAGCTTTGATGTGTTTTCTATGCACGAAATATGAACAAGCAAATTAAACAAAGTCAGTTACAACACAACCAAGTTAAAACATAACAACTTGTCCAATTCCAAACTTAATAACCTACTACAATCCAATTCTAAACTTAACACTTAAATCCAACCAAACACAACCAAGTAAAAAGATAACAACTTAAACGAAATAACATCCTAATCATTAAGCTCCAATGGGTTTGCACTAGTATCTCTTTTCCCATCTTTGCCCTTCACCCTCTTAGCAAGTTTCATCTTTATGATTCTCTCTGATTTCTTTCTTTTACATCTCCTTCCAGCAGCAACACCTTCTGCTCCTTGACCCTTTTTCCCTTCATGCACTGATTTTGCTCCTTGACCGTTTTGCCCTTCATTAACACCTCCTGCTCCTTCACCTTTTTCATTGACACCTGTTTTCCTTTTTTTAACATTTAGTTTGGGCCTCCTACCAACTTCAGGTTTTTGCACTTGAGGTCTTTCAGCTTGAGGACATGTGACCTTGTTATGCCCCACATTTTTACACACACTGCATGATATTTTTTTCCCTACCTTAGACACAGTGTGCCTTGGTAGCTTCTCTGATGCATCTCTTCTTCTGTTAACCTTTGGTCTACCTGGCATGCTTCTCTTCATTGGTGGAAGAGGTGGTATGAAGTCAGTAGGTGGCCACATATTGCTACCATTCATCCCCTGAATTAGATACTTATAGGTGTTCTTGTAGACTGCTCCATAGAACATTGTATCAACATAACCACCAACATCTCTATTTAGAAATGATATAGTTGCAACTGAATGCACACATCCATACCCATTAAGTTGTCACACTCTACAAGTGCAAGTCTTCTTGTCCAGGTCAACAGCATAGGACTCAGCCATGTTTCTTGTTTCAAATTGGTTTAGACCACTTGGTAAAACCTGCCAATACCTAATGTAGACATAACATAAGTAATTACATACAATTATGAGTTTAAAGATTAGAAAGTACCTTTGAGCTTTTTTTAATTGATTCAGTAGGAGTGTAATTGTTGGGCAAGGCTTGTAATCAGACCACGAACTACCTCACATGCGAATCTTTCAAAAGTTGATTTCACACATATCTCACATGCGAATCTTTCAAGGAACTCGATAAATTCCTTCTTGTCCATTCCATCACAATCAACATCATCAAACCTTTGCTCTGCTCCATCTGCGTAAGTAATAGAGGGGTACCTGGTAAAAATTCCAGCAAAATATAGATCAATCTTCATGAAAACGGCCATAGCAACAACAAAGTTCCCCGATTTGAGTGACTAACACTTGAAGAAAAGGATAGGACCGAAGAACATATCAACAACAAATTTCGATGCGGGGAAGTTAAAGAAGAAAGATTTACAAAGGGACAGTTGAGGGGTTTAAACGTACAATATCTCTCATTAACTCCTATGCACACGTGGCAATGACATGGACTAAATTAATCTATTTTGATATGAGGTGGAAATAAAAATTTGCTAGTTAGGATGGGGTCACCGGGTGACCCCTTCATTTTTCCAAGAGTGCCCTTTTAAAATAAGAAATAACAAGTTTATGCCCTTAAAATGCAAAAAATAGTCATGAGGGACCATTTAAACCATTATACGTAACTTTGTTGGGCTACAGTGACAATAACCCTTTATGTAACTCACGGTTTTTAAGGGACAAAAAGGAATGTATCTTGATAAATATGAATCTTTTTGATATTTGTGATCTTAAAAAGGGCTAGAAGGGTAAAAGTTCATAAATTGGCTTCTTTTAGGCTTTTACGAGTTTTTGGGCCAAGTTTGTAAAATTTTGGACTTTTGTGGGCCTAAATGTCATTTTCAACAAAGCTGTGCCAAAAATGTAAATTTTTTATAAGAGGAAACGAAAAATGTAAATTTATTAAAACTTGGGCCAAAAAGATGAATTTATTTATAAATGGACCGAAAATGCACATTTTCATAAAACCAAGCCAAAAATGATATTTTTGACAAAAGGGAATTAAAAATGTTATTTTTACTTAAAACTAGCCTCAAATGCAAATTTTGTCCTTAAAGGACCTAAATTGTCATTTTTATCGAAAAGGTGCCACAATTGTAAATTCTCGGTTTTTAGGACCAAAAATGACCTTTTACAAAAAGGTGGGCTTTTTATGTCACTTTGGTAAACAACATAGCTTAAACAACCAACGTAACAAACCACAGATCGATTTCAGTATTTGCGTACTTATTGGGCCTGAAAATAATATACATGTTAAATGGGTCTTAGTTGTCATTTTTTATGTATATTGGGCTTGGGATATATATATATATATATATATATATATATATATATATATATATATATATATTCTCATTCCTTTTGAGTCTGGAAATAATTTACATGCTTAGTGGGCATTAGTTGTCCACTTCATGTTTATTGGGCCTGGAATATACCTTATATGTTTTTCTTTTTCGCGTAAATTCGATTAAGGATCTAGTGGGACATTGTGTTTGACACCTATCGAGTGTACAACTGTAGCCTGTAGTTATAACCAGAGTCTCCTGGAGGGAGAGCGGGAGTTTGTGTATAGATCTATATGGGGTGACACCCCACACCTGAGTTGTTCGCTACAGTTAGACTATGCCAGTCTAGGGTGACAAAAACCTTAC
This sequence comes from Lactuca virosa, assembly GCF_052849685.1. Taxonomy (NCBI): domain Eukaryota; kingdom Viridiplantae; phylum Streptophyta; class Magnoliopsida; order Asterales; family Asteraceae; genus Lactuca; species Lactuca virosa. The sequence goes on from NC_136428.1 coordinate 242,492,683, forward strand.
CTTATTCCGTCGGCGTCCAAAAACGCCATGACAGACGAAATTGTCATTATCTAGTATGTTTATAACGACTCACTTAGAGGAATTAACGTTATAAAATTTACGGGAAACCATCTTGTGATTGATAACACAGTAAAATACTCGCACTGGTACTCAACCTCAGGTGTTGAGATTCCATCATTCTCATAGGCAGACGACATCGGGTTGTCTGGGGTCATTCTCTTTATACTCTCACAAACATTAACACACATGCATTAATAAAAGATCGGACACAAACATTTCAAATATTTCAAACTGTTTTTCAAAAAATATCGGATTTTCTGGTGTTTACAAATCAATACAAAACATTTTCTCAAACATGCTTATGAACTCACCAACATTTTTATGTTGACCTTTTTAAATTAACTTGTATTCTCAGGAAACCGTTGAGCAGGTTGGGCAGAAAGAATTCATGGATATTTTTTTATGTTTTGTTTCATCATACTTTGAATATTTTGGCATGTAATATTGAAATACAATATTTGATGTAAACCAATGACAGTTGTAATATTACATGTGTGATGATGATGATGTTATGTTTCAATTATATACTCTGTGATGATACTACAAGAAAGAAGTCACCCAAGCCCCCAAACATTTCCGCCGCCTGGTTCGGGGGTGTGACATAGTGTGTGTCGTAGAGATGTTTATAGGTTGGGTAACCTTGTTATTTGGACTATTGGGAACCTGGTGGTTGGGTCAGGTGCGAGACTGGTAGCCTCAACGTTGGTTTGGGAACCTTTATATCTCAGTCTAGTGAGGGGTTGGCGTGAATCAAAAAGTATTGGGTGAAATGCAAGTGCAGATCTGTGGATCTCGGTTTATGAGTTGAGTATCGGGTTGGTTTATGGGAAAAATCTCGAGTTGGGTATCGCGAGTGTTTTGTGTAGAATCTTCGTTTCCGTGGGTTGAGGATTGGGGTATCCTTATGCCGATGGCATCGATCGAAGGGTTCAAGGGTAATGAATGGATTCAACAATGGGTCGGTATGGGCGATCTATCAAGGAGTCAGACCATCTCGAGACTTCAGATTTCAGATTGATTAAATGTGTTTATGTTGCAAGGAATTCTTCCACCTTCGGGTTATAGAGCCCTGCGATGGTTGGTTTTGGTTGCCTTGGGAAGGCTGGGGTATGCTCGGAGTTGTGGTCGTGATGCTCAAGTTGTGTGGCGTGTCGGGAATGGTAAGGAATGATTTCGAGGACGAAATCTAATTTAAGTGGGGGAGAATTGTAACATTCCGTTTAAAATTAAATAAGTAATAATACTTAAAACCCCGAGATGTAATTTATTTTATTTTCTTAGCCCTAAATTCATAATAATTTATCACTGTTAGCCTTGGGAGTTAAATGTTATAAACTCAGTAATTTACAGTGTAAATTGTAACATTTGGACTTGAATTGAAATGAATTTGGAAGCTGGGGGGCTGTGTGGTAATTATTGGGCTTAGCTTGAAAAAGATCTTGTGGAGAGGGACTGAACTTGGAAAATGGAAATAATGTTTGATAGGAACACGGGAATTAAACCCGATACCCTACCCCCTCGTTTTTTAATGCAAACCCTAAACCTAAAGCCTTCATACAGTCACCACCTTATTCCCTCCTTCCAGCCGCCGCCACCCCCTCCGCTGTCAAGGTTACGAACCACCAAGCCAATGCCCGCGGTTGTTGCTGACGATAGAAGGATTGGCGAGTCAGTGTTTGGACGTCGAGGCAGTTGGAGGTCGAGTGAGCAAAAGTCGTGGCCGTCGCTGCTGTTGTTCCCGGTTGGAGGCCGTGCACCTCCCTCTTCTCCGTCCCTTTCTGCCGATACGTCGTTGCAGTCGCTGCTCCGAACAGCCGATGTGTGTTGCTGCCGCCCGTCACTTCGATGGTGGCTGTGTTGGGTGCGTTTTTCTGTGTTACATCGCGTGTTGGTGATTGTGTGTTGCTTTTGCAATCCGTTTGTGGGTGTTGGTTGGTCGGAAAGCGAGTTGGACCACCATGACAGCCAACCATGGTGGCTGCTGCCCTTTATGCCTTTTCTGTCACCACCAGCCACCGTGTGTGGGCGGTTGTGTGTGCGTGATATGGTGTGTGAGTGTGTGTTCTAATGGTGAATGTTGAATAAGTATTTCTTAGTCAAATGTGAAGAAAAACCACCATCGCCGCGAGTGTGGTGGCTGCCGCCATGAGCCGCCGTCGACCACCACCGCCCAAGGTGGCAGTGGGTTGTGCCCGACCTAGTGAAACCCTAATTGACCTAAAAACTTAAGTTTGAATCTAGTTAGCATGTGTTTGGGTTGGAAACCCTAATTAGGGTTTAGAAAACCCTAAGCTTGGAACTTTTGTTTGGGACTTGTCGAGACCCGCGTTTTGGACCGTTGGATTAGAATTATGAATTATGCCCGACCACATTGTATGATTGATCTAGTAGAGTGATGGACTTAATGGATTAAGTCCTTAATGGGTTAAGTGTTTCTACTTAACCCTAATCGTCATTTTATGTGAAAACCCTAATTGTGTTTGGGCTCGAGTTGGGCCTTCTCTTTTGAGCTCAAGTGTTTGGGCTCTTGATGGGCCATTTGGAACAAGTGCAGGGACTAGGATATTTGGATGGGCTATACGGTAAGGTCCATGTAAGGGGTTTGGGGCCCAATTTGGAAAATTGGGCCATAATTGGGCCTTTATTGATTATTTGGCTTTTGGGCCTTCAGAGTGTGAGTTTGGGCCTTGGTCTTGGACCAAGCTAGGTTAGGGGTAAAATAGTCTTTTTACCCCAAGTGTGGAACTATGGCTATGTATTGGAACCCAATTGTTAATTGGGTGTTGTTTTGTTGTTGACAGTTCGGAAATCTGTCAGCCAGCAGCCAGGGATCGTCTGTGTGATTCGACAGTGCGATGTGAGTCTCGTCACTGTATTTAGCGGGTCGAAGGCACCGATGTCGACCCATAGTATGTTATGCTTAGTATGTTTGTTGTCTTCGTGACTCTTGCATGTGTTATGTATTTATGTTTACCGAGCGGGGCTCGATGCCAGGCGGGGCCTGATGAGTATCTTGTATGTTGGTTATCAGTATGTGTATTTATGATTACCGGGCACGACCCGATGCTGGGCTGGGCCCGATGACCGATATGTATGCTATTTATCTATGTGATTTTGGCATGTGTTGTGTGTTATATGTTTATGTGTTTATATGTTTACATTTTCTATGTTTATATGTATATGATATGTGCATATTTAGTTATATATTTTGTGTAGAATCTTAATACTTTTTGGCTATTTTATTTTAATTAGTGAACAAAAGGTACTTAATTATGTTTGAATTGTATTTTCAGCGTAAAAGATGTGCTCGGAAGCAAAAGGAAGCGGGAATAGCAATCGGAAGCTCGGGAATTGAAGAAAGAAGAAAGAAAGTCAAAAACCTGAGGAACTCAGCGAGTTGGACACTTACTCGACGAGTAGACACGAACATTCACGAACCATCAAGTACCTTACCGCGCACGGATTTTAAGTGAGGGACTCGGCGAGTCAGTCATGGACTCGACGAGTCGCCCAGTATTCAGAAAACTATATAAATGGCATAAACTCACGAGAGAAGGACTTCTCTCTAGAACCCTTGGAGACTGAATTGCGATTGAGAGTGCTGCTGGAGCTCTGGAAATCGAGGATCAACTTAAGAATTCAATTTTGAGGAGATCGAAAGGCACAAATATATTCTCTTTTCTTAATCTAGTGTTTACATTATGTTTAAATCATTAGGTTTAGTTTGTGAGATATTTTCTGCTATGAATATGTGCTAAAAACTCTTTGCTTCTGTTTAGGGTAGACAAACTTATAACTATTGTTTGAATTTTATGGCTTGGATTATTTAATTTGGTGATTTTTTTTGTCAAGCTTGTTAAAGATCCTCATGTGTTGATAATAACTATTTTCAAGTCTATTAAGCTGCATGAACATCTCTTAATTGATTGTGTCATATAATTTATGTGAAAACAATATTATATGCCTAAGAATAGTGAACATGAAACTAGGGGTTAATTAGGAAATAGGTAAGTCAATGTGTGAGCTTGTGTGACGAACAACCATACAAGAAGTTAATTGAATTAGTAATTTAATTAGCTAACTACAAGTCTCACTTAACCCGAATCAATAAACTAGGAAACTTATTAGTTTAACCAATTGGGCACTGTTTGAATTTGTAACGACGTAAATTTTCAAACAAATTTTTCATTTTAAAATCGCATACTTTTCATAACATATTGTATAAAAATCTCGTTTATTCAAATTACAAAACACAACTCCATTAATAATCCAGGATCCTCAAAACATAACTCTTTCTCTGGTGTGTACAATCAACCCGGTGCCGTCCCGCGATCCTGAGAAACCTGAAACACATAACACATAACACGGTAAGCACAAAGCTTAGTGGGTTCCCCAAAATACCACATACAACATATTAGCCACTCGAGGCTATAACTCTGTAAGACCTTCCGGTCAATGTGTCTCAGTGGGACCTTCCGGTCCCACAACCCTGGTAGACCTTCCGGTCCTACCCATGATGACCTTCCGGTCCTAACTCTGTAGACCTTCCGGTCATACTCTGTTCACCTTTCGGTCCAAACTCTGTTGACCTTCCGGTCCTACTCTGTTGACCTTCCGGTCCAAACTCTGCAAGCTCAGGACATAGCATATATGTATCACATAGATAACATACATCAAACTCTGTTGACCTTCCGGTCCAAACTCTACAAGCTCAGGACATAGCATATATATCACATAGATAACATACATCAAACTCTCTTGACCTTCCGGTCCAAACTCTACAAGCTCAGGACATAGCATATACATATCACATAGATAACATACATCTCATAACCCTTATAACCACATAAGACCTTCCGGTCACACATAATTACCACTCTAGGTAAAGTATAGTGAGTAGACTCACCTCGGCTAGCAGGTAAGCAAATAACCTCGCGCTCGGATCTCGAACTAGCCTCCTCCTAACACAAAGGATGAATATCTCTAATTAATACTCTTTTCACGACTCAGATAACCGGAGGCGATTCTTTCTCTTTCTAACTCTTTGAAGTGGATAAAAGACCATTTTACCCCTCCAAGGTCTCTATTACTTATGTTGACCAAAACCCCAAAGTCAACAGAAGTCAAACTCGAGTCAACGGTCCATATTTGACCCAACTCGTCGAGTGCACCCTTGCGACTCGTCGAGTCCCCTCGCATCGTCTGAATTCTTCCTAGGACTCACTCAGCTCGCCGAGTTGACTCCCAACTTGGTGAGTCAACACTGGGACAAGGCTACTCAGTCAAACCCGCTACGACTCGTCGAGTCATCCCATGGACTCGGCGAGTCGGCTCCATCGGATTTCCCATCCATCCACCCGAGGTCAGATCTGTAACTCTAACTCGTAGATCTAACCTCCTAATACTCAAAAGTCACGTAAAGGTCCGATCTTGATACCCCATGCATAGTGTATTTTGCTCTATATACCATTATGACTCCATTAAAGCTTCATAACTTCAAGGCTCTAAGGTTGCTCAACCATGGCTTCCTACTATCTGACTCTCTGGACCTTACAAGGTCCAGATCTATGGCATAACTCAGAAGAGGGGGGTTTGATGCACCCAAAACCCCACCAAAAGTGATATGAGCCCTAACTTCTCATACTCAAGGGATCTATTCAATAAATCAGGAAAGGTAGGGACTTCATACCTAGATCTGAAGTTGAAGATGGAGATGAAGTAGATCCACAAGCTCTCTTCTTGATCCTTGCAACACCCTTGATCTTCTTCCCAAGGAATGACCTCAAATGAGTCTCTTTCCCTCTCTTGCTCACCAATGACTCTAGGGTTTCTCTCAAGTGACGAATGACACTGAAGGGGGTGTCAAGGAGGCTATAAGTGCCTTTAAATAGGCCCAGGCCCGAGAGAATTAGGGTTTCTGCCAACAACGCTGACTCGATGAGTCATCTCTCCGACTCGTCGAGTCCCTTCATTATCCACGTCACCAAGTCGCGACCCTACTCGACGAGTGGAGGCACAAACTCGTCGAGTCACCCCAGGCAAACTCATACTCACATATAGAAATGTTATACCTCGGAAATCAGGATGTTACAGAATTGATCTGTTTTCTAAGGATTAGTAATAGTGAACATGGACCTAATCATATTAATCGATAGCCAATGACATATTAATCCATTGCACTTCCCATAAATTCAACCATAGGAATAAGTGAGTCGAACCTGAACAAAAGTCTCCTTTATTATTGAATTTAGTTGATTTTTATTTGCTTTAGTTGTTAATTGTTTTGTTTGAGTGTTAGTTAAGTGCTTAAGTTTCTAGTCTTGAAAAACTAGAGAAAACCTCTTTTCTTTTATTATTTGTTTTTTAGATAATTCTAGTAGTTAGTTTAATTATCGTTCACTGTGTTCGATACCCTGCTTGCTTAACTATACCACCAATTGACAGGTACGTTGCCTTTTGTGTGTCTAAATTATATTTAAAAAGTAGGACTAAAACTAGTGCGTTTAACACACATCAGTATACCGAGCGGGGCCTGATGACTTACATATTTGTATACCGAGCGGGGCCCGATGACGGGCGAGGCCCACTATATGTTATTGTATGTTTGGTATGTGGTATGTTGGGGAACTCACTAAGCTTTGTGCTTACGATTTTCAGTTTATGTTTCAGATACTTCGGTTTTCAAAAGGAAGAGCTCGAGATGATTGCAGGGCACACACCACATGTTTCCGCATTTCGTGAATTACTCTGATTTAATGATGTTTTGATAAATCTCGATTAACTTGGTTGTGGAAATGTTATGTATGTATTAACGATTTATTAATTTAAAAACGAAAATTTTATGTCATTATTTTTAGGCTGTTACACATACTTTCCTCTTGAAGTTTTTTTTTTTTTTTTTTTTTTTTTTTTTAAATGTTTTTGTTCTTCTCATTTCTTTCCTAACATTGTCATTTTCAAATCATTTTCCATTATCTTTCAATCATTCCAATGTTATCCCAACTTGGTTTAAGAATGTATTTGATAAATTTTAATTTTTTTTATCATAGATGTTTTTCATAGAATACATCATTATTCTTTTTTTTAATCATAGATGTTTCTCATAAATGATTTTTATTCTTTTTGTTGGTTGTGAACATGGGATTTTAGTTTGTTATTCTCATTTCAATCATTCTGATAGAATTCGATTGCATGGAAGTTGTTCTCAATGAATTTATCATAAAGGACCCGAAGGTAATAGAGAGAGATTGTGCATGAAGGAGAACATGATGATTAAAGGCCTAAAGGTTGGATGATGGTGTGTGGTATGAAGATGAATAATGATCATTGATATTCCAAAAAAAAAAAAATATTCATCGTCTTATTCTTTTAGAATGTATCATGAGCATATTCTTTTAGAATATACCAAATTTATTCTTTTAGAATCATCATGAATATATTCTTATTTTTTTCATGTAATTTACTTCAAGAATGTTTTTTTGTATCTCATTCTTCAAGAATGCAAAATAGAAATTGATACTCTTTCCAAGATTTTTCAAACTATTGATGTAGACTGGTTCAAAAAAATATAATTATTGACATGTTATTAGGTTAAAGAATGTTTTTTGTGACTTCATTAGTTGATGACCGGCATTCTCATAGAATATCATTCTACAATAATGTCATTCTGACAAAATAAAATCGGTTATAATTAAAAATATGTTAGAATTGAAATTCAATTAATTAAAAAATTTAGAATTTAAAAACTAAAAGATTCTATTATTCCTTAAAATCCAAAAATTTCTTTTTTTAAATACAATGTAATTGACTAAAATATCATTATGATAAATTTTGTGATATTATATGGTATATGTTATTCTATTGTAATATCATAGACCTTTGAGTCATAAGCATTCATTCTATTCATCCATTGGTCCAGAATTGTCCTTACGACCACACAATAGATGTCATCTATAGGGCTGTAAACGAACACGAACCGAACAAATGAACGAACACGAACGAGTTTTTTTGTTCATGTTCGTTCGTTTAACAAATTACATTGTTCATGTTCGTTCGTTTATGTTCGTGAACATCCTAAACGAACATAAACAAACAAACATAAACAAACAAAGATAAACAAACATATATGAACATAAATGAACATATAATATAGTAATGTAATCAAACACAATTAAACATATATGAAGATAAAAGGAACTTATATGAACGAACTTGAACAAACGTAAATGAAGAACATAAACGAACGTTCACGAACATAATTTAACGAACGAGGTCATTGTTCATGTTCGTTTGTTTAACTAAATGAACAAGAATTTGTGTTCATGTTCGTTCGTTTATTAAATAAACGAACATAAACAAACTTCCCGCCGAACGATTCACGAACAGTTCGTTGAACATTCAGTTCATTTACAGCCCTAGCCATCTGCATTATAACCTAGCCATATATATATATATATATATATATATATATATATATATATATATATATATATATATATATATATAATCATTTATAAATTTACTAAATCATTTTTGTAATATTCGAAAGTTTCATCCAATATAATACATTAATATGTATTTATTATCAAAAGTTTTTTGTCAAAGAAATATTAAGTTATAATCTATTTTTCTTAGAAGTTGTTTATCACTTATATTTTATAACTAAACAATTTTTAGTTTTTTTTATAGAATTGGCTAATATTCAAGTTATATACTTTTTAAAATGTCTTGCCTCTTAAAAATTGAATTGTAAAAACCGATTCAACCGAATTGTAATTTAGTTGGATGAGATCGAATTTTAATTTAGTTTAAACTATTTGGACATATGTTTTAACAACCAAATTCAATTTGGATTCAGATAAATATAAATGAACACCCATACTAAAAGCTAAGGCATCCCACTAGTTGTTAACATAAGTTATCAAGTTAGTTTATAAAATTTATTCATACCCTTATTCATTTTTTATTTGGAAAAATGAAAAGTATTATATATATTTAATTGAAAATGAGAAATTAATAGTATTTTGTGTGTACTTTTAATTTCCACGTTAGTTTAGGATATTGGCATATTTGATCCCTTTATTGGTAGTTTTATTGTTTAACAACTTAAGTCATTTTAAATTTCTATTTGGTCTATGACTTTTGTTCCCGACTTAAGTCCTACTAAATTTCTATATTAATATTTTTCACCCTTCTATTTTTATAATACTTTGAAAAAAACATTTTCTACCCCTCTAGTTTTTAAAATTTTATTTTGACCCCCTCCACTTTGAACTTTGTAAAATATCACTTTGATCCTTTTTATTTTCTAAGTTTTCGTGTTTACCCACCGTAGTATACATAAGTTGATTTTCTTTAATAACTTTCGTTCGTTAACTTAAATAAAAACTATTTTTTACATACTTATTTTTGTATATGTGTCGATATAAATTTAAGGTGGCCAACGTTTCAACGCAAATTTAGAAATTTCGTTGTTGGTTTAAAAAAAACACTTGTTTTTTTTAATGTACATGTGGTATAAATTCAATTTGTCTACATTTCAATGTAAACTTTGTTTATGTTTTCGTGTTTATTCGAGTTTAGAATATCTACACCTTTGGTCCTTCTTTGTATGTTTTTTTTTTGTCTACCATCGTCCTTCATATAAACCAGACCCACCACAAAATGAAAAGAGTAACTTTCTGGTTTAATCTAATTTTGTTGAAATGGTCATTTTCCTTAAAAAAAAATTGACAAATATTTAAAATTTGTCATCCAACAACCAGATCAATTTCATATGGCCCACCTACAAAATAGGCCACCATATATAAAACATATTTTGTTAATTTTCATACAATATTTTTGTAAAATATCTTTCAACCAAAATATTTCAGATTGTTAAAAACAATATAAAACTCTTTTTTATTATGAAATGACATCTTCAAATTTCTACCAAAAATAAACTTCAGAAATATGTTCTTAGATGAAAAAAAATCATGATTAGCGTAAAAATATAAACACATATATTTTTGTAGTGATGAATATATTTGCAGGTCAAATCTCATTTTTTAAAATTATTTTCCGGTAACGATATTGTTTGGGTATTTTTCCAAGTCAAACAATAATTCTGCAGGTCTACCTCTTAAATAATATACTTTTGTATTTCTTTAAATAAAAAAATATTTTTTCCGAAATCAAGTTTGTCAAGATTGTTTATATAAGATCGTTTTTTGCTTAGCAAAATCATGATCGTAAGATCCTACCAAAAGCATTTTAAAACATAAAAAATACATTTTCATCAATTTGTTATCGATTCAGCTATCAATAAATATTTTAAAACATAAAAATACATATCCAAATATCTAATACATCTTTTAATGATAAACAATTAAAAATGGGTATTTACATATCCAACAATCCGATCCAACAATACTATTGCGATCTTACCGAAAAACGATCCTAGTAAGACCATGATCGATTTACCTAGGTGGGATCATAGGATCATTCAATCCTACGATTTTAACAATCTTGCCCGAAATGACTTTTCTTTACACATATTGTAGGTCAAACGGTAATTTCACAGATTGTACTTGTAGAATTAGTGGTTATTCAGAAAAATAAAATCTTAATTTTTCTTTACTTTTTGAAAAAAACTTGACACAACTAATTACATTTTGTTAGAATATAATGATCCAAAGAAAGCAATGGAAGCATTTAAAAAACGTTGATCGTCACATAGCACCATGAATCCATATTTATTGAATTACAAGCAACACTAAGTTATAATGGATATTATGAATTGTGTATCTTGTCTTATTTGATTATAAACTTATACCATTGGCCCTTAAACTATGATCCTAAAAAAGCACATTCCCTAAAATAAAATAAAAATCGACTAAAAGTACATTCCTTCTACATCCAATTTGCACACTTCATTGCACAACACATTTAACAAATGTAAACAAACTTCAACCACAGAAACAAACATTTGACATAGTTGCATCAAGTACAAGAAATTGTTCATATCTTTCCACCATAAACACAAACTAATATCTACAACAATCATCAACAATCAAAAAGACCAATTTACCCTTATTCAATCAACAACATGTAACCAATTACTTCCAATCAAGCATATCCAACAACCAAAGCACCTCATCCTCCGAATTAGCAGCATCACAAAAGTCCATTTCAACCCCAAACACATCAATGATCCCTTCCTCCCCATGTTCCATGAACAACAAAGAAATCCAAGCCCTAATCCCAGACACAAAAGGGTAAATCGGGGAAAACACCAAGTAATCAAACGCAAGTGCTCTATAAGCAGATCGGTCAATATAGTCAAACATTGACTTATTGATTATACAAGCAACTTTATTGGTGTCTTTTCTTGATACAAGAACAGAAACACTAACAGTTTGAGTATAAGGAACAGCAAACTTTGGGTCAACAGGTAATGTCATTTTATATTCTGGACCTTCTAAATGGTACTTTAGGGTGTCACAGATGCCAGGTGGCGGGGTCCACATGCCCTTTCGAAGGGCGGGTCCTTGAATAACTTGTGAAAAGAGTATTTCATCATCTGCCCATATGTCAATGTAGAATTCAAGGTCATTTAGGGAGATTCTTGGGGGTAAAAGTGTCCTTCTGTGTTCGCGTTTGTAGAATGTTTTGAATAGTTTGTGGTATGTTACAGGAGGTGATGGATTTTTGCATGTTGAAGGCCATTTTTTTGCACATAGACATTTCCAGAAGTAATCATCTTGAGCTATTTGTTGCCAGTGTTTGCATACAGACATGCAAGAGGCTAAATCAGGGCCATTTAGTAGGGGAAAAACAGCCTTTAGTATTTCATCAGATGACATATTATTACTCATTGCTTAGAGCATTTGGTAATTCGTGAAGTGGGTAGTGGTTGACTTGTATGTTTGACCTGCAAAAGATTTAAAAGCTCTGTTTACTTTCTCCTATTTGATTCTGTTCATGACAAGACATTCATCAGATATTAAGAAATCTAAATCACATGATTAACTAGAATTATTCACCAATTGAGTCTTATATCTTGTAACAAAATAATATGTTGTAATGTTTGATGAGATTAAAGATACAACGCTTGAATTCTACTTTATCTAAAGAAAATGAGAATGATAATCAGATCAAACTGCGCAAGACACCATTTTTGAACACTAGTATACAAGGTCAACAAAAGAGTATAATCCACCAATATAATACGACTTCATATATCAACGAATGTAGAGATCAGTATAAAATCATGATCCGCATATACATACCAGATAATTCCAATGGATTGCGGTCGATTCAATTCAAAGTATCTTAACAGTTAGAAAACTATACTTTTGGAACCAAAACAAAGGAAATACCTAAAATTGTTATCAATCAAACATTCATAGAAAGAATACAGATGAAATAATCACCGTTTTGTCATGAACCAAACCTTGATTACAAGACTGTTAAGATCAATTTCATGGCAATCAACGACGTAAAATAAAAAGGGGCGATGGAATCACCTTTGGTTGACGAAAGACAAAAAGCCCTAGAAAATGACGAAGATGGTCGAGAAGGTATTATTTGAACCCCATGGTTATTGAAATGATTACGTGGACGCCGTAATTAATTATGGAGAAAAGGGTAAAAAGGTCTCAATTTTTCAAATTTAAAATTTAAATGTTGTTTCGATGTTGAGTATAAAAATAAAGGAAATTGATATAATTTTAATAAAAACTAGAAAGGTATCCCTTGCTTGCTTCGCAAGGACAGAATGTGTTTGTGATGTGCAAAAAAAAAAAAAAAAAATTTATTATCAGTTAGCCATTATTATGTTTTGATCAATATCTGAAACAGTGTCAATCAAATACTCCAGTTGATTACAAGAAAATATCATAATTACAGCAACCCACATCACAAAAACTGGTGTCAGGACTTAAAAAGGTATAAAATGCTAAAAATTTGGGGATCTGGAATCCTTATGGATAAAGTTTTAATTTGATATGTATTATATTTAATCTTGGGTGGAATATCTTTATGTATCAATCCCAGAACACAAAGAAGTTAAGAACAGAATTACAGTCAATGTTTGGTTTTTTAAAACCGATGTGATTAGACCCAAAAAAAATGCCACTAACCGAAAATGGAGCCATTTAAAACAAATATTAGATCAAAAAATCCAACATCAGTTCATATTTATGCTGAAATATTAACCCGTGGGATGATGATTACTTGCAAATAAGCCAATGATGGTGGCAACATTGTACTTCTAATCTAGTGAATAGAATTTGGAATAATGAATAGAACCGGTGTTGAAATACAGAGAGCAGTCGGTTGTATTTTTCCAGAGCACAACCTGCAATACAAACATTTGGACATATGCTGATTTAACATTTCAAAACCTATAAAACAGACTCAACAGTCGAGAATTTTCATAAAAGTTTAAAAATACTTCAATAAAGCTTGAAATTAGAATCGAAATGGGAAGATTAGATGCAATATATGAAGTACATTAGAAATATGATCCGAATAATCAATATTCATCCTTAAACCACAACTTTTGCTTCCGCAAGAAAGTCATGCATATGACTCTAATTCAAACACAATCAATTTTTTTTAATGAATTTACTCTTTGAATCTGCTGCAGAGGGATATTAAATAGAGTTTAAAGGAGATCAACTTGATTAAAGAAATCAACAACTATAGAGTTATAAACACAATTACATAAAAAAAATTAAAAAGTTAATGGTCGAAATTGAAAACCACCATGAATTAAAGAGAGCATAGTCACACAAACAGTAAACTAAACTCAGATCATTTACTAAACTCGACAGAAGACAATTAAGTTAATGGACATAACCTGAATCGCAAGTTTCTTAAAAGCTTTGCCCTTTCTACATCAGCAATAAGTGCCTTTAACTATAAACAAAAATAATATTCAACATTAATAAAAACCATCACATTCCAAACCAAAAAAGAATAAAACAAAGAATATATATATATATATATATATATATATATATATATATATATATATATATATACCTGATCATTGTCAATTGGTGCCTATGCATATTCTTTCTATCCAGTTGGATTGTTGTTTGTATTGGTGGTATTGGCAAGATAAAATCTTAGAAACTTCTCCAATTGTTTCGTGTCTTTACCTAACTTATTTTCCTGCTGAAAATCATAATTTAGATTTTTACATTAGATTTCACCTGCGACACCAATTACAACCCAAAGTTGGGGATCCTCTAGTTCTATGTACACTCGAGATGAACCCGAAAAAAAATAGATTGATTAAACTAAAATCAAGAAACCATTTTGCAGCAGGTGGAGGGAAATCGAAAGGAACCCGATACCTACCTCATTCACAGTCGATTAGATGACAAAGTCGGTGATTTTTTTTCTTCATATCAGGGCATTATACCTTCAAATACAATTGTATTCCTATTTTAACCTGAAAGAAAGAAATTACATACCAAAGAAACTTTCATATTAATAGAAGAAACAACAAATCAAAGTAAAAAAATAGTAGATCATTAGGATTTGGAGAAATAATCGAGATTTGAGCGTAAATAATATGTAAAATATTACCTATATGGGGTTCCGATGAGTACTCTCGTAGCACCGGTGGTGTAGGGTTTTTTGAAATTCCGACAGAGCAGATGATTTCGATTGTTCTTCGTCTTCTTCGTCGTGAAGGTTTTGAATGTTCAAAATTCTCTATGGGTGCCGACAAGGAAGGATGTGGTAGACCGAGAGGGATATGGTGGGGTTGAATCGGAGGACAGATGAGGGTCCGGAGTGGTAAGAGGAACCAAAAAGTGGTGGTTATCGGTGACAGATCGCCGGTGTGGGGGCCGACAATCAAGGAGTAGGCCGATTTTCTTGAAGAAGCGAAGAGAGGTGAAGCTGTGCAGAAGGGAGATGGTTCAAAAGTTGATGGATAGATAGAACAATCGGGAAGATATCGGGTGAGAGAATCGGTGGGGGAAGTTCGAAGATGAGACAGTGGAAGGATCGGGAAGAAGTGAAAAGCTTTAACCCCTTTAACCCAATTTTATACAAAGTGACACACAAACAAAAATGGAGGGACCGAAAATGTAATTTAAGGGACCAAAACTGGCAAAAATGTCTCAGGTTTACTGTTCTTTTTCTTCACAACTTTAATATATATATATATAATAATAACTAAAATTTTTTTTTATTTTTTTTTATTTTATAAAATGACCACATGCTCCGGAACATAGTATTTCGGAGTGGCGGTATCCGTTCCAGAGATCTTATTCCGTAGACACATTTCGGACCTTGCATTTCGGATTAAAACCTTAATTTTCGTCTCCTACATATATATGTGTTTGCATGTGCTTAGAACCTTACATTCACAACCTTAGGCGAACCAAGTAATTCATAATTATTTCTTATAACTGCTTCAAAATGAGTTTCTCGGAGAGTGAGCGCGAAGAAAGCCTTAACAACCTGTCTGTTTACATTCACAACCTTAGGCGAACCAACCCGCATACTTACACTCACATCAAAACTGATTTGATGGATCGTTTCGAAGCTTGTTTTGTGGCTATTGGATGAGTAGTATGTTTGTTTTCCACTTTTTTGTTTCTTTAAAATTGATAATGTTTCTACATCTAAACTAATTGGTTTGTGTTCCCAAAAAAATGCAAGTTCATGCATTCATAGGCTGCTTCTTGCCTGTCATCTACATATGTAGTGTCCGTCTTGGAGGGGACTACCTAAAAACAATGTTTGTAGCGGTTGCTATGGACGGGGACAACCAGATGTTGGATTAAGGTGTCTAAGGTCCTAACTAAATTGGTATAATGTTGATGAATAAAAGTAAAGTCATTTTTTGAGTTGCCCTCATAACTAATAAATCGTCTACATTGATTATAAGAGAGAGATAAATGTTTTATTAATATATTATATGACTGATATATTAATTAGAAATAGTTATAATTAATTTAGAATTAATTAGAATTAATTTGGAATTAATTCTGGGTTAATTAGAATTAATTAAAAGTTGAAGGACTATAACTGTAATTGTTCAAAAGTTGAGCAGACGACAGGTTCTAGAACCTTTCTGTGTTGGACGATTTGGAGGTTCCTCTTGGAGCATTTTGGAAGTCTTCATGAAGATAATCAAGGAACTAGATAATTACCTTATTTGAAATAATATTATTTTATGTTCAAATTAGGGTTTCTAGGTGTTTCCTAATCAGCTACAAATAGGGCCTTATACCTGAGGATTTTCGGCCATGCTATAGATCATACTAGATCCGAAAATTTACCATCTCTCCCCTCTCTCCTAAATCTTCTAGGGTTATTATGTTGTGGGTGTGAACCATTGAAGGCTTGCACATAATTGAAGCTAGTTTTCAAGAGGCTATTGGATTGATTTAGTTGGATCAAAGGGTTTGTTTACAATAACAAATCAGAGGTATGTTATTCCTTTTGTGAATTTCGATTTTAATTAGGGTTTAAATGTTTTGTTGTTCAATAGTATGTTGCTTCAACAGAGTTATGTCATGGATCAAATTAGGTTGCATGTACCCTTAAGAGTTTAAGGTATTTTCCGCATTATTACATGTAAAAACCATCAGTGGTATCAAAACATTAGGTTGTCTAACAATTGAATGTGCATTAGTTGAACTTGAACAATTGAAGGATTGTAGAATCGCCATTCTGTTGCGTCTCCACGTCGTGGGCTCTTCTGCCATGTCGTGGCCAATATCCGATCCACATTTTTTCTTCTCCTGCCACGACGTGGAGTCTTATCTGCCATGTCGTGGGGGACCTCCTGTTCAACGAAATTTTATTGATAATTGAAATTTGATCAGGATAATTGCATTAATTGATATTGTTTTAATTGGATAAAATCTGAATATTTAATTTGGTAATCTGATCTCCTAATATCTCGAATCGTTGAATTATCCACATGATTTAATTAAATTTAATTATTTGATTAATTAAATGAAAAAATGATTAATTTTGAAATCATTAATATAATTTCTGAATATTATTTTAAATGTTTAGAATATACCCTTATATATATATATATATATATATATATATATATATATATATATATATATATATATATATATATATATATATAAAGTTTAATACTATATGTATAACATGAGTCAGTTGAATCAATAGTAGGCCTCATTCACGAAGTCATACTCTAAGGGGGGGGGGGGGGTATAAGGAAACCACCTATAAAATGACCATCATTGGGTGTCCACTCTCACCTACTGCTTCCTTGTATGGTGGATGGTCGTTAGCCGAACGAGTTCAATAGGACATAACCTCATTAAAAGTATAATGTTATAAAGTAATATAACCTTTTATAAATTTCCCACTCTAGTTACTTTAAGAAAAATGTGAAAGTGTATGCTAATCTATGAAAACGCACATCAATCTTTATGAGTCGTTAGTGGAGCGTGTGTGGTTAACCAGCAGACTAATTAGAGACTATAAAATTGAAATGATGGCATAAATAAAAAATTATCATTAATTAATAGAGCATGTGTGGTTTACTAGCACGTTAATTTGAGATGATAAAAGGCATTAAGGTTGTTAAGCAGGTTTGAATGGTTATTCACATCTTGTTTGTGATCCTCGGTATCCTAGTCACAAAATTGAAGAGAATAATTGAGATTAAACACGCCATTGATAAGATTCCATGAATCTCAAATGATCTAGGAATTTCATATAGATTGGAATTGGTAAAATGCATTACCTACCTTAAATGAACTCGTGATTAGATTACGACATCCATTTTCTTAATTTCAAATTGCATTATCGTATCCTAGCCTTGAATATTAATTTGGGATAAAATATCACGGATTGAATCAACTAACTAAAATCTTGTCTTTATTTTCACAGAGAAATGTCTTCAAGTGGCGAACTTCCTCCTCCTCCACATCCTCCACATCCTCCATCAAACCACAACTTCACTCTACTATTGGTCCTTGCTAAGGACAAGCTTGTCGGTCCAAACTACATGTCCTGGATAAGAAATATGAAGATGATGCTTCGCTACGAGAACAAAGAGTATGTTCTCACTAATCCAATTCCAGAAATCGACAAAGAAACTGCCACTCCTGAAGAGATTGCCGAATATGATCAACGCGTAGATGATGCCACAAAGGTCTCTTGCATTATGATTGCAACTATGGCACCTGAGCTCCAAAAGACTTATAAGGATTACTGTCCATATGAACTTAACACGACCTTGTCTCAAATGTTCCACAAGAAGGCGAGAAAAGAGCATTATGAAGTGGTGAAGTCCCTTATGGTGTGCAAACTGAAAGAAGGGGAATTTGTGTGCGCTCATGTGAAGAAAATGCAGAGGCATGTGGAAAGATTGGAAAAGCTAAATGTGAACTTTGATAAGGATCTTGCCATTGACATGGTCCTCAACTCTCTGCCTAGTAGTTATGATCAGTTCATATTGACCTATCATTTGAACAATACAGAGGCCATGTTGATTGAGCTTCATAATCTGTTGCAAACAGCTGAGGCAGGAATGAAGAAGTCTCATTCCAACAATTCTGCAAGTGCCCCTGTCAAGGCTGTCCAACAAAGCAAATGAAAGAAGAGAAAGGCCTCTTCCCAATCCAAATGGAAAGGGAAGGTCAATCATGGAGAGTCCAGTGGATCAAAAGCAAAACCCAACTTCAATACTCCTCCTGTTGCTATTTTAAAAGAAGCCGTGTGTTTTCATTGTGGCCAAAAGGGCCATTGGAGAAGAAGCTACCCCAAGTACTTGCAAGAAGTGAAAGTTTCCACGGCCAAAGCAGTTGGATCTTCTTCTGGTATGTATTCTTTTCAATTCAATAATACTAATATTTCAAATTCTTGGGTTCTTGATACAGGATATGGTTTCCACATTTGTTTTGATATGCAAGAAAGGAAAGTGAAGAGGTCGAGCATGGGAAGCTAAACCTAATCATGGGTAACAAGCGAAGATCGGCTGTTACCAGGATTGGGACTTATGAGCTTATGTTTGATAGTATTAGGGTTGATTAAGATAATTGTTTCTATTCGCCAAAAATGGCTCGAAACATTATTTCTTTTCATGTTTTATTTAGACAAGGATATCTTTATGGTTTTGATAATAATGATGGTACTATTTTAGCTTATTTTAATGGTGCATTTATTTTCAAAGCTTATCCTTATGATGGTATGTATGAAACTATTGTTTGTGTAAATGAACTAGGACACCACAAGTAAATGTTGTAGCTCAGAGGTGTAATCGGATCTTACTTGACATGGTTCGTTCCATGATGAGTCATGCTTCTCTTCCAATATCATTTTGGGGGTATGCCTTAGAAACCGCTGCCCACATCCTCAATCTTGTTCAAACTAAGAAAGTTTCCAAGACACCTCATAAAATGTGGACAAGGAAACTTTCCTCTCTCGCACATATCAAGGTCTAGGGTTGTGAGGTTCTCGTTAGGTGAGAAACCTTAAACAAACTTGAACCCAAAGCCGAGAAGTGTTTTTTCATCAGTTATCCACAAAAAATCCTTTGGATACTTGTTTTATAGACCCAATGACAATGTGGTGTTTGTAGCTCGAAGAAGAGTCTTTCTTGAGAGAGAGCTCATTTCCAAAGAGGCCAGTGGGAGCACGATTGATCTTGAAGAGATTCAAGAGTCATCCGATGAAGCAACTTTCAAAGATACTATCTCTTAACTTGAGAATGAAACTGTTGAGCCCATTGACAATTCATTGCCCATTCCTCGGTCTAGTAGGGTTAGCATGCCACTTTCGTTCTGTGGTTTCCATATAACTACAGAAGGTGATACATTTATTAGTGATGCAACACTGGTAAATTTGGATGAGTCTTATAACTACAATGAAGCGATGGCAGGCCCTGAAGCTTCTAAATGGAAAGAGGCAATGGATAGCGAGATCCAATCCATGTATGATAACCAAGTGTGGACCTTGGTTGATCAAGCACCTAGTTCGTAACACCGTAAATTTTCAAGACAATTTTTCTTTTGAAAAACATATGATTCTCAATACACATTTTCATAAAGCATCATTTGTTTAGTTTACAAAACACAATCCCTTGTTAATTACTTAATAATCCAGGATCTTCGAAACATAATTCTTTCACTGGTGTGTACAATCAAGTCGGCACCGTCCCGAGATACTGAGAACACCTGAAACACATAACACATAACACGGTAAGCACGAAGCTTAGTGAGTTCCCCAAAATACCACATATAACACATATTAGCCACTCAAGGCTATAACTCTGTGGGCCTATTGGCCCTAACTCTGTGGACCCTCTGGTCCTAGCTCTATGGACCTTCCGGTCCTAACTCTGTAAACTCTGGAATACACACATCATAAATCACATAGAAATAATGCAGTGCAACACATCACATAAATAGCATACAAGATACTCTGTCACATAGCTCTACTTACCACTCAAGGTAAAGTATAGTGAGAAGACTCACCTCGCATGTTGTCGGATACCCTCTTGTGCTCGATAATCCGACCTAGCCTCATCCTATCAAAATGATAACATCTCTAATCAAAAATCCTCTCATGTTCTCATCCCTAATAATGGGTAGAAGACCATTCTACCCCTCTCTGACCTCTCTTGAATCAGCTTGACCAAAACCCCAAGGTCAACTGAAGTCAACTCTAGTTAACGGTCAAACTTTTGACCAGACTCGTCGAGTGCACATGGGTGACTCGGCTAGTCCAAGCGTGTCCTCTGAATCCTCCTATGGCCTCTCTCGGCTCGTCGAGTTAACCCTTCACTCGACGGGTTACCACGGATCACGAATTGCGGGGCAACCTGACTCGACTCGTCGAGTCCCCTTATGGACTCGTCGAGTCCCCTTATGGACTCGGCGAGTTTCCTCCATGGCAACACTCAAAAGACCTTCTGAGGTCAGATCTGTTTCTCTAACCTATAGATCTGACTTCCCAATGCTCAATTATCACGTAAAGGTCCAATCTTTAAGCTCATGCACCACTCATAGGGTCTTATTTGGCGAAATAGCTTCTAAAATGGCAACCTAGGTTTACAACTCCAATGGAACAGAATAAAGTTGAAAGAGTGGGACTCCCTGGACCTCTCAAGGTTCAGATCTGAGGTTTCCCACCTCAGATCATGTCTCACTTAGCTCATAATCACAAAAGAAGGGGAGTTAAACCCTAAAACTCCCAAGATCTTGAGGTCTAACCAAAAATAGGTGAAAAGGATGCAAGATCATACCTCTTACAACAGTCCCAAGCGAAGAAATGTTAGATCCACAACCCCATCTCGTTCCTTGCTTGAATCATGCTCTTTCCCTTCCATAAAACCCACCAAATTACTTGATTTCATCATAAGAACTCTCCCATGGCTCCAATAGCGATTTAGGGTTTCTCACAGAAGATATGGGGCGCGTCCAAGGTCATAAGTTCCTTTAAATAGGCTCCAACCCTGGAACTTAGGGTTTTCTCTGCCCAATACCTACTCGGCGAGTCCATCCTTGGACTCGTCGAGCCAGCTCATTAAATCCACGCGACAATCTCGACTCGACTCGACGAGTTGGTCCCTCAACTCGTCGAGTCCCTCCTCAAATCTCAAGATTAACATACACAATCATGTCCCTGGAAATCCGGTTGTTACAATTCTCCCCCACTTGAATTAGATTTCGCCCTCGAAATCGCTCCTCCACCACATATAGATCTAATTCAATAACCAAACAGCACCATCGAAAGGGTCTCATACCACACAACTATCTTCCTCTCTGGACACCTGAATCCAAACAGGAACTGCTCCCTGGAAAAGGACAGACCCATCTGCCACTATGCTACCCTTCTGACTTCTCAAGAATCTGGAACTCTAGTAGCCTGACATACAGCCGGACCGCCCTCTCCAGATGTCACCACGTTATTCGCTCCTCGAATAACAAACCCCGATAGCTCACTGTCCCTCTGATTCTCTAGTGGGAACCGATAAAACAAGTCCATGCCCAAAATTGGCTACCGATCACTCGTTCCAGACATGATAAACAATCCAGATCATATACCAAGGAGTGGAAGGATCACATCACACCAGGGACTTATCCACTGTACTGCAATCACAACCCTTCTGAACAACGAACCCTCAACACCCTGTCCTCAGACACGAACAATGACTATGCTTGTTCAGAAGCGTCCCCCGACATCTGACAAACATAAACCTCAGCTCCCTTCTCAATATCCCTTTCAAGACTGAGCACCAGGTCATCTCCCGATCCAGCAATTGAACCTCCAAAGATTACCCATTGCGTGTACTAAAACGCCTCACTGACTTCCTTATCAATGCAACTATCTCTGCCCCGTGTGACACATAAGTCACAAAGTTCGCTTCACCTCAAGCGAATATGGAATTCGACTCACTCTCGACCTCTACCGTCTACTGCTCATTAGTTCCATGCGTTTCGCGGTTTTCTCATACCAACGAATTGACCCACTCAGGTCTAAGACACCGGATGGAACCAATACCCCCTTCCAAACGGAATTCATTTCTGTATCCGAAATCTCATTCTGCCTACTCAATACACAACTAGAATCGAACTCAACTCGAGAGTCTGATCCGACACAGAGTTGGAACCACTCGTCCCAACGAACCACTCAACTCATGACTCATGACCCGCAACCCATGCGTTCCTCACTTATCCACTTCCCTTTGGTTGCGAAAACCACTACTCAATTCAGAATATAACGACTCCCGACAATTATGGAGACCCCAGTCTCACCCCTGGTTCGACCCCAGGCTTCCACACACTCAAATATTAGGGCTACCCAAGCCTAAAACTCTTCTGCGTTAAGCTCTGATCAGAGAGCACTTCATCACAACATTCTCTCGCTGACTAGTGGGTACTACGGCTCCCTGCAGTATCACAACAATCTCTTACTGAATAGTGAGTACTACGGCTCCCCGTAGCATCACCATACCCCTCACTAAATAGTGAGTACTACGGCTCCCCGTGAAATCACCACAACCTCTCACTGAATAGTGAGTACTACGGCTCCCCGTAGCATCACCACACCCCTCACTGAATAGTGAGTACTACGGCTCCCCGTAGCATCACCACACCCCTCACTGAATAGTGAGTACTACGGCTCCACGTAGCATCACCACAACCTCTCACTGAATAGTGAGTACTACGGCTCCCCGTAGCATCACCATAACCTCTCTACACTGACTCATTGAAACTGCAGCTCCCCGCAGTCTTACCGCACTTACTCTTACCACTTCACAATCTCATCCTCAGGTTGACACCACCCTGCGATCATTAACTCATGCTCTGCGGCCCAGCATAGATAGGTACACACATACCCATCCAGGCTAAGCATCACTACTTCGGACGACCACCGTCGTGACAAAACCTCTTTTTCTCGCTGCAATTCACATTCTCAAATAAATCCATTTGATGTCAATCAGCTGAAGGGTCCCCACCGGAACCATAGACACTTGATACACCACTCATCATCTCAAACTCAAACTCAAAATAATCCGAGATTTTAGGACATTAAACTCGGATACCCCGGAATACCATCACAACGCCTCGCAGTGTCCTGACTCTACCACTGATCTCATACTCATGGCATCATACTCAGATACCGCATTGCTTCCTCGGAACCTCGCAACCGGTCTTTCTCTCGTGCCACTTGTAACCCCGGAATACTCCATCCCCCAATTTAAAACACGGAGAAATTGCCAACGACTCAGAACACGAAGTTGACAATCCGAAACTTCCTTCTCTATTGCTCAAAACCCATGCAAGAATACTCATAACGACCCTGAAGTTGGTTGCCCAATCAACTTCTTCCCTTCCCATACTGCATATAATAGCCCATACTCTGAACCAGAAATTCTCAACCGCCGAACTAACCTCACAAGCCAACCACCTCGAATTCACCATTTTAACCTTGAAGGATTCCTAACCACCATAAGGTCTCCGACCAACGACCACTTGCCGTAGAGACACTCATCCTTTCTCAAACACATACCACATGCACTATCTCACTCTGCACCTCTCATTGACCACCAATAACCATGGTCTCAGGAATCCGTACCGCATGCCTCTCTATCCAGTTCTCTAACTGTTCTTGAACAAATCTCTTATCTCTTCAAAAGGTACCCGGTTCGAACCATCACCAATTGGTTCGCCAACAATCTAACCCACATACTGTTTTTACCAATCACTTCGCACCTACTGTTGGAAGGTGATACGCAATGCTCGATGATCTCCCCGATGGAGGTCAAGCAATTCCAAATACCCCGAATCTCCGATGAAATCCTCAGAAACTTCTCATCATGACTACCTCTAGTCCTTCAAAATCTCGTACCATCCCACTACCGGACATCTCAACTGTCCAGTCGTAGCCCTGACTCTCAGTCTGAAAATAACGAACTATCATATTCCTCATCCTCGACTCTTCAACCAACGTTCCATCACGTGGGTTGTAATAAGAGTGGAGTCCTCATTACCACACTCGATACTCATCATAGACAATAAGAGCCACTGCCCCAATATCCTCTTCTTGATTGTCTGCCGCTGCAGCTAATACATGCCCTACTATGCTCAAATAGGGTGTATCCTTGTCCTTAATCATCTCAGTCCCCGCTGACAACCTGCTCATGCTCTAACATTACCTCTCGGCAGACATACTGCCCAAATACTCTGATGAAAGATCGTAACCAAAGCTAGCCCACAGGGCTCACCCCCAATCTTGGAAACCGAAAATCTCAATACCTCTCCTGTTCCCCACAGGAACAGAAATAACACCGCTCAGGTCGCAGAAAATGACATCTCCACCATCGGCTGATTGCTCAACTCATGCCGTAATCCTCCATAACCGCCATCTCTACTCATTCTTGAGTCTTGCGACTCTAATTGGCATCTCACCAACAATCCCTCAGAGCTAACTCAATTTCCCTTTTAATGGATGCTTCGCTAAAACTCGTTCATCATGGCCCTCTAGCCCCATACTCTTTCACCTCTAATCTCGGTCTAACCAATCACCACGGAATAACTGGTAGAACCAATAGCACTAACTGCCACGGGTCATGGTACTCGAACCATGTGGCCACCTCTCGATCTGCTATGAATCATGGTACCCGAACCATGCTATCTCTTCTCAATCCGCTACGAATCATGGTACTCGAACCATGACATCACCTCTCGATCTGCTACAAATCATGGTACTCGAACCATGGAATCACCTCTCGATCTGCTACAAATCATGGTACACGAACCATGAAATCGCCTCTCGATCTGCTGCAAATCATGGTACTCGAACCCTGGAATCACCTCTCGATCTGCTACAAATCATGGTACACGAACCATGAAATCACCTCTCGATCTGCTACAAATCATGGTACACGAACCATGAAATCACCTCTCGATCTGCTACAAATCATGGTACACGAACCATGAAATCGCCTCTCGATCTGCTGCAAATCATGGTACACGAACCATGAAATCGCCTCTCGATCTGCTGCAAATCATGGTACTCGAACCATGGAATCACCTCTCGATCTGTTACAAATCATGGTACACGAACCATGAAATCACCTCTCGATCTGCTACTTAAAACCTCCAGAATGTTCCCTGTATCGAGTATGGGTCCTCTGCTTTCAGTAGTACGGGCCCATACTACCTGCCACATCTACCCATACTTTCCACACGGACCATCCCCGAGTTCCTAAGTAACTGCTCGACCTTCTCAATCACCAACCCCGTCATGCGTGTTCGCTCCTCTGCGAAATATCCTACTCTGTCAGCGTACTCATCTGACTAGGGTCACCCTTTCCTAGGCTCTTCCTAGGTTCTCACACTTCTCCGCCATCAGCTGCTGAAGAACTCCTTATGATGCCAGCCATCCACCTCCTGAATATCGTCATATTCACTTAGTAGCTGGCTCTCATCATCAAGAGTTCCACAAAGCACGAAGCAAGCAACATTTGGGCATCGAATAATCTCTACCAACATGCAAAACCACTCTAGGTCATTACCCACTTGCTCTCCTCATACTAAAAGGTTACCACCGAACCCAAGCAACTATACCCCACGCGGGCATCTGACTACTCCCTCAGTAGACTCCACAATGCTCATCTAGGTATCTCTCCTAGATTACTCCTCTACTCAAATCCCCTCTCTACAAGGATTCCCGATGGATACTCTTACTCAGCATATACTCGAAAGCGCAACACAGATAACAACAACTCCTAGGCTAAGGCATCACAAATCAGGCCACTCTAGTCCTAAAATATGAAATACCTAGCCTATCTCTAGCATGCATAATATCTCATAATATCTCATAACACATAAGGTAAGGGTATTTTGGGAAATCACCGTTCGGGCTATGGCTGATTGTACACACTGCTCTGTCTCGTTTTCTCTTATAAACTCTTGCTCATTTTAGAAAAATCATTTATTTTGAAATTTTTCCTCAATTCCTCAGTTTGAGTCCAGATATACCCGAAGGTGCATCCGAATCCCTCAAACCAAGGCTCTGATACCAACTTGTAACACCGTAAATTTTCAAGACAATTTTTCTTTTGAAAAACATATGATTCTCAATACACATTTTCATAAAGCATCATTTGTTTAGTTTACAAAACACAATCCCTTGTTAATTACTTAATAATCCAGGATCTTCGAAACATAATTCTTTCACTGGTGTGTACAATAAAGCCGACGCCGTCCCGAGATACTGAGAACACCTGAAACACATAACACATAACACGGTAAGCACGAAGCTTAGTGAGTTCCCCAAAATACCACATATAACACATATTAGCCAATCAAGGCTATAACTCTGTGGGCCTACTGGCCCTAACTCTGTGGACCCTCTGGTCCTAGCTCTGTGGACCTTCCAGTCCTAACTCTGTAAACTCTGGAATACACACAACATAAATCACATAGAAATAATGCAGTGCAACACATCACATACATAGCATACAAGATACTCTGTCACATAGCTCTACTTACCACTCAAGGTAAAGTATAGTGAGAAGACTCACCTCGCATGATGTCGGATACCCTCTTGTGCTCGATAATCCGACCTAGCCTCCTCCTATCAAAATGATAACATCTCTGATCAAAAATCCTCTCATGTTCTCATCCCTAATAATGGGTAGAAGACCATTCTACCCCTCTCTGACCTCTCTTGAATCAGCTTGACCAAAACCCCAAGGTCAACTGAAGTCAACTCTAGTCAACGATCAAACTTTTGACCAGACTCGTCGAGTGCACATGGGTGACTCGGCGAGTCCAAGCGTGTCCTCTGAATCCTCCTATGGCCTCTCTCGGCTCGTCGAGTTAACCCTTCACTCGACGGGTTACCACGGATCACGAATCGCGGGGCAACCTGACTCGACTCGTCGAGTCCCCTTATGGACTCGGCGAGTTTCCTCCATGGCAACACTCAAAAGACCTTCTGAGGTCAGATCTGTTTCTCTAACCTATAGATCTGACTTCCCAATGCTCAATAATCACGTAAAGGTCCAATCTTTAAGCTTATGCACCACTCATAGGGTCTTATTTGGTGACATAGCTTCTAAAATGGCAACCTAGGTTCACAACTCCAATGGAACAGAATAAATTTGAAAGAGTGGGACTCCCTGGACCTCTCAAGGTTCAGATATGAGGTTTCCCACCTCAGATCATGTCTCACTTAGCTCATAATCACAAAAGAAGGGGAGTTAAACCCTAAAACTCCCAAGATCTTGAGGTCTAACCAAAAATAGGTGAAAAGGATGCAATATCATACCTCTTACAGCAGTCCCAAGCGAAGAAATGTTAGATCCACAACCCCCATCTCATTCCTTGCTTGAATCATGCTCTTTCCCTTCCATAAAACCCACCAAATTACTTGATTTCATCATAAGAACTCTCCCATGGCTCCAATAGCGATTTAGGGTTTCTCACAGAAGATATGGGGCGCGTCCAAGGTCATAAGTTCCTTTAAATAGGCTCCAACCCCGGAAGTTAGGGTTTTCTCTGCCCAATACCTACTCGGCGAGTCCATCCTTGGACTCGTCGAGTCAGCTCATTAAATCCACGCGGTAATCTCGACTCGACTCGGTGAGTTGGTCCCTCAACTCGTCGAGTCCCTCCTCAAATCTCAAGATTAACATACACAATCATGTCCCTGGAAATCCTTTGTTACATAGTTGAAAGACAGTAGGGCGTAAATAGATCTTCAAGAAGAATATTGACATGGATGGTAATGTACAAAATTACAAAGCTAGGCTTGTTGTAAAAGGCTTTACTTAAACCCAAAGGATTGACTATGATGAGATTTTGTCACCAGTTGCCAAGATTAAGTCAATTAATGTAATGCTTGCCATATCCGCTCACTATGACTATGAAGTATGACAAATGGATGTCAAAACTGCTTTCCTTTACGCGAAACTGGCTGAGGATGTTTACATGGCTTAACCAGAGGGTTTTGTGCATGCCAAATTCCCTAATAAAGTGTGCCAACTTGAGAAGTCCATCTATGGAATGAAACAAGCATCTCGTAGTTGAAATCTTTGCTTCCATGAAAAGGTAAAAGAGTTTGGATGTTCTAGAAGTGAAGATGAATCTTGCGTGTATGTCAAAGCTAGTGGGAGCATCGTAACTTTTCTAGTTTTGTATGTGGATGGCATACTCCTAATAGGAAACAATATTCTAAGCTTGCAGGATGTGTAGTTGCGATTAATCGAGTATGAGAATCAAATCAGAGTAAAAGATGAACACGAGAAGTAAATAAGGTCTGGTTCAGCTCATATTACTTCCAATGAACACGAGTGCAAAACAATAGTAAAAATGGGAAAACTCTACTATCAACTCTATGTTCAGCTCCTATTTATAGGAGGCTGAAAGTACAAAAAATACTAAGGCTAGACATTATGCTTTGTCAAAATGTGCCTTAGCAAATACATAGAAAACATACGAAACAGACAAATACACAGATTTCGACATATTACAAGACATTTCGACTCTACAATCTCCCCCTTTGTAATCATGTCGAACTTCTCAATTCGAGAGAATATGTGCAGCAAAATGCATCATCCTTCGTATCTCCGAGTACCACGTCATCATCTTCCTTAACTCAACTTTATCCCCATCATTGTTCTTCTTGCAATTATTCATACGAACAATGAAGTTCGTATATTACGAAGTAGTATATCTTTCTATCTCTGAAGACTGGAATAAAAACCTCTTAGATTTGCCATTCTTATCTTTTCCAGCAAAGACCATTCCAAAGGGCTTCAAACAAATCTCTCCATCAACATATTTCTTCAGTTCAACTTGAGTCTTCGACAATTCCATAGCCACTTTCACTTCCTTTCCAAGAGCCGTTGACAATTCAACATCTGTCAAGGCTAGACAATCATAATAATTATCTATGAAAATTTTGATATGACCAAGACCTAGTCTCAAAATTTCCATATCAGTTCCTTGAAGTTGAGCAGCATCCATGTCTTTCAGAATTAATGCAACTTGAATAAGATCATTCAAGTTCATGAGAGGGAAATCTGCTATCAAGAAATCACATGCAACATTGTTTGCTTTAACAACATGATAACGAAAATTCTGTATCATGTTCTCAAACATTACATCTTTCGTGATACTCAACACCCTTTTGATCTTGATGAGTGACCACACTTCTTCTTGTTCCTTTCCCAAAACTGCATGAAACCTAAGTTTCATATGAAGAAAGTCATCTTTGTTCTTGAACTTCTCTATCACCTTATATTGAGCAGTAATGAACATCATTTCGTTAACAGGAAAGTCGAGTGGATTCATATCAGAATTTTCGATAGAATAACTCCTTCGTGGTTTCTTCTCGAATGCATACATTTGACTGTATGACACTCTGGCTTCAATGTTTTCGTAACTATGCAACTTCTTTGGATCTCCCTTATCCATACCAGGTGGATCACTTTCACGAAGTCTTAGTATGCTCTGTATCTGCCTTTGCTTCTCCATTTCAGCTTCAATTTCAGCCTTCTTCTCTTCTTTCGATTTTTCAATCACAATTCCCTTCCCTTTTCCATCATCTTCAGAAGGTTTTGGTTTAGAAGAACTTGAACTTCCTCCTCCAGTAGTTGGACCAATTACAATTCCCTTCAGAATGGGTCTTGTTGTTGTCTTTATGGCTTATGTTGTATTCACCTTTGGTATTATAGGTATTGACACTTGAGTAGATACCACTTTCGTTAATTCACCAGTAGAAACAAGCTTCTCAACCTTTTTCGACTTTTCAACCCCTTTTGTAATTTTCGAAGATTTTCCTTCTTGAATTTTCTTTTCTCCACCTTGCACCCCTATGACAACAGGTGGGGCACCAGTGGGTAACATGTTTGCAAACTTCGAAATGGGAGCAACAACCTTCTGAATGGCTTGATCCAAACTATGTAACTTCTGAGTTAAAAACTCAAGAGTTAAAAATAAAGTTGGAGCCGGAGCCGGTTTCGACACTAACTCTTTCAATTCACCAAGTAAAACACCCATCTTGTCGAAATTCTGAGCATCTGTTGTATCCTTTGCGTCAAACTTGGGAGCTAGAGCTTGATACAATTCAATAATCGTTCTGACTGCAGCCGCAATAGTGTCAACATTCGACTGTATTGTTGAATAATTGGAATTCAGCTCATTCAGTTCTTTGGAAACTTCAACCTTCAGCTCCTCAAGTTTTCGATTGACATCTTCCCGTACTGTCTTGACATCTTTAACAAAAAGAGCATGTTGTTCTTTTGCTGTCAAACGAAGATCTTTGAGAGCAGAATTAAACGCATCAGTCTGAGCTTTGACCTTCAATTCGTTATTTTTATCGATACCATCCAATTGTTTCTACATTCGAAGCTCCATAGCCTTGAGCATCACATCAACTTCTATCCCTGACACTGAATTCTTTGCACCAGAATCAACTTGTGATTGAAGAATAGAATTGAGTTTGCAATTGAGAATCTTGAACCGCTTCCCCGACATCAGCATATGATCAGGAATGTTCTCCTCTTCAGAATCAAATGCTAAGTCTTCAAATGTTCCTCCGAAACCTCCTCCATCTGTTTCATCATCAGAATGTGGTTTTGGTGGATCGGTGGATTGTGATGGAAAAAGTGTAGTGAAAGGTTGTTGTAATACTTGATCGAATGTTGGTGAATTATTGGTAGTGGAAGTGTGTTGAATGAAAGGTGGAAGTGAAACAAAGGTACTTGAAATAGGTTCAGGAATACCTTGAGATGATGGATTAACACTCACCACAACATGTGCACCCGTATCAGATACGTTTGCAACAATAGGAGAAATTGGAACCTTCTCAGGAACTGATTTGGGAACAACAATTTCGAGTGGATTTGTTGTTGTGGGTAACAAAACATTTTCAAGGATTAGTGGTTGTGAGATTTTTGGGGAATTCGAACCCAAAGGTGATTCTGGAATGATCTCACTATCTGAGGACTCATTTTAAACCACTAACTTTCGTTTCTTTCTCTTCTTGTTGATATGCTTTGCTACATCCTCAGCTCTTCGCTTTTTGGATGATGGTGAAACTGGTGCAGGATTATCACGAACTTTCACTCCTTGTCGGTTAAGCTGAGGTTTGCGAATAGTAGGAGATTGATCTTTTGATGAAGTTCGTTTCTGATAAGTGAAATTCCTTACTCTTTTAAACACACCTGATTTCGAAGGGATGAATTCCTTCGAAGATTCAGGAACAACTTTCTCCTTAGGCTTCTCAGTTTCAATTGCAATCTTCTTAGGAGATTTGGTCTTAGGTTGTTTTTTAGGAGTTTCTTGAACAACAACCTCTTCAGGAACCTTATTTGACTTCTTCGACTTCTTGGATGAACCTTCATCACTTAGTTATAGCAAAATCCCAGTTTCAACTGAAGGATTAACATGTTCCAAGTATGCCACCAATACTGGATTTGTTGGATCAACTTTCTTTAACATCCCATCAGGAATTCGAGCAACATTTGGGAATTCTTCTGAATCATCTGCAACAGTCTTTGGAAAATGATACTTTGCGAATTCTGCCTTAGCCTCATCAGCAGGAACTGGAATACCTTCTTTCTCATATACATACTGAAGAACCAAACTCCAGTAACGTGCACACAAAATTCCTTTTACCACATTCATGTTTTCCAGGCTCTTGATAAACTCTTTCCAAATTTGAGTGGCATAATCAACATTGAGATCATAGTACAGCCCTGCTACCATAGCATAAACTTCCATTCTCCCCTTATCAAGCCCTACACTTCGCCCAGTTAAGCAACGAAGGTATATCCCGAACAAAAAATTCCATATGCAAGGAAGACCAGATTTCTTGAAATCACTGATCTTAACGAGTGGTGGCTGATGACCCATCTCGTTAAACATGAACATAACTTGATCAGCAGTAGGTTTAAAGAATGGAGGAGAATTTGGAATTACCAAGATTTGAGGAAACAACTTCTTCGTGAGTCGAATTCGCTTTTCATTCACCAGATTGAATGTGATTACATCAGTGGCTTTGCTGTAAGAAGCAGTGGAACCAGCCATTGATAACCATGAAAACGGGACTTCAAAAGCATTGAACATCGCAGTGGCGAGACCTGAATGTTGAAGAGCAACAATCAGCATCTTGAGTTCTTCAGGATACATTGACACATCTCCTTCAACCTGATAGTTGGTGCTTTGAATCTTTATAAGTGGTTGAGATGTAATTTCTTCAGTAGTGGAGGTTGGATCAGCCGCCATTGATGAGGGTTTGGAGAAATTCTTGAAGAACAGAGAAATTTAGGGCTTTTTGATCGTCTGTGAATTTGAACCTGTAATTATAAAAGGATATAGGAAATTCCTTTTATATGTAACCCCTATTGAATTCCAAATGTTTTCTTGAAAGAGTAAGCCACGTATGTCCTTGAAAGTCGCACCACTAGCCGTTAAACGTGCCATGTCAGATAAAGTTCCTTGAAAGTCGGGCCATGTTGCCAAACCGTCACATCAAACTGTTCGTGAGTACCAAGTGGATAAGATCGAAAACCTTCGGCATGGAGGTTAGGCTCTTTCGTCTTTGGGATTAGAGACGAAGTCATATGCTAGACTGTCGAAATCATCAGCCTGAGTTGGTAATACTCAGAACCTCAAGGATTTCGTGAGTGCAGTGTGCCAATAGAATAAGATAAGAAGCAAACTAACGAAAATTTAGGATTTGTGATGTCGAAAAATAAAATTTCGACACAAAGGCAGTTAAACCCCGGGCAAAGGTTGCTTCGTTAATTATGTAACATCCCAAAAATACCAGCTAAAAATTTCATTTTTAAATTAGGTTAATTCATAAAAACATCGTTACAAAACATTCATAATATTAATATATGTCTGAGAACCGGTAACATCATAGTAAAATATTCAGAGTACATCCCAGAAAATCCATAGTGCGGAAAACATGAGAGTGTGTGATATGCCGCTACCGCGCCGACTCCTCTCCCCTAGCTGAAGAGGTACCTGAAAACAAAACTATAAAACGTAAGCACAAAGCTTAGTGAGTTCCCCCATAATGCCACATACCATGCAATCATATAATGAACAGCTAAGAGATACGGGCCTCGCCCACACCCATAGAGATACGGGCCTCGCCCACACTCTACTAACTAGGAGATACGGGCCTCGCCCACACTCTGCTATCCATGGAGATACGGGCCTCGCCCACACTCCGCCACTAAACCATAACATACAAGTATCACACAGACAACAAGTATAAGCAATTCTATCATACTGGCATATATCACAATCAAACTCAGCTATAAGATACGGGCTCCGCCCACACTCCGATACTAATATATCGTCTATACGGGCCGGCCTTGGTGCCTTAGACCCGTCCCTACTGGAAGGAAACTCACCTCGAGAGTAGGTGCCGAAAACCTGCTCAGACTACGCCTGGCTGCCGCACCGGTAATCCCTCCGGCTATAAATCCGTAAACATGGATTAGGTACTCATAAATACCCCTAAGGTCAAATGACTGGTCAAAGTCAACTCCTTGGTCAAAGTCAACCTTCTGATTGACTGGACTCGCCGAGTCTATATGGCGACTCGCCGAGTCCTTCTATGTCTAGCCCGACTCTGACTCATCGGGTCCCTGTTCCCACTCACCGAGTCAGCCCGACTCGCTAGACGGGGACAATTAACAAACCCGCGACTGGACTCGCCGAGTCCAAGGGGGTGACTCGCCGAGTCCGACGAACAGATCTTACAGATCGCTCCAATCTTCCATCAGAACATCAACCTTGGAGATTTGGAGATTCTGGGACTATAGCTACACGTTAAATTGCTAATTCCACGTGCGACTACGGAGGGTTGGACCTCCTACACTTAAACCCTTCTTATCCTAGTGACTGATCATATGACTTGCCGAGTTTGAAGAACAACTCGCCGAGTTCAAGGCTATATTCAAGGGACTCGCCGAGTTTGAAGAACGGCTCGCCGAGTACCAGGCAATCTTCATAGGACTCGCCGAGTTGTTTATCCAACTCGCCGAGTCTAAGGCCATCTTCTTGGAACTCGCCGAGTGCACTTTGACACTCGCCGAGTACCCTTCGACTCTTCACCCATTCTGGCCAAAACTGAGACATGCAATGGTTCCAAACCATAAATCTAAGCTCCTAGGGTATAAACACACGGAGTTTGGGAGGTTTAAGGTCTTGAAATCCACATGTAAGGGACAAAAAGGGAATCTATTATACTAAAGATTAAGAAGGAGCTTTCTTACCTGGTTAGGAGCTTCTCCCAGGGTAGATTTCGGATCTACCACACCTCCTTGCACCCTCCAACTTCCTCCTTCTTCTTCTAAGCTTCAAACTTCCTTCACCAAACCAAAATCACTCACAAGGATCAAAATGGGCTAGGGTTTCGCTCTACAGTTCTTCTGGAAGAGAATGGGACGAAATGGGTGTTTTAGAATGGGTAAAATAGGGTGAAATGTCTGAAAATAGAGTTTCATCCAGACAGGTGGACTCGCCGAGTCCATGCATCGACTCGCCGAGTTCACCGCTCAAATCCCGTGTCCACCCTGCTGCTACTCGGCGAGTCGGGACGCAGACTCGCCGAGTTCGTGGCAAAAAAAGAGATAAAAACTTAAATAAAATCATACCATGAACCCGGTGTTACAAATCTCCCCCACTTATTTTAGACTTCGTCCTCGAAGTCTGCCACTCCCTTTCAGAACAGCTCCGGATAATGCTCCATCATCTCATCCGCGGGCTCCCAAGTCCATTCCGAGCCCTTCCGATGCTGCCATTGCACCTTCACCAGCTCCACCCTTTTGTTCCTCAGTTCCTTCGACTTCCGGTCTAGGATAGCCACAGGCCGCTCGATATAATTCTGGCTGTCATCAACCTGGATGTCCTCCAAAGGTACCACTGCTGAATCGTCCACCATGCACTTCCACAGCTGGGAGACGTGGAAAGTGCTGTGGATCTGACTGAGTTCGGCTGGCAGGTCCAGCTAATATGCCACCTTGCCCACTCGGGCTGCAACCCTAAACGGTCCAATATACCTGGGACCCAACTTGCCCCGTTTCCTGAATCGGATGACGCCCTTCCACGGCGACACTTTCAGGAGAACCATATCCCCGACCTGGAACTCCAGGTCTGATCGGTGCCTATCGGCATAACTCTTCTGCGGACTCTGAGCAGTCTGAAGCCTGCTCCGGACCTGCTGAATCTTCTCTGTCATCTTGAGCACTACTTCGGTGCTCCCCATGACTCTCTGTCCAACCTCGCCCCAACATATCGGGGTCCTGCACTTCCTCCCGTACAACATCTCGAAGGGAGGGCGGTCAATACTCGCGTGATAGCTGTTGTTATATGAAAACTCGGCTAAAGGAAGATAGGTATCCCAGCTACCACCGAAGTCTAAAACACACGCCCGCAGCATGTCCTCCAGAGTCTGGATGGTCCGCTCGCTCTGGCCATCCGTCTGCGGGTGAAAGGCTGTACTAAAATGCAGACGAGTACCCAACTCGTCATGAAACTTCTTCCAGAACCTGGAAGTGAACCGCACATCCCTATCCGAAATCACTGAAACTGGCACCCCGTGCCGTGCCACCACCTCTCTGATGTAGATATCGGCAAATTTCTCGGCCGAGATGCTCTCCTGAATCGGGATAAAGTGGGCGCTCTTGGTCAATTGATCGACGATGACCCATATCGAATCCACTCCCCGCGCGGTTCTGGGAAGCTTGGTGATGAAATCCATCGCGATGTCTTCCCATTTCCACAGCGGGATATCCAACGGCTGCATCTTGGCGTGCGGTCTCTGGTGTTCGGCCTTGACCTTCCTGCAGGTCAGACACCGCTCAACGTACCATGCTACATCCCGCTTCATGCAGGGCCACCAATAGTTCAGACGAAGATCCCTATACATCTTCGTTGCCCCTGGATGAATGGAGAATCGGGATTTGTGCGCCTCCTCCATCAGAACCTGGCGTACGCCTCCGAGATATGGAACCCACACCCTGCGGTGTAATGTCAATAATCCCCTGCTGTCATGGTCGAAGGAGGAAACCTGTCCCACAATCCGCTCACTCTTCCGATGTTCCTCCTTTATAGCCTCCTGCTGAGCCTCCCGAATCCGCTCCAAAAGCGGAGTCACCACTGTCATCCGTATGCAAATATCCCTGATCGGCGCCGCCTTGCGGCTAAGCGCATCGGCCACCACGTTGGCCTTCCCCGGGTGATAAAGGATTTCACAATCATAATCCTTTACCACATCAAGCCACCGACGCTGCCTCATATTTAGATTTGGCTGGTCCATGAGGTACCTCAAACTCTTGTGGTCCGTGTAAATCGTACAGCGAACCCCATAGAGGTAATGACGCCAAATCTTGAGGGCGAACACAACAGCCCCCAACTCCAAATCATGCGTCGGGTAGTTCGCCTCGTGAGGCTTCAGCTGCCTCAACGCGTAGGCGATGACATGCCCTCTCTGTATCAATACCGCGCCCAAACCTGAGATGGACGCATCGCAGTATACAACAAAATCCTCCATGCCCTCTGGCAAGGCTAAGATTGGCGCCTCGCACAATCTCTGTCTCAGTGTCTCGAATGCTGCCTGCTGCTCAGGCCCCCAGCGAAAGACCACAGCCTTCCTCGTTAACCTGGTCAGGGGTAATGCTATCTTGGAGAAATCCTAAATGAATCTCCGATAGTAGCCAGCTAATCCCAGGAAACTCCGAATCTCAGATGGAGACTTCGGAACCTCCCATCTCATCACGACCTCCACCTTGGCCGGATCCACCGAAATCCCGTTCTGGTTGACAAGGTGCCCAAGAAACTGCACCTCACGCAACCAGAACTCACACTTGGAGAACTTAGCATACAAGTTCTCCCTTCTCAAAGTCTCCAAAACCTCCCGCAAATGCTCTTCATGCTGCTCTCGCGTCTTGGAGTAAACCAAGATATCATCAATAAATACTATCACCGACCGGTCTAACATCGGTCTACACACGCGGTTCATGAGGTCCATGAACGCGGCAGGAGCATTGGTGAGCCCGAAAGGCATCACCACGAACTCATAGTGGCCATAACGTGTCCGAAATGCCGTCTTCTACACATCCTCCTCTCTGACCCTCACCTGGTGATACCCTGAACGCAAGTCTATCTTGGAGAACCAAGATGCTCCCTGAAGCTGGTCAAAGAGGTCGTCAATCCTCGGGAGTGGGTAGCGGTTCTTCACCGTTACCTTATTCAGCTCCCTATAATCGATACACATCCGATGCGACCCGTCCTTCTTCTTCACAAACAGAATCGGGGCTCCCCAGGGTGAACTGCTTGGTCTAATGAAACCCTTGTCTAACAGTTCCTGAAGCTGTGTAGACAACTCCTGCATCTCAGGAGGAGCCAACCGATACGGTGCCTTGGCTATCGGAGCCGCACCAGGGACTAGGTCGATCCTGAACTCCACCTGTCGCTCTGGAGGTATCCCAGGCAGCTCCTCGGGGAATACATCCGCGAACTCTCGTACTACGGGCACATCGCCCACCGTCGCCTTACCCGCCTCCCGGGTGTCCATGACATATACGACATATCCTGCGCAACCCTGCTGAAGGTAACGCCTTGCCCTCGCTGCCGAACAGAAGGTTGGCCCTCGCTGTGATCTCTCACCCTGAATTACTAACTCTCCCCCACTTGGGGCTCTGACTCGTACTAACTGTTGCGCGCAATCTATCACTGCCCCATTGGGACTCAGCCAATCCATACCAATAATGACCTTGTTTCCCTGCAATGGAATGGGAACTAGGTCAACCAAATACCGCTCTTCGAACAACCTTAACACACAATCTCGGAAGACCTCTGATGCTCGCACCGACCGGTCGTCCGCAATCTCGACCTCTAAAGGGCAATCCAACATGCCCGAGGACTCAGGAAATTTCTTGCTAAGTGCAAGAGAAACAAAGGATCGGGTAGCCCCCGAATCAAACAACACCTGGACTGGAATACCGTTCACATGGAACGATCCTAAACGTATATACACAGAGCACATATCAATATCATAAATCTCATATAAATAGGTCAGAGGGAAAGA
Source organism: Lactuca virosa (assembly GCF_052849685.1). Classification (NCBI taxonomy): domain Eukaryota; kingdom Viridiplantae; phylum Streptophyta; class Magnoliopsida; order Asterales; family Asteraceae; genus Lactuca; species Lactuca virosa. Next base: position 242,531,317 of record NC_136428.1, read on the forward strand.
ATCATACCCGTCACCACATCGGGTGCAGCGCGTGCCTCCTCGGCTGTCAGCTGAAATGCCCGGCTCCTCACCACCGGAGCCTCTGCCTTGCCCTGCCGGCCATCTGTAATCCGCAGGGTCGCTGGAGCTGGCGCCTGTACTGGCGCTGCTGCTGTCAACTGGGGGCAGTTGGCCCTCTTGTGGCCCCTCTGGTTGCAGTGGAAACACAGCAACTCAGATGTCTGAATAACCGGAGCAGAGGCAGTACAATCCCTGCTGAAGTGTCCCGTCTTGCCGCACCTGTAGCAGCCTGTCGATCCTAACCTACACGCTCCCTCGTGCGACCTGCCGCACTTCCTGCAGCGGCCCGGTCCTGAATGGCCTTTCGGCCTACCATCTGATCCCTTGGGCTTCTTTCCCGAAGCCCCTATCGTCTGTCCCTCCTCTGCCTTCCTCTTCCGGATGTGCTCCAGATCTATCTCCCTCTCCCTCGCCCTAGCAATCATAGAATCCAGGGTAGGGCAAGCTGAAAAACTGACATGCTCCCGAATGTCGGCTCGCAGCATGTCATGGTAGCGGGTCCTCCTCATATCCTCATCACCTGCATACTGGGGCACCAGTAACGCCCTCTCCCGGAACTTGGCAGTGATCTCCGCCACTGTCTCTGTCGTCTGCCTCATGTCCAAGAACTCCCGTGCCAACTGCTGGAGCTCCACCGCAGGCGCGAACTCCGCCCTGAATCGTGTCACAAAGTCCGGCCATGTCATAGCCTCAATGGCCGCGACTCCCAAAGAGTCACAAACCGACTCCCACCAATCTCTAGCTCTGTCACGTAGACACCCTGCTGCAAATCGTACCTTCGACCCCTCGGGGCAGAAGCTGATCAGCTGTGCAGACTCAAGGTCTGCAATCCATCGTCTGGCAGCAATGGGGTCCTTCGCCCCATGGAAATCTGATGCACCACTGCCCCTGAAGTCCTTAAAGGACAGTGTGCGTGGTCCTGACTGGCTAGCCGCCATATCACTCCTGAACGCCCTGAGACGATCCTCCATCAACTCTACAATACCCTCCTTGATCGACCTGAAGATGATAGGAGTCGACTCAAGGATTCCCCTGGTAATCTCTGACGCAATGAACTCGCGTAGACCCTCATCAACTGGTTCGGACCCTGAACCCGAACCCGATCCTGATCCTGAGCCTCCCGCTCCCTGTCGTGTGGTCACCATACTGCAAAACATAGCATAACCACCATCATACTATATTCCACTAACGAGGCTCACATTCATATCACAAGTCCCCGGTCTCGTCTAGGCCCTTTTGAATCGAGTACGGATCCTCCGCTTTCAGTAGTACGGGCCCATACTACCTTCCACGTCTATCCGTACTTTCCTCAAGAATTGCCTCAACTCAACCAAGTCCTTTATACTAATACTGCGGTTCTCGTGCTACTCTCGCCCTAGGCTTGCCCTAAGTAATCACCATCCCACTCTCTGCCATCAGCTGCACAAGAAGTCCCTGCTTTCTTTCCCTAATTAGCTCGCGAATACTATTACATATTACTCAGACTAGATAATTCTTCGAATGAGAGGTCCTACCCTACAACGGTTGGACTCAAACAAGAGCTGCGAAATAGGGCTAGACCCAACCTTCTGAAATTATTTAATCCTTGCAATATGTAACTTAGCATATTCGTTCACTAGTTAGTGAAAGACGACTAGAACTCCTAATAGCACAAAGCAAGCAACATTCGGGCATTGAGTACACATAATCAAGTATATACTACTCTGGCTATCATACTGACTGATCTGTACTAGCATGCAATTCTCAAAAAGCCGAAACACATAAAGCAGGCACATAAGGCATCATTCCTAGATCCTTAGTCCTATTCTAGCATGCTGTTCTACTGAAACTGAACTGATAATCATAACGTAAACTTGTATGGGCACTTTGGGGAAAACTTACTTGAGCTCGGCCGGTCGCGCACATCACACACCTTTTTCTTTTTAGAAATCCCCTTTACTTAGTCTTTAGAAAATCATTTCTTTATAAAAATCTTTTAATCCCTCGATTTGAGTCCAGACACCCCCGAAGGTGTGTCCGAATCCCTCAAACCAGGGCTCTGATACCAACTTGTAACATCCCAAAAATACCAGCTAAAAATTTCATTTTTAAATTAGGTTAATTCATAAAAACATCGTTACAAAACATTCATAATATTAATTTATGTCTGAGAACCGGTAACATCATAGTAAAATATTCAGAGTACATCCCAGAAAATCCATAGTGCGGAAAACATGAGAGTGTGTGATATGCCGCTACCGCGTCGGCTCTTGTCCCCTAGCTGAAGAGGTACCTGAAAACAAAACTATAAAACGTAAGCATAAAGCTTAGTGAGTTCCCCCATAATGCCACATACCATGCAATCATATAATGAACAGCTAAGAGATACGGGCCTCGCCCACACCCATAGAGATACGGGCCTCGCCCACACTCTACTAACTAGGAGATACGGGCCTCGCCCACACTCTGCTATCCATGGAGATACGGGCCTCGCCCACACTCCGCCACTAAACCATAACATACAAGTATCACACAGACAACAAGTATAAGCAATTCTATCATACTGGCATATATCACAATCAAACTCAGCTATGAGATACGGGCTCCGCCCACACTCCGATACTAATATATCGTCTATACGGGCCGGCCTTGGTGCCTTAGACCCGTCCCTACTGGAAGGAAACTCACCTCGAGAGTAGCTGCCGAAAACCTGCTCAGACTACGCCTGGCTGCCGCACCGGTAATCCCTCCGGCTATAAATCCGTAAACATGGATTAGGTACTCATAAATACCCCTAAGGTCAAATGACTGGTCAAAGTCAACTCCTTGGTCAAAGTCAACCTTCTGATTGACTGGACTCGCCGAGTCTATATGGCGACTCGCCGAGTCCTTCTATGTCTAGCCCGACTCTGACTCATCGGGTCCCTGTTCCCACTCACCGAGTCAGCCCGACTCGCTAGACGGGGACAATTAACAAACCCGCGACTGGACTCGCCGAGTCCAAGGGGGTGACTCGCCGAGTCCGACGAACAGATCTTACAGATCGCTCCAATCTTCCATCAGAACATCAACCTTGGAGATTTGGAGATTCTGGGACTATAGCTACACGTTAAATTGCTAATTCCACGTGCGACTAGGGAGGGTTGGACCTCCTACACTTAAACCCTTCTTATCCTAGTGACTGATCATATGACTCGCCGAGTTTGAAGAACAACTCGCCGAGTTCAAGGCTATATTCAAGGGACTCGCCGAGTTTGAAGAACGGCTCGCCGAGTACCAGGCAATCTTCATAGGACTCGCTGAGTTGTTTATCCAACTCGCCGAGTTTAAGGCCATCTTCTTGGAACTCGCCGAGTGCACTTTGACACTCGCCGAGTACCCTTCGACTCTTCACCCATTCTGGCCAAAACTGAGACATGCAATGGTTCCAAACCATAAATCTAAGCTCCTAGGGTATAAACACACGGAGTTTGGGAGGTTTAAGGTCTTGAAATCCACATGTAAGGGACAAAAAGGGAATCTATTATACTAAAGATTAAGAAGGAGCTTTCTTACCTGGTTAGGAGCTTCTCCCAGGGTAGATTTCGGATCTACCACACCTCCTTGCACCCTCCAACTTCCTCCTTCTTCTTCTAAGCTTCAAACTTCCTTCACCAAACCAAAATCACTCACAAGGATCAAAATGGGCTAGGGTTTCGCTCTACAGTTCTTCTGGAAGAGAATGGGATGAAATGGGTGTTTTAGAATGGGTAAAATAGGGTGAAATGTCTGAAAATAGAGTTTCATCCAGACAGGTGGACTCGCCGAGTCCATGCATCGACTCGCCGAGTTCACCGCTCAAATCCCGTGTCCACCCTGCTGCTACTCGGCGAGTCGGGACGCAGACTCGCCGAGTTCGTGGCAAAAAAAGAGATAAAAACTTAAATAAAATCATACCATGAACCCGGTGTTACAAATTATCAAGAGAGATAATCAACAGCTTGTGTATGTTCCCGTGAATTTCAATCGAATGCTTGTAGAGAAGTATCGAAGGGCTTCTTGTTCAAGGCTTCGTGGGTGGCTTAAAAATTTCGTTACATATCAACCTAAACATAAGGTGAGTAATTGTAACCGAAATTACTTGTTTGGCAAGTGTAGTCAGTGACAAGGATGCTTTGATTGAAATATATGAAATGACTTCGAATTTCAAATGAAACTCACCCGAAAATCATATTCAAGAAAGATTTTTTGAACTGGATCCTGTTGGGTAACAAATATCGTGGGTTTCGACTATTTGATCAAGATCACGCAAAAGAATTGAATATGATTTGGAGTTTCGAAAGTTGGTACTGAAACAAATGTTTCGTGAAAATATGGAACATAGTTCCCCGTCAATTCATTAAATGACTTCGATAATGTGGGTTTCACTTTCATCATGGTCTCATGATGTTAGATCATTAACATAGAGGTTTGATATGTCTAAGTCATGATTGGTTTGATCAATGACCTCTTGGACATATGTCATAGTGTGTGAAATGTGTTAGAAGTTTGAGATGAAAAAGGTTGTTTCAAGAATTCAATTGTACCTCTGTTATGCTTGGACTAAACAGAAAACTCTTAACTCATTTGAGAAGAGTTAGGTGGCTCAGTAGACTAATGTGAATGCAAGCCTGATTGGGAAGAAATTTTCGAAATGAAAAATTTCATTAAGGCTTTCGAAATCACACATGAGTCAATGGAGGCTAGGGACATTCTAACTAGTACAAAGTTGTCGAAAATTTACCTTACCCTAGAAACGCAAGCATGACCCTTGTAAAACTTTCGTGGAATCTGCACTAAGAAAGAAAAGACAAAGTACAAAACAAAAATCTTTTTGGTGTTTTATGTTTTTGAAAAGAAAGAAAATATTTTTGTGTTTTTAAGTTTTTCGAAAAGTAAAACAAATACAAATTAAAATCTTTTTGGAATTTTTGATTTTTCGAAAAGAATACAAACTAACGAAAATATTTTTGGTTTTACCAATTTTTCGAAATAAAAAAAATACACGAAAACTTAAGAATGTATCAAACTAATGAAACTTTTCTTTCCTAAAAGTCGAAAACGAAGCGTATCGAAGCGCTGAATATGAACAGTAACTTCTGAATGGTTAATACTATACGCCTCTGAACCATTCAATAATGCCTCTGAATCGACACTTTTTCACCTCCTTTCTTTGTTATTCTTTCGAAAGTAGTCCTGGAACCGAACTCGCTTCAATCATTCCCAATCCTGTCAAAATTCGAACAAATGATTTTTCGTCCAATACTTTTGTAAAAATATCAGCAAGCTGATTAGTTGTTTTTACAAAATGAAATTCAATATTGCCATCTTCCACATGATCTTTAATAAAATGATAACGAAGTGCAATATGTTTGGTTTTCGAATGTTGTACTGGATTATGACAAATGGGTATAGCACTTTGTGAATCACAGTACAATGGAATCTTCTTCATATTTATTGCATAATCATGCAATTGACTCTGGATCCAAATGATTTGCGAAGTGCAAGCGGCAACTGCAACATACTCAACTTCAGCAGTAGAAATTGCAACACAAGTTTGCTTTTTCGATTGCCAACTTACAAGCTTCCCATCTAACAACTGACATCCTCCACTTGTACTTTTTCAATCAAGTGTACATCCTCCAAAATCTGCATCTGAAAATGATTGAATGAAAAATCCTGATTTCGAAGGATACCACAATCCTAACGAAATTGTCCCCTTGAGATAACGAAAAATATTTTTCACTGCAGTCAAGTGTGGTTCTCTCGGATTTGCTTGATACCTAGCACAATTACATACAGAAAACATGATATCAGGTCTACTTGCTGTAAGATAAAGCAATGGAGCTGTCATACTCCTGTATAAAGTAAGATCAAGAGCAGGTGAGTCTAACGAAGGATTTAGCCTTGTTCCAACCGCCATTGGTACTCTTAACTTTGTGCTATTCGTCATTCCGAATTTTTCGAGCAAATTCCTGGTATATTTTTCTTGATTGATGAAAATTCCTTCTCTGCTTTGATGAATGTTTAAACCAAGAAAATTATTGATTTTACCCATCATGCTCATTTCGAATTGGCTTTTCATCAAACATTCGAATTCACTAGACAAAGCAGGGTCAGTAGAGCCAAAAATAATACCATCGACATAAATTTGAACAAGCATTAGATGATTCCCAACTTTCTTTCGAAATAATGTGGGGTTAACTAATCCTTGTTTAAACTTCGATTGTTTTAAGAAACTGGTAAGAGTTGCATACCAGGCTCTTGGTGCTTGTTTTAACCCATATACTGCTTTATCTAAAATATAAACATGATCAGGATATTCTTCATTAACGAAACCTGGAGGTTGGTCAACATAAACTGTTTTTTCGAGTTCACCATTGAGAAAAGCACACTTCACATCCATTTGATAAACATCAAAATCTTTGTGAGCTGCATAAGCCAAAAATATTCGAACAGCCTCGAGTCTTGCGACAGGGGCAAAGGTTTCTTCATAATCGATACCTTCTTGTTGCGAATATCCTTTAACTACTAATCATGCTTTATTTCGAACAATATTTCCATCTTTGTCGGTTTTGTTTTTGAAAATCCATTTTAATCCGACAATCGAAACATTTTCAGGTTTAGGAATTAACCTCCAAACCTTGTTTCTATCGAACTCAGCAAGTTCATATTGCATTGCAACAACCCAATCTGAGTGTTCCATTGCAACCTTAAATGTCTTTGGTTCTATTTTTGAAATGAAGACATTAAACATGCAAAATTCTTGACGAGCATTCAATACCTCATTCTTTGCACGAATTTGAGCTCTAGTCAAAACTCCATCTTGTGGATTCCCAATGACTTGTTCTTTCGGATGATTTCTTGTCCATTTTTCCAATGGTGGATATGCTGGATCAAAGTCCAAAGGTGTATATTCGTACATTTCTTCATTTTCAGATCCTGCAACAGAATTGTTATCATTTAGTTCATGAAATTCATCGTTTTGATCAAGATTTATGGTTTCAGTGTCATTATGCTCCCCCTGAACATAATTGTCATTTTCATGCTCCCCCTAGAAAACATCATTCATACTGCTCTTCCCCCCTCGAAAGGATGCTCCCCCTCAACAGTTGAAGGTATATTCAAGTGCTCCTCCTCCACTTGAGCATCTAGCATACTTTCGCCATTAGTAGTTGTATCTGAGGTGATTGTCGAATCATCAGAATGTTTCGAAGATTCAGGAGTTTGATTATCTACAACATGGACTTCAGCATCTGCAGCCCTATCTGGAACACCAAAAATTAAATCATAATCAAAATCAGATGAATTATAACTTTCAGACTCATCATTTGATTCATTAAGAATTGTTTTTTGTTCGAAACGTTGTTCAACTTGTTTCACAGAGTAATCGTCAAATGTGAGATTAAATGTCTCTTCAACTTTTCTTGTGTGCTTATTCAACACTCTGTATGCAACCGAATTATTTGAATAACCCTAAAATATTCCTTCATCAACCTTAGCTTGAAATTTCGAAAGATTATCTTTGAGATTCATGATAAAACACCTACAACCAAAAACATGAATGAATTTGACATTAGGTTTTCGGTTATTTATGATTTCATATGGAGTAATATTAAAACGAAGATGTATGAAAGATCGATTCTGAGTAAAACATGCTGTCGAAACTGCTTCTGCCCATAGATATTGAGGAAGATTCGCATATGTCAACATTGTTCTTGCTGCTTCTCAAAGAGACCTATTCCTCCTTTCAACCACACCATTTTGTTGTGGTGTATATGGCGATGAGAAATTATGCGAAATTCCTTTCTCAGTTAAGGACGAATCAAGTACGTTGTTTTTAAACTCGGAACCATTATCACTCTTGATTTTACGAACATTCCTTTTCAGACTTGTCTCAATTTTCTTGATAAATTCAATCATTGTTTGAGCGACTTCAGATTTTAACCTGAGAAAATACACCCAAGTAAATCGTGAAAAATCGTCAACAATAACCAAAATGTACTGTTTCTTGGTGAGAGTTTCAACAGTTGATGGTCCACAAAGATCAATATGAAGAAGTTCCAGCGGTTCAACAATTTTCGAATCTATAACAATTGGATGTCCTTTACGATGCTGTTTTCCTTGTTCGCAAGATGCACATAAAGTATCATTGTCAAACTTTAGAACATGTAAACCTCGAACAAGATCTTCTACTACCAACTTATTCAGATTTCGAAAATTTAAATGAGATAAACGTCGATGCCACAACCAGCTAACATCAGATGAAGCTTTCGAAATTAAACAAACTGAGAGTTTCCCAACAATAGGTTTTATGTCAAGAGTGAACATATCGTCATATCTTTTTGATTTCAGCAAAACTTCATGCGTCTCAACATTCGAAATGACACTTCCTTCTTCGTTAAACACAACTTGATTGCCAGTGCCCACAACAAGTTGTGATACACTTATCAAATTATGTTTAAGACCTTCAACATAAGCAACACTATTCACTGTAAATTGCCCATTTGTTAGTTTGCCATAACCTTTAACTTGACACTTGTGATTATTTCCAAACTTTACTATTCCTGCATTTTCCAAACTTCTAAAATCATGTAAATTCTCCTTCCTTCTAGTCATGTGACGTGAGCAACCACTATCAATGTACCATTTATCATCATATTGCTCGTCACACAGTACATGCATTCATTAAAAGAATTTAGGTACCCAAGGTTATTTGGGTCCTTGGTCATTAGTTTGAAAAAGTGAATGCAATTTAGAACCTAAAGCCCAATTACGAACTTTGGTTTTGAAAGTATCAATTAAGTCAACATCATCAGTTAAAGATATCGAAGCATAATTTTTCGATAGTTTTGGACTTTCACTGAGTTTCTTCTTATGCTTCTCAGTGTGTTTTTCCTTTGAGATTGGTTGCCATTTTTGAACTAGAGTATTTGATTCTTTCGAAGATGAACTTCCAGATGAAGTATCATTCAAATACTGTTCATAGGCCTGCTTGATTTGATGTTGAGAAAACTTTTCCGATTGATACTTTTCCCTTTTTCCTCAAGCCAATGATTGATTGTTTCCATACTAGATGAACCTTTTGTGTACGAAACATTAGTGGCTTCGTGTGGGGATGGATTCGGAAAATTTAGTTTTTGTGGAATAAACTTTGCAGATGTTTTGGATTTATCACTCACAAATGTTTGATTGTCTGCAAACTTTCGAACATTTTCAAATTTTCGAACATTCTCAAATTTTCAAACATTGTCAAATTTTCGAATATTGTCAAATTTTCGAACATTGTCAAATTTTCGAACATTTTCAAATTGACGATCATTAGAAAAATTTCGATTTGTTCGATTTGAAGAAAATCTGTTTGAATTGTTTGTTGGTTTTGGAAAAGATGGATTTGAAGTTGAAAACTTTTGTTGGCTGTTTGAATGAAAATTCTTTTGTTGCACATTTGTTTGAAAAGTATTTGAAGATGGTGATTTTGAAAACTTCGTTGAATGATTTTGAGAATTAGACGAAGTTTGTTGAGCGGGATTTTCCTTTTTATCAGAACAAGTTGAAAAGTTTGTTTGTACTGATTTAGACATCCCATTTTCAGACATTTTCTTGGTTGGTATTTTTTATTGCTTTTCATTTGACAGAACATGCCAAAAAATTCTCTTTCGTGCCTGTCTTTTCGAAATTCCATTTTCATTCGAAAATTTTTCAACAAGATCCTTAAATTCTTGTGAATTAAGTTTCACATTCTCATTTGTTTCATTAGATTCTTGTTTCAAAATATCTTTCTTATTTTCTAGTTTTTCATCCCATTTTCGTTGTGGTTTTTGTCTTTGAAAAACAAACAAATTATTCGTTAGATTATTTTCGACAGTGCTTTGGTTTGAAAAGAATCCTTCGTCTGATGTTTTCTTGTTATCTTCTTCGACCATTTTGTTGAACTCTGGTTTGATGTTTTCAACATTTCCAGTAGTGACAAACACTTGATTCAGAAATACAACATCATCCGAACACTTAAAATTTGGATACACAACAGTATTTGATTCCAAATAATGAGCACCTTTTTCAGATAAGACTTTGTCGAAATTTTCAGTGTCTCCAAACACTTGATCAATGACAACTTGTGGAATGGATGTTTCATTCGAAACATTCTTTTCTGTTTCAGAATTTTTCGACATTTCTTCTTCATTCTCATCATCACTACTATCCGTTTGACGTCTCTCACACTCACATGGTCAAAGTCACAAACATTTGAAGTAGAAGGTCTATCAGTGTTATCCTCAACCATCGAATCATTACAAATTTCTTTACCTTTTGACTTAGATGTGACATTAATGATAGATAACTGAGAACAATCGATACTTTCCTCCTCCTCAATTTCACTGATTTCGCTAAAACTATCAGAATTATCATCGATATCAGTAAAATTAGATTGAGAGTCAAGTTTCGAATTCTCAGTTTTTTTCAAAATTTTGACTTGTTCACTTTTGGTCAAAGTATCATTCACAATCTCAACAAGTTCATCAGCATTCAAATATTCGTCTATCTTAACAATACCATAAGCAAATCGATTATCAGGCACTTTATCGAATTCTGCTATGGTTTTCTCACAGTCATAAGACAAGCTATCAATCTTCTCTCTTTCGAAAGTAAGAAAAGGCAATAACTTCCTATGTTGTTCTTTGCTAATGTCAGATGAGTGATGCAATGCAGTCAATTTAGCATACAATCTTTTTGCTGAATTACAGTAAATGTTTCTTTGAGCAAGTAACATTCGAACTTCATTATCTAAACATTCCCTATCACTATTCACATTATTCAATTGCAATTCCAGATACTCTACTCTGCTTCGTTTCGAATCTAGCAATTTTTGGGTCTCTAGCAACTAGATGTTCAGTTTCTTAACTTTATTACTACCAGACACCAAAATTGTATCAAAGTAAGCAACAATATCATCAAATGCAATTATTTCAGAATCATAAGCTTGTAAAGGAATGTTAAAATACTGAAGAATAGCACTTACTTTGGTTGTCATTGGTGATTTGTCTCCTGATTTGGTCATGAAACAACGACCAGTCACCATTTCGTCCTCATCCTCTTCAAATTGTGCGAACATGGCCCCTGTTGGATTAATGTCTAAGTCCATAACTATAATTGGTAAGACTTGACCCGACCCGGCATGGTCCATTTGGGTTGCATGGCATCATGCATTTGGATAGACTATAATGAGAGAAATAACACTTAAGGTTGGTTAATACATTATAAGTTCTAATATATTAATAAGGTTATTTAATTAGTATTGATCAAGAATTAATTTGGAATTAATTAAGTGATCAAAAGGAGACTACTTAAATATATGGGTTGATTGTGTAAATCATTCATTCTTATATATGTGGGCTTGTGATCCAAGATTTCTTATGTTGGACTAAGTCCATGGGGTGACCCATGGATACTCCATGGAGGTTAAAATCCATGGAGCATAAGGAATGGGTAAAGTTATGAGTTACATGGTGTAACCCTAATAGCCACCATGTAAAAGAATCCCATGGCTCAAGAAATCGGGCACTAATGTGTGAGTGTGAGGGCTAGACGATTTCAAGGAGTGTTCAAGTTTCTCTCAAGTTATTCCAAGTGTATTTGGTGTTGTGTGAACCATTTGAGGTGTCACACTTGGGGCACTAGGCACTCAAGCTTCATGAAGACATTCTACATCAAAGAGGTATGTATTCTATCTTGTTATATTTATTATTTTGTATGCTAGATTAGGATAATACCTTGGATGTTCATAATTGTATGTATAATAGAGAAAACATAGATCCAAGGTATTTAGGGTTGCATGTACACTTAGGAGTGTTAGAATGCTCATAACCCAACAGTGGTATCAGAGCCTAGGCTTGTTTTCTTGTTATACTTGCAAAAGTAGCTGAAAAATCGAGTTGGATGCATATATTCGATTGTTTTGGCTGGAATTGGACTAGGAACATTACCCTAAGATGTTTTTGGACTTATAAACTTGTTTTTGATGTGGTAATGTTCATGCTAATCCAATTTCTAAGATAATTGTCATAATTTCAAGATTTGTATTAGTTTGTATGTTCATGCTAATTTCTTGAAGATTGATGATTTGAATTATCTTGTTCTTATGAGGTTCTTAGATTAATAGAAAAGTTGTGTGAAATAGTTGTTTTCAATCCATTTTAATCTAAGAGTTGATTCTAAAATGTGTTTTTGTAACTTGTCCTCAAGTTATATGAAAAGTCACATTTAAGTTTCATAAAACTCATAAAAAGTTGGCAATGGTTACAAAAATGAAGAGTCTTGTCCTCATTAAATGGTTTTATGACTCCATAACTTGTCCTCAAGTTATGGAGGTTCAAGAGTCACTTCATTAAATGATAAAATGTGTAACCTTAATTAGTTCCATAAGTTACAAAAATAAAGAAAAGTTACATTCTTTTATTAGTTTAAAGTCTTCCATAACTTGTCCTCAAGTTATGGAACTTGAAGAGTTTTTTTTAATTAAAACTACTTTAAACACATAAGTTATGGAATTAATTAGTTTTGAATATTTTCAAAACTTGCCCTCAAGTTTTGGAATTTGTAAAGTTTTCCCCATGAATACTTTAATTCCAAGTTAGCCCTTAGAATTTTAAAAGTTAAAATTCAAACCTTATACTTTATAGTATTATAAGTTAATAATAAATATATGTATAAGAGCAAGTCAGTCTTACCGTTAGTAGGCCTCATTCACGAAGCCGGTCTATAAGGGGGGTATAAGGTTACTGCCTATAAAATGGCAGTTTAATGGGTGTCCACTCTCACCCACCGCTTCCTTGACTGGTGGAGGGTCGTTAGCCGAACGGGTAGGACAAGGACTATAATTCTCCCTTCATTAAAAGTATTAATGATAAATACTAAGTAACTAAACTTTTTATAAATTCCCAATCTTAGTTACTTAAGAAAATGTGAATAAGGTGCTAATCCATGAAATTACACTTTGCACTTTGTTTAAACCGTTAGTGGAGCGTGTGTGGTTAACCGGTACACTAACCTGGATTTAACAAAGTAGGAAAAGGGTAACTTAATATTTATCATAGTATCGGTGGAGCTCGTGTGGTTAACCGGCACATCGATTGAGGGGTAAATATTATGGGTACCAAGTATATTTGCATGGTTACTTCACACCTTGTTTTGTGATCCTCGGCATCCCAGTCACAAAACCTGAAGGGCACACTCGAGATTGAAACATGCCATTGAAAAGTTCAATGAATATCAAAAGATCTAGGAGTTTCAAATCCAATTAAAAACCTAATTATATTATTTCGTTTTTCATGGTGGAAATTGGTAAATCGTCATTTACCTACCTTCAACTATTTTATAACTCGGATTACGACATCCCTCTTCCAGTTATAAATAGGTTGTTGGATCCTAGCCTTAATATTTCATATTGGGAGTTATATTAAGGACTTTAGATCAACTATCTTGAATATCTCCCAAAAGATGTCTAGTTCGGACATCTATGATCTTCCCAAATCTCTTGGAACTTTACTTCCTCCACCTCCTCCAATTATTCTCCCTAACCCACAAGTTCAAGGTCACTCAAGCCCTAATGGCAAGCAAGGTCTATGTGTGATCACATCTTAGAGATGAAGTCACATATTGACAAGCCGGAAGAGTTGGGTGTCAAAGTCTTGAGAAAGTTGGATGTTCAATCACTTTCTAAGTCACATAGTGAGTTCCTTTGGGACTACTATGAAACATACTATGACATGAACCTTAATGATCATATCTATTTGCTTGGTGCTGCTGAATCAGCAATGATTTGGAACGATAGTAAAGCAAATTTGATTAGAAGATCAACTTCCCAAAAACTTTATGGACAGTGACAATGGTGACACTGGAAATCCAGAAAAAGCATTCTCTTCACAATGGAAAGGGATTGGCCATAGTCAACCTGGTTGACCAAATAGTAAAGAGAAAGGCTAAGTATGAGATAGTCCCATTACCAAAGGGTCCATATGTTTATTTTGCCAAAGGAAGGGGCGTTGATTGCAAAGCTGCCAAATTTACCTAAGGATGTTAAAGTCAATAAGTTTGACTCTACATCAGGTAGAGCCCATTATCTAACTCTGTTAAGTTCTATTCTGAGATCCTCATTACATGATGTGACAGGGTCACATGTTGATGTTTTAAGAATCAAAGAATAGAGAGAAATCTTAAAGGAAGTATATGCTGATTCTGATCACGAAGGTGGATTTCGATCGCATCAGAATTTTGAGCAGTTGCTTAAGAAGTTATGATATATTGCTAAGGAATAGATAACAACAATTTTCATGTGGACTGTAAGGATAAGTTTTTCCGCAAAGTTTTAAAATAAAAGAAAATTGTTTAATTTTATGTATTTGAAGTATCCTTACAATGGCATTTGTGGAAAATTGTTGCTTATATGATTCCACTGACAGCAATATTGGAAAATGGATTTGATTCTTTCATTTGTGGTAGTGTCTAAATTTACCAAATCAGGAAAGTTCCTCATCCCCCAAGTTTCAATTGGACTGAAACTTGGAATCATGCAAGTTGAATAGTATGATGAATGAGAACTTTCAAGCATTGGAAAATCAAGACTAATTACTTGTTCACGTGGATGTGTGAGTCAAGTGAAGGACTAAAGGGATCGAGTACACATTCTTGTGCACTGGTCATGTCCACCACAAAGCTCGTTAAGACTATTTGATTTACTAAAGTTTAGTAAATATGGTTATACTTACAAGTTTAAGTATAATTCTGAAACATTGGAAAAGTCTCAATGTATGGCAGAACGAATGGGAAGAATCAAATTAGGCAGAAAGATAAAAGTTTCTCAAATCTGAAAAGATGGGAGAGTACTTTAGTATCATGTTTGTGATCATCTTAATGATTTAGAAATCATACCACAATTAGTCCTCTAAAGGTCATCTTAGTGCATTCTTATGACTAAGAAGATGAGTGATGAATTGTTGAAATGGTTAGATCAGGAAGATGAGTCATACTTCGTTCCATAAAAATTCTTAGAGTCATACTCCAAGATTGTAACTTGAGTGACATATCTTAAAGAAAGGTTTAAAACACTTGTCAAATGTAAGAGTAAAAGTGTCCTACTCTTGTACATTTGAGATTGGTAAGTTGTGATGTTTTGGATAAAACAAAGACCAACTAAGGCCAATTGTGTGAAGTGTTTGTCTTGATAAAGAATCCACACTATCTCTTGAATATTTGGCAAGATAGTCTTATATGTCAAGAGGACAGTGGGAGTCTTAAAGATCCTAAAAAGAATTTGAAGAACTAATCAAGAATAAAACCTGAGGTTCTTCACTAGCACACGACTTGAGGTTTATAACCTATCATGTTGACATATTCTGTGCCCATTCCAGTTAAAGTTGGCTTTGCATAGGAGTTCTGAAAGTTCTCAATTGGTTGCATAACAACTTGGAAGCAATGGCAGGCCTTGTACTGCCAGGTGGCAAGAAGTTAAGATTGCATAAGTTCAGTCCATATGAGTTTGGATTTGTCATTATCCTTGTCTTGTGACTATGGTTTTGACGATTCACATGGATAAGAACACATACACCATAAAATCTAAGGGTCATAAGGTTTCTCTCCGATTCATGAAAATGATGGTGAGGAAACACTTCCACCAAGTAGATTTGAAGCAGATGGCAAAAGGTCTAAACAATTGAGACTATGATTACGACATCCTTTTTCATAGTTCTGAAACTGTTTAGACACACATGCATGCTATCTAAGGAAAGGTGTATGATTTTGATAAAGTTTTATCAAAGCATCTCGTATCAGAAATCTGAACTTTGGTAAGGAAGTCAATAAAGTATTGATTTCTAGAAGTCCAGCTGATTTTTGAGTACATGTCAAAGCTAGTGGGAGCATAAGTGTTATGCTAATAATCATCATGTTAGTGGGAGCATGATAATTGTTGTTAGTGTTGCAAGTTAGCAATGTTAATTATAGAAAACAAAAGTTTCAATTCGTGAGGCTGCAGGGATTGAAAAAGTTGTTTTGCTATAATTAAGGGAGAGGATATACTTCATTTCAGTTCTAAAGGCTTAGATTGAGACCTTAATCATCTTTAGTCAAGAATATATATATGAATTTCATGTTGGATTGGTTCAACATAAGGAAATTCTATATATTGCGTTCTCAAAATTCGATTATGATTACGACATCCCTCTTAATAGTCAAATTTTGAAAACATGGCAAATAAAAATATTGTAGCAAAAGACTGGTCTAGAATCATGTCTTTA
Source organism: Lactuca virosa (assembly GCF_052849685.1). Taxonomy (NCBI): domain Eukaryota; kingdom Viridiplantae; phylum Streptophyta; class Magnoliopsida; order Asterales; family Asteraceae; genus Lactuca; species Lactuca virosa. Next base: position 242,547,663 of record NC_136428.1, read on the forward strand.
TGTGAGACATCATGAATCGTGTACCATTTGCTTTGGGTACATGATCGATTGCATGTGCTATAATATTTGTCATTTCTAAATTTTTCCAAATGCCCAGAGGCATTAAGAAGGGAAAAAGTCTAGAATTGGATATGACTAAAATGATTAAGCAATTGTCGAGGACATTCTGAGGTTTACCAAAGATTGGTTGCTCAGGGACAGTTGGAAGTATAGTGCTAATTTTGGAAGGACCATATTGACATATTCTAAAAAGAGGCATCTCTTATTCAGAAGTGATAGTCAAAATGAGAATATGGAGTTGTCTCCATAGGTGGAAGTTATCTGTGTAAGATTAGAAAACTTAATGCAAGAAGCATGTCCAAAGCAATGTACTTTGAATATGAGACTTAGTTTCCATGGAGTTGATCTCCATTGGAATACCTTATAATGACTGTTGACAAGTCTTCGTGACTTTGTACATATTCATTACAGGTGGGTCAGTGCATATAAGTTTAAAATCTAATCAGATATCGATAAATGATAGGAATTTGAAATTCTCACATTTTTCGATAAGGATTTGGGAGTGTGAAATTAGAATCATTGAAATTAAGTTCAATTGGTTTATTTCACAAAGTAAGGATCATAGACAAACATAAAGTGCATACTTGGTGTATGGCAAAGCTATTGATTAAGAAAAACATAGTGTACATGCTTGGAGCATGGGACAACTAGTGTTTTTAAAGAGTCAAATCATTGACTATGACTATCCATTCACACTTATCCACACAAATACAGGCAGCTCAGCTCGACCCTTTGAAACCTGAAAATATGTACAGTGAATCCCTTCGTGGGATGGATAAGAACTTGGAAGTCAAAGGTGGCGGATCCTATTATCTCATGGATCGGATCTGGACCCCGAAACTTGGTGGTTTCAGAGACTTGGTCATAAACGAGGCGCACAACACTCGTTATTCCGTCCACCCGGGTTCAGATAAGATGTATCTGGATCTTAAAAAGTTATACTGGTGGCCTAACATGAAAGCAGAGATTGCTACCTTCGTAAGTAAATGCCTTACTTGAGCAAAGGTCAGGGTCGAGTACCAGAAACCCTCAGGTCTTCTTCAACAGCCTGAGATCCCCGAATGGAAGTGGGAGCGGATCACTACGAATTTCATAACCAAGTTGCCCAAGACAACGGGTGGACTTGATACCATATGGGTCATCGTCGACAGATTGACCAAGTCCGCGCACTTCCTGCCTATCAAAGAGACAGACAAGATGGAGAAGCTTACAAGAACTTACATTAGAGAGATTGTATGACTGCACGGTGTTCCTATATCCATTATCTCGGACAGAGATAGTAGGTTCACTTCTAGGTTCTGGAAGTCGCTACAAAATTCCCTAGGAACTAGGCTGGATATGAGTACAGCCTACCATCCGCAGACAGACGGGCAAAGTGAGAGGACTATCCAAACCTTGGAGGACATGTTAGGAGCCTGTGTGATTGACTTTGGGAAAGCATGGGATACTCATTTACCCCTTGTCGAATTTTCCTACAACAACAGTTATCACACAAGCATAAAGGCTGCTCCATTCGAGGCCCTCTACGGCCGCAAGTGCAGATCTCCTCTGTGCTGGGCTGAGGTGGGTGATGCCCAGTTAGCTAAGGGACGAGTTCCTGAAAGCACTCTCACAGGTCCAGAAATCATTTGGGAAACGATGGAGAAGATCGCTCAGATTCGTGAACGATTGAAAGCCTCCAGAGACCGACAGAAAAGCTACACTGATAAACGAAGGAAACCGTTTGAATTCCAGGTGGGCGACCGTGTTCTATTAAAGGTCTCACCCTGGAAGGGCTTAATACGCTTCGGAAAGCGTGGAAAGCTAAATCCAAGGTACATTGGGCCTTTCAAGATTCTTGCCAGAATCGGCCCTGTAACTTACAAACTTAACTTACCGAGCGAACTCAGTAACGTACATTTTACCTTCCACGTCTCGAACTTGAAAAAGTGTCTGTCCGACGAGACTCTTGTAATCCCACTCGACGAGATCGAGATCAACGAGAGCCTCAACTTCGTGGAAGAACCAGTAGAGATCATAGACCGGGAGGTCAAGCAAATGAAACAAAGCCGCATCCCGATAGTGAAGGTTTGCTGGAACGCCAAGCGAGGACCTGAATTCACTTGGGAGCGAGAGGATCAGATGAAACTGAAATATCCTCGTCTTTTTACATAGTTATCTGTAACTACTTATTTGCTTAAATTCTAATTTCGGGACGAAATTCCTTCTAAGGAGGGGATGATGTGTCACACCCCGCTAAAGCGGAAACACGAGGCGTGGCAGTATAAAGGGTTTCATAGCAAAAGTTAAAAGACAACACCAACCATAGTATTAAAAATCATTACAAATTTACGATGGGTTTGAACAACTTTTAAAAGAAATTACAATGTAAATTGAAATACAACACATGCGAATGCTCCTAAAAGCGAAGTGTCCATAAGTGCCACTTACTCTATGATTCCTGAAAAAGCATGTAAAACGAGCGTCAACTATAAAAATAGTTGGTGAGTACTCACAAGTTTAACAAAATAATATTGGTTCATGAATTGAAATCAAAGTTTTGATAAAAGTTTCCAGTAATAAAAGTATATTGTTAAAAGGAGTAAATAAGTTTGTAAAAACAAAGTTCTTTCTCATCATGAGAGATAAAGTATGTTGCCCGAATAAGATGCAACATTCATATTCTCATGGAAGATAAAGTTCGTTACTCAAACGAGTAAACAAGTTTCATTGCTAAAATGAGCAATCAATTTTGTTGCTATAAGGAGCAAACAATTTCATTGCTGAAACATGTATATAAGTTTTCAGTAATAAAAGTTCGTTGTTGTAATGAGAAACAAAGTTCATTGCTATAATTAATAACAAGTTTATTGCTATAACGAGAAACGAGTTTGTATGTGTATGAGCAAACAATGAGTCTCAACCAAACCTATGACTGAAGCCCTATCAAGATCTATGCTTATCGTTCCATAGATGAATATGGTATCATGCACTCCAGCAATAGGGCGAGTGAGGAGTTGTCAATTCCTAATAGCGCTATCCATAATGACCATTGGCTCAAAGAGTTAATGGTTAGAGATAAGGGAAGGGCCTTAGTACGATAAGTTCTCATGTTCCGTGTTGCATAGACATACATAGAGAGACATAGCAATAAAATAGCAATCATGTTTGATACAAATCAATTTAAATACAACATTCAAATAATAGTTTTTCGGGACATGCTTTTCCACCCCAAAACATAAAAACTAAAAATAGTGGAGTGCGTGAATACTCACAATATGCAAAATATAGCAACCAAGTTTATACGAGTCAAATAAATACAACGAACATAAATAGTTTAGGACATGCTTTTCCACCCCAAAACGTAAAAACCGAAAATAGGGGAGTGGTGAATACTCACAATGCATTGAGATGATGCAAATGATGCCTTGATCTACGCTCCACTCGTACCACTATCGTTTTCCTACAACGATGTTACACACTAATGAGTCTCTAATTGAAATCTAATACTAGTATACTTACTACTACAATAGAATTATGCCAATAATGTGTCAAAATTTAATATTGATAAGTTACAAACATTTTTCTGTGGAAATTAAGTTTCAAAGAATCAATTGTTATATAACAATTTAAGTGGAAAATTTCCATTATTGAAATGTTAATATTTAACATTTTAGAGGTGTTCCAATGATTAAATATTCAAAACGAAATCAATTTAGTTCTAAACTTTCCCAAACTTTGTATTTCATTTTTAATTGAAGTCAAACACCTTAAGATAAATTTTCTTGAATTTTTGATTTGTCTAACTATTTTTCACCATTTAATTCCATGAATAATCATAAAATCATGGAAAAATAGTAAATTATCATGAAAAATTCTTGTAATTTTTGTGTAACTATTTTACAGTGTACATAATCTAGGAAAAATATTAATATGTGTTTTCAAAAAGTTTAACACAATTTTTCTGATTTTTGTACATTTAAGTGTATTAAATCTTGGGAAAATAGAAGAAAAATAGCATACAGAAGATAAAAATCATCAAAAATTTTATGTATCATCCTAACATATTATAAGAGTTTCTGGTAAATTTTCATGAATTTTGGATTAGTAAAACTATTTTTCCTGTTTTTAGTCCATTATAAACACAAAAATTCAAGAGAAATAGATATACATTTTCAAAAATTCCCAAAATATTTTTCGGAGTCTTAAATATAAGTTACAAGATGCGAAAAATAAGAAATAATATTTTTACATTCCCTAAAGTGGTTTTATGATTTATTAGAGCTAAATAAAAAGAAAATTAAAAACCTTACTAAACAGTAACAAAAATCGATGAAACTTCATGAGAGATGTTTATTATCTTAAAGAGTCATCCACAAATATTTCCAGAATTTATTTACAAGTTTAAGTATTTTATATGCTTTAACACTCTATTTTATTATTATTTTCATGTAAAAATAAAGAAAATATATATTGAGCTGAAAATTTCCAGAATGCAACTTCAAACAATTTAATAACAATGAAAAATTGTTTTCTTATTTTTGATGTCGAAAAACATGCCTAAAGGCTCAAACAATTATAGAGAAAACTTGATTCTTGTGATTTTGGTAAAAATTATTGATGTTACTTTGAGAATTTTTGCAACATGTTCCAAAGGCTTTTTAATCAAGATATTTTTATACCTCTTAATACATGATGTTAAGTGCTCAAGTTAATTTTTCCTTGATTTTTAGTGATGAATAAGATCTTTGAACATGCAATACAAAACTAGTATTCACAAAAAGGTGCTGATTGAGCAACAGTTTTGTAAAAATTGCTAAAAATCGAAATATTTGAATTTTCCAGTGAGGTCAGATGCGTTTGAAAGCTAACTCAAAATATTATATTTCAGAAAAAGAATCCTGAATTTTGGTTAAGAAATGAGTGAGATATGACAGTTTAAAGTCAGGTAAAGAAATCTGGCAGATTGCATGCATGGTGATTGGTTAGAAAAATGAGTTTTCATCATTTCTTTGAGTAAATCTTTTGAAATATTTTAAAAGATATCATGATAAACTTATATTCTAGTCATGTTTCCAGAGATCAAAAGATTAAAACTTATCAAAATGTATACATTCATTTATGAACAAAATTTTGTTTCTCAAAAACTCTTAACTTGAGTTTCATGTTTTAATCCTTAAAATCGATTTTTGCACTAAGATCATGAACATGCAACCTTTTTTATTATACATGCATGGTGTTAAAACACATCCATGATGTTATAAAAACCATTTTAACAAAAAGAAAACAAGTTTGAAGAAGATGAAGAAGTAGAAGTCGGTTTTTGAAGTAAAATGCACATGCATGGCTTAAATCATTGTTGTGGATCTTCAAGAGATGTATGTTCTTTACCTTAAATTTATTTGTGGCTTGAAAAACCCTTATGAATCTCCATAATTTCGTGGTTAAGAGGCTGTGGTTGTGGTGTTTGGAGAAAAAAAATTAGAGAGAAGGTAGAGAGAGTTTTCTAGAGAGAGAAAGAAGAGAGATGTGTGTGTGTTGGAGAATGAGAGTGTGAGAGAGAGATATGGGGAGAGAGGGATCCGATTTTAGGGGAGGAGAGGCTCTCTCTCTCTTGTTTCTTTTATAAAAATTCAAATCTTTTATAAAAATATCCAACTTTTTATAAAATGTGCACCTTAACCTAGTTTTTATGCATAAAACTCTTGATTTTTGACTTATAAATCAAGGGTAAATGTTACTAACTAAATCTTTATTTTTCATTGAATTGTATTTCAAAATAATTATTATGATAAGATAATATTATAAGGTTCATAATTGTTTTTATAGGATTTTTAAGGTTAAAGTTTATAAATATGAGTTTTTAGGGCTTTTAGGGCTTTGGAGTTTAATAAACTTTGAATATCAAAATAAATAGAATATTTGAGACTTTAAATTATCTTATGATATTATAACTCTTTTATAGTTATAAATAATGTTTGTAATTTATTTTTATCGGTTTATTGGCATTCTATGTAGTGATTCCGAGATTCAAGCGAAATTGAGGAATCGAGTATACTAGTCCTAGTCTTCAACTTTGACTTAAGTTCCTACGAGACTCGGACCTAATTTATACCACTAGGTCAAGTGCATGATGTATGTATATGATTCATAAAAAGGTGTTCGATTCAAAGAGCGACCCGAATATGGATAGTCACTACAGTTAAGTAGTTGTAGAATTCACATATCAATGTGAAATCTAAGTACACCATCCATTGTTTCTATCTGTTTCCAAGTTTCTACTAGGTTATAACTTAGCTTCTAATTACTAAGTCTAATATGTGTTGTGCCTATATGTGCAACTAATTCTAGTCAAATCTAGAACCGACTCGAATTTTGACGGTTGTCACATGATGTGACAACCCGGAATTTCTATTCTGTACAACATGTCAAGTCAATAGACGTCAAAACAGTTACTGTTAAATTTTCAGACTTTTTGGAATAAGTTTAAGTATTTTAGGATTAATACTTTAGGAGATAGCAGGAGAGAGGATGCCCTAGGGTTTATTGTGCAACAATAAAGTCCCGACACATCAAAAGTCTAGAATTTACGGCCTAAACTTGGTGTTTACGGCCGTAAACCCTAAGGGAAAGGGGTATATAAGTGGCACTTAGCCATTTTTAACACTTTTCCACTTTTTCAAGAACAAATATCAAACTCTCTCAAGTATCATCCAAGTTTTATTCAAGATCTTTAATCTAGTAAGTGTTTCTAGCCCTTTTGAGTTAGTATATCACTTAATCTAGTGTTTTAACACACTTCTATCTGAAAAATTAGTCCATAAGGCTTGATCTTCAAGTTTCACCAAGAACACACACTAGTGTTCTTGGACTTTTGGCTCATTTCAAGCTTCTATATTGTAAGTACTTCCATCCTAGAGTATGTTTAAGCTTGCTACACATCTTTACATCAAGAAAACACAAGGAAACACCAAGATCAAAGGTGTTTACGGTCCAAGAACGCCTTGGACCGTAAACCCTTCTTAAGGGGCCAAAGTGAGCCTAGTCCCTTCCTTAGCCTTGGAAACTAGTCTAGACTTATACCTTAATGTGTTTAGGACTTGAAAACATCAAAATACCATCATCCATAGGGGTTTATGGCCCTAAACCAAAAGGGAAATGGTCCTATGGCCGTAAACTCCAAATAGGAGTGAAATGGTGCCCTAACTTCTTCCATAGACTTATACTTCAAGTGGAAACACTTCTAAGGACTTAGAAACCTTCAAAACAACAAATGGTCAAAGGGGTGTGAGTTTACGACCGTAAACTCATGGGTTTACGACCGTAAACTCATGTGGTTATGGTCAAGAAACCGTAAACTCATGAAAGGGGTTCCCTTGAACCCTAAACCCCATAGCTTGGTCATACAACACTTAGATGCAATCCTTGGGACTTATAACACTTATATAAAGTGTTTAACTTGTCTTAGGATGTCTTAACTTTATAAATTAGTTGTTTAAAGACTAATTGAATACATATATGTGTATTTATATGTTAAATAGGATCATTGTGTGTGTACAAGTCTTCACTTGACACCTAGCAATCCTATCTCTTCAGTTCATCCAAACCACTCACTACAGGTGAGTTCATACCCCCTTAATTAACCTTTTAAATGTTTTTAAATGCTTTTATGGGGGGGGATACAAGTTGAACAACTATAGTTATTATATCAATCACCTATGATTAATAACTACCAAACAAATGGTTTTCTTACTTTTCAAACTGTTGATCAAACTGTTTTACCTCAAACTACTTTACAAACGCTTTTACTTATCAAATACTTTTACTTAAACTCTTTTAACTTATATTCTGTGTATCTATATAGATATAGTTATACAAGTAGGATTGAAAAGACTTAGGACTGCTAGCCTACCTTACTTCCTGTTCCTTGTTTGGTTGTGGACTTAGGGTATCAAGGTTAGTTGTCCGAAGGTCATTTGAATCCTAGTTATATATTATGTATATGTATATGGATATGAAAGGTTATTTCTTTCACTCAGTTACATGCCCTTGGGTAGCAAGGGTATACAAACATGTTCATACATTGTTAGTAAGCTACCATAGGGGTAGTTTAGGAAGATACTATTACTAGAACAATGAAACATACAATGAGTCAGTTCATACATGAGTCAGTACATACTAGGATGAGAAACAAACATAAAACAGAGTGATGAGAAACAAACATAAAACACTATGACGAGAAACAAACATACAGGCTAGACAGATAAAGAACACACAATACAGCTAGCACACAAATCACATAACATTTACAATAATACATTTATGTGAGCCATTAAACAGGGCATGTCACTACCTGTCATGACTGTTTTTGTATCAGAATCTCCTTAATTGGGAAGCGTATGAGTTTGTGTATAGAACTATACTGGATTGACTATCCTACACCTTGCTGCTCGCTACAGTGGGACTTGCAAGTCTACGGGTGCCAAACGTCATTTGGCATCTTACATTGTCGTTTTACTATTGAGTTGGTAGAAAGATACAGGCCGATCACATGTTACCTTAAAATTTTACGTTTGGCTTAAGGTAGTTAGTACAGCAGTAGTTACTTAATACAGCACTACAGTACTATAACATTTTCCCTTACATTTTACTTTGTGTTATTCACACAATAAACAATGATGTAAAAACTATATTTTTGGTTAATGATAGTCGGATTTGGGAAAATACACACTTTTACAAGAGATACACACACAGACACTAGATGCCTTGGTAGAAGGCTACTTTTAGTAGGAAACATAGGGTTTTCTAGGAGAGTTCAAACAAATACAAACTTTTTACAAACATATACAGTACATTTTACAAAACATCTTACAAATCCTTTCATACAAACACAGACACTAACATACTTATGATCTCACCAGCTGTAAAGCTAATAAACTCTTTCAAAATAACTTGTATTCTCAGGTCACCAGTAGACAGGTACTGGAGCCAGGTTTTGAGAAGATGAAGCTCGTTCCAGACTCATCTTATATTTTTGATGTATATTGTTTTGGTGTCTTTAAAACTTGACAGAACACACTTGTATGAAATTATATTATTAATGCAATGGATGATGTTGTTGCTTGTTTACTACTTGCATTGTTGTGATACTGTACATGACGTCCTCCACCCCAGAACGTTTCCGCCGTTCATAGGTTTTGGGGGTGTGACAGACTTCATCCAATACACTCTCACTAGAAGGGAACACGACTATGTCCGCACCCAAGCTGACTTCCCCTGCATGAATCCAGAAGAAATCTTTCTCATAGCAAAGGTGTTCCAGAACAAGTCGGAGAAACACCCGAAGATGAAGATAGCTCTTGAAAGAGCTAGTACGTTTTTGAAGGAGACTGCCTGTGATTTTGCTAAAATCGACGCAGACATTTACCCCACCATTGCCAAGAATTTTGATCTACCACCACTCGATCCTGCACCGATGCCTACCGAAGGTTATCAAGAAAGATCCTTAGGTGCAACCAACTTCCCTGAACTCGGAGTCATTTTCAAAAGGAAGACCGATAAAGTCAAATACTTTATTCCTATGACTGCCATGAATCGCCTCACCAGGAAGCAACTTGAAATCTGTCGAACCGCAGTCGAAAGATCAAAGCATACAACTGCCGAAGTCAAGTTCGAGATTTTAAAGAGAATCACTTGGTTGGAAAACATCAGGAAGTTTTGGTGGATCCTGATCAAGTTTCTTAAACTTGATAGCTGAACAAAAGTTAAAGAGGCCACTTAGGGGGAAATTGTTGAATCATGAAAAGTGACCCTCTTGAACTTCAGCTACCGCAGCCAACAAGCTACCGCAGTCAAGCTCCCTCTTCAGCATCCGAAATCATCAAAGCCAACCGCAGTAACTCTTTGTTACTTAGTTTATTTTGTCTTACTGTAATTCTCTCTATTGTCCAGTATGCCTTGCATGGCTACTCTTAGAGATTGAATCTAATGTAACTCCTTGAATCTCTATAAATAGAGCTCATTCTCTTGTATTCATTACGGATCTATCATTCTGAATACACATCTCTGAAGTTATCTTTTCTATCTCTCTATCTAATTACTCATCTCTTCTTACTCACAAATCTTACTAGAATATAACTGATTACAATCTCTCTTTGGAGCAAGTCTCTTATGACTTAATCACTAAGTTTGATCTCACTTATTAACTTGGCTTGAATGCATTCCTTGTTATGAATCAACTTATGTGTATTCTTGATATAACAATTGTTGTCATTTCATTTCTTTACTTTTCCGCAACTAACTCTCTAACTATCTAACTCTAAATATTATTGTTGAGCTTTTAGATCCTTCGAGATTAACTATTCCGCAATATACTTGTTCTAACGTTTGTTCAAGTGTGTCTCAAAGTTTTTCTCTCAACAAGGTTCAGCTCCTATTTATAGGAGGTTGAAAGTACAAAAAATACTAAGGCTAGACTTTAAGCTTCGATAACGAAATGCCTTAGCAAATACATAAAGAAACATACGAAACATACAATTACACAGACTTAGACATGTTACAATATATTTCGACTCTACAGTTTAGGGTGAGGGTACAACCTATGAATATGTCGTTAGTGCTCTCTTTCTTTCTGTTAGCTATCTCGACAGTGAAGGTTTTGTTTAGTGGTTGTGGTTTGTGTTTGAGTGGATGCTTAAATTTATGGCTAACGAAACTCCTCTCCGCACCACTATCAAAGAGTATGTATGCATACATAAGAGTTATCGAGAAGGAACGTACCCGTGACTACTGTGGGATCCGCTACTGTCTCCTCCAGACCCATTGCAAGCACTCTTCCACTATTGCCAGCATTTCTTGCTTTCGAGAAATCCCTCTTGCAGTGCCTTGCTTCACCACAGCCATAGCAGGCCTGACCTACTCCAGCTCCAGGGGCCTGAGCATTAGGCTGCGTCGGTGTCTTACAGAAGCGAGCAGTATGCCCCTTCTTGTTGCAGTTAGTGCATTGTAATTCCCGGCAAGGTCCATGGTGGTCGAAGTTGAATTTATTGCACTTCGGTAGGTTACCATCGTATCGACTGGGAGGTGCTGGAGCAGCAGGGGTAACAGTAGGAATGGTAGCAGCGTGGATTGCCACTGTTTGTTGTTTCTTTGAGGGTTCTTGCGAAGATTGACCCTTTCTTTTGTTCCAAAATTTCTTTTTGCCGCCACTTTCCTTGCGTTTCTCGGGAATAACTATTATGGAGTCTTGACGATCCCCATGATCCACTAGTGTCTGTGCCAGTCGCTTGGCACTATCAAAAGTTAGTGTATTGGCAGCTAGAACATTTCCTTGAGTCGGGGGAGTTAATCCTCATATGTACCTCTCCACTTTCTTACTCTCTGGGGTGACCATCCCGGGACACAGAAGAGCCAGGTCACTGAACCTAGCAGTGTAAGCAGCGATATCAGAGTCCTTCATCTTCAGACTCCAGAGCTCCTGCTCTAGTTTTTGCATCTCACCCTGCGGGCAGTATTCTGCTAGCATTAGTTCTTTTAAATCATCCTAACTCATAGCATTGGCTATTGGGAGAGTCAATGACTTGACTTGGCTATTCCACCAAGTGAGGGCTCTGTCTTTGAAAGTGCATGCTGCAAATTTCACTTTGCTAGACTCGGGGCACGCATAGATTTTGAATATTGATTCGGTCTTCTCGAACCAACGGGTTAAAGCAATGACACCTCCCATGCCATCGAAGGATTTGGGTTTAGTGTTCATAAGGTACTTATAGGAACACTCATTTGGGTGTCCATGACTATCCCCGAGGTTAAAAGGGTTGGCACCACTACCCAACCCGCTAGTGCCACTTGCATTAATCTGCATCATGGCGGCTGCCACAGAGGTTGTTACTGCTGCTTGGAAGACAGCAGGATCATATTGAGGAGGTGGTGGTGATGGTGGGTTCGTCGTAGGGTTGTTTTTCTTCCTGTTGGACTTCTTTGGAGGCATCTTTCTCTATAATGATTTAAGAGAAAATGATGATAAGTCCTCCATAGTGGTCATGAGTCAGGTGATAGTGAAAAAGATATATCTTATCCTGACTGCTACAGTGTTCTATTAAGCGATTTACAGTGGAAGTCTACTAATATAAGTAAACAACCGCTAACTTCGTTTATAGCAACGCTTGAAAAGAATTCGTATAGCGTGACTCATGCTGGGTCACTCTATAGTCACCTAGTGTATATGAATTATGTACAACTATCAAGGCCTAAATGTGCTTGTTCTATTGTTGTATAATCATAAAATACTCCTATAGTATTTTAATTTCATGTTTGGTTCTAGAGCTTTCTCTTGTATATAGTATTCGTAAGTTTTAGACTTGTTGCAACACCACTATCACTCCCAAACACATGTTGGTCGTATCTCAAATAAATATAGTTGATCAGACTATATTTATCCTAGATATGATTACATAACTGTCTAGGTTTAACTGCAGTGTCCAACAACTAAATACTTTTGTGTAGTTCTTACTGTGATACTGTTTCTGGTATGTATGTATGTTTTTATACTTCTTATAAAATACTTATATTTTAAAAGTATACGTTTTGTCAGAGCACTTCGGCCCCATTGTATTTATAGTTGTATATCTTGTAAGGTTTGATATACTTAGTTCACTATAAACAATGCTCTGATACCAATCTGTCACACCCCTAAACCGAGACGGTGGAAACGTTCGGGGGTGAGGACGTCATGTACAGTATCACAACAATTGCATCATAGTAATCAAAGCAAACACAACCATGACACTAATAAACATATTATTTACATCTGTTCAATACATAGTTTGTATGACATCAAAAATGTATAGCAAAAGTATAAAAGACGCGACTCTATAAGCTCCATCTTCTTAAAACTTGTGGGTGTACATGTCTATCGGTTCCCTGAGAATACAAGTGAATTTGAATGTGTATCAACATTTAAGTTGGTGAGTTCATAAGTATGTATTTGAGATGGAAAGCTTGTCTTTGTTCTTTGAAAATGTTATAGTGTACTTCCAGAAAATCCAAAATTTTCTTAGTGAATGAAATGTAGTCTTAGGCCTTAAGACCAAAATTCATGTAGTTATTGTATTCCAAAATAGTGAACTATAGTCTGAAATAGTGAACTGTAGTCTTATTAATAAATAAAACTATGTCATGAATGTTTCTTGAAATTGTATGTCATACTAGTGTACTCTATACTAGAAAAGTAGTGTACTGTAGTAGTGATTGTATGAAAACCTTCCTGTATGAATGCCTGGAATCCACCAGCTGTAGTGTAAAATAGTGTACTGTAGTTTCATTATTTAAAATAAAACTTTTGAAGTAGTGTTAATCCCGTAAACAAATTTTTTAGTTGATACTATTGTGAGTTTCATATAACCATGATTGATATGACCTAGTGGCCTCTACGACGTTCTTCAGGCGTCGGAATGTTATGACATTTGTCACTCCAGGCCTGCCGGCCTAGCTATTGCAAGCAGCTTAGGTGCGGGATTGTCAGTCCTGTATAGATCTATACACAAATTCACGCTCTCCCTCCAGGAGACTCTTGTTATAGTTTATAGGACTTGAACTGGTACCCTGATGGGTACCCCGAAGTAGTGCCTCACAACCATGTATTAACTAGTTTATGTGTAGAGTAGTGGTGTTCTCTTGTACTTTAAAACTGTATGTATTACCTTGTAGTAGTGTACTTTGTAATGTAAAATAATTATACTTAAATAATAATTTTAGCAGTGTATCCTTGAATTAGAGAAATAGAGTAGTGTTCTTGAACTTATAAAATAGTGTAGTGTTTCCCAAACTATACCTATTATAGTTTAAATGTATGTCCTGTAATGAACTGAAGCATTTGCAATTTAACAGTGTGTATAAAGTGGTAGTAAGAGATTTATGATAAATACTCTTTTGCTCGACATGCTACAAAAGGGTTAACCATATATATATATATATATATATATATATATATATATATATACATATATATATATATATATATATATATATATATATATTGATAAATGCAGCTATAAATCGTTTTGAAACAATTGCAAATCATTCGAATTGTTTTGAAGTCGTTTGAATGATAACACAAGAGTCCTTGTGATTAACTTGCATCCCACCCCCCCTAAAACATTGAAAAATAGTGAAAACGTAGGGGTATCAACTCACCTCTAGTACGTGTTTGCGTTCGGATGGTAAAACTGTAGAGACGATCCTCGGGATAGTGTACGCGAAAATAGTGTTAACCTTAAAATAATTATATCCAACGTCGTATTTAAATTAATAAGATATTAATTCAAATAATAGATTGAATAGTGGTTTAAGTAATAATTAAAGTGTTAGACAACACATTAATTTTGTAAGGAATACTTACAAAATTATTTGAAATTATTTGAAATGTTGAAAGGAGTTTTCGGTGGACAATTGGGGTTTTCGGTGTGTTCTTGGGTGTTTTCGGTTGGAGCTTGAAGATTTGAAGATTTGGATGAATGTTCTTGGTGTTCTTGGTGAAAATATGAAGATCTGGGTAGAAATCTCTTGAATATAAGTTGTTTACGGATGATACTTGAGAGCAAAATGGGAATTGTTTACGGTTGGGAAATTGAGAAATGAATTGGGTTCACGGTTCAAACTAATTATATAGGAGTGGTTTACGGTTCATATTGGGCCTGCACAATTGGGTTTTCTAGGGTGGGCTAGATAAGAGTTTTCGGCCCAATAAAGGGGTGTTTTCGGCCATAAGTGACCGAAAACCCTTTGCTATTTGATTATTCCACCGAAAACTCCATTTGATTCCTAATCCTTGACTAAAATCTCCATGCTTCTAGATTCTTTTGACTGCAAACTCTTTTTTTTTAACTTCTAATACCGCAAACCTTATTTAATGTAATATTTTATGGTTCCAAGTTTAATATTTGTAATTCAAACTAAGTGTTAGGCCTTTGCTTGAACTAGTGTATGTTTTGATGACTTATAATAACTTATATCAACATAGGTTTTAAGTTTACACTCTTGTTTTAACATATAAACTTATGTAAGCATGTATTCTTGGCAATCAAAGTTCTTATTGTCTCAATGTTTAGGAGATGAATTAACTTGTACTTGGTTGTAATTTAAACTTTGATTGAATAAGTTTGACTTAAAAATGACGGGTTGTTACATATATAAGGAACAATAGCGGTGAGAGGGTCCGAAACGGTTGGGTTTGAGGATTGTGGATCATAGGAACTTACTAGAGCTAAAGGACCTCCAGTGAGTTCGCGTAGAGTTTGTGCAACATTTGACTCATGACCTTGAAGCTCATCGAAAAGTTGATAGAGCTTGAGCTTTTTCAGAGACCCATTGCTCTGAAGACATGATTTCACATTTCCCCAACCCTTTCTGAGACTATTAATGAACTTGAGATTGTAGTCAAGTGGGGTTCGGACTATCCCATGAGCTGTCATGTTGTTGACGACGATTCGGTATCTGTTTGAAGTTGAGCCAACAGATTCACCATGTGTTGTAGTGAAGGTTTCGAACTCATTGAAAACCGATGTCAAATGCTTATCCTTAATGCTCTCTGACCGTTCAAACAAATCTTGAAGTGTGTCCCAAATCTCTTTTGCAGACTTGCACACTTTGATGTGCTCAAAGAGAGAAGGTGGAACTCCAAACACCATTTCTAAAAAGGCAACTTGATCAGCATGCAACTTTTCAAGATCATCAGCAGTGAGAGGTGTTTGTCGTTGTTGATCCTGTCTCAAGAGAGTTGCATCAGCATCTCTAACAATGGTTCGAATTGGAACATGAGGACCTTCTTTAACGGATCTCCATATAGATTCACCTTTTTCTTTTCCAAGTAAAAATCATTCCATTCTGAATTTCCAGTGATCATACTCTTCAACAACTAGCAGTGGGGCACGTGTAGGGCAACCCACGCTATTTGCTATTTGTATTTAGTATATTTGTTGAGAATTAGAAGCAGCCATTGAAGTTAAGATATCTAGAGCAAAAGTGGTATATAGAAGAACTTTTATCCTGAACAAAGAAATGATCGATACCAAGGTAATCTCGAATCAACTATAATATGTTCTTATGGATTCAAAGGACAACCAATCAAGCTCTGATACCAATTGTGAGAGCAAGGATCTAATTGCGCAGGGACAAGGATTGAAGACTCAAACCTTGAATTAATGCTTAAGATCAATGTCTGCTTCAGATTAATAGTTCCAGTCAAGTCTGGCAAGACCTGTCAAGACTGAATATAAGAATCAACAAAGTACTTCAAGTACTAAATATAAGACTATGAATATGATCAAGTAAAGAAAATAAATGAACTCAAGGAATGTTTGAAAGAATGATTTGAGAGAAAGGTGCAAGTGAAGTAAATATGAAAATATCTATCTTTGGTGGAACAATCCATCTTGTGATATTGTCATTGAATGCTCCTTATATAGGAGAACAAGTTACATCGTACTAACCATGAACATGTTGGATATAGTGTCTAAGTCCATAACTATATTTGGTATGTACTTGACCTGACCCGGCATGGTCCATTTGGGTTGCACTTCACCCGAACAATTTATGGATAATCGTTTGAGAATAGTATAAGTTATGATTTATTAATATATTATAAGTCCTAATATATTAATATAAAATCATATTATTTAATTAGTATTGATCTATAATTAATCTAGAATTAATTTAGAGATCAAAAGTATGACTAATTAAATATGGGCTCTTGTATTTATATAGTGTGGGCTAATGCTTATTTGGAATGGGCTAGGCTTGCATGGAAAGTCCATGGATACTCCATGGAGCTTTAACCCATGGATCTCATGGAAATGAAAAGACATGGGTATTAGGGTTTACATGGATGTAACCCTAATCCACCACACTATATAAAGGAGGCTTTGGTTCTTGAAATTGCACTAGTTGATGTGTGTAAACTAAGAGGGCCGATTTCAAGAAGTTTGTGACTATTCTCTCAAAGTTCCAAGTTTGTGGTGATTTGTGATTTCCATTTGAGGCATCCACACTATTGGTGCTAGGCTCTAAAACTCCAAGCAATCAACTACAACTACAAGGTAAGTAATTCTACTAGCTTTATTTGATTCAAGTTCCCCATGCCATGCTAGATAGGATAAGAACCTTGGAAAAATAATTATTTGCATGTATCACAGTCAAACATAGATCCAAGGTTTCTAGGGTTGCATGTACACCATAGGAGTGTTAGAATGCTCAAAACCCATCAGTGGTATTAGAGCTTTGTTTGTTTATTTGATACTTGATGCAAAAAAAAAAAAAAAAAAAAAAACTTGAAAATCGAAGTTTTGTTCAAAAGCACGTATCAAAATTTCAAGTTTTGTATATGTACTTACGATTCTTGAAATTTTTGATATGATCATTCATAAACATATGAGTTTAGAAGATCATAGAAATTTTGTGCTAATAATTGATTAGATTAATTCTTGATCTTTATGTGTTTTAATGGAGTCCATAACTAGTTCTTAAGTTATGGATAACCAAAAGTCACATTTATAAATAACCATTAAAAGAACACATAGGTTACAAAAAATGAAGAGTCTTCATTTTTAATAACCATTAACTCATAAGTTATGAGAAATGAAATTTTTTGAAAGTTTACAAAACTTGCCCTCAATTTTTGGAACATGTAAAGTCATATTAAAAACTTTAGTTCTAACCCCTAGAATTTTAAAAGTTAAAATTCAACCCTTATACTTTATAATATTATAAGTTTAATAATATTTATATATGTATAAGATCAAGTCGTCTTACCGCTAGTACGCCTCATTCACGAAGCCGGTCTATAAGGGGGGTATAAGGTTGGTGCCTATAAAATGGCAACTTAATGGGTGTCCACTCTCATCCACCGCTTCCTTGATCGGTGGAGGGTCGTTAGCCGAACGGGTAGGACAAGGACTTATAAATTCTCATTAAAAGTATAATGATAATACTAAAGTAACTAAACTTTATTGAATTCCCAATCTTAGTTATTTTAGGAAAATGTGAATAAGGTGCTAATCCATGAAATTACACTTTACACTTTGTTTAAGTCGTTAGTGGAGCGTGTGTGGTTAACCGGCACACTAACTTGAACTTAACAAGGTAGGTAAAGGGTGACTTAATGTTTATCATAGTATCGATGGAGCGTGTGTGGTTAACCGGCACATCGATTGAGGGGTAATACATTAAGGGTACCAAGTAATTTGCATGGTTACTTCACACCTTGTTTTGTGATCCTCGGCATCCCAGTCACAAAACTTGAAGGGCACACTCGAGATTGAAACATGCCATTGAAGAAAGTTCAATGAATCTCAAAGAATCTAGGAGTTTCTAAACCAATTAAAACCTAATTAAATATTTCGTTTTTCATGGTGGAAATTGGTGAATCGTCATTCACCTACCTTCAAATCTTATTGCTTAGATTACGGCATCCCTCTTCTAAGTTATAAAATATGGTGTTGGGTCCTAACCTTAATATTACATTTGGGTGTTTTGTTAAGGACTATCTCTATATCTAATCTAATCTATTCCCTCTTCTCTTCAGATGTCTTCCAATAACAATGCTTCTGGCTCAAACCCTACTAGCTCCTTCTCTCTCATGAATCTTTGTGGGAGAGTCATCTTTGATGGGTCCAACTTTACAGATTGGATCAGAAACATCAGGATGGTCACTCGGTATGAGAACAAAGAATATGTTCTCGACAAGGAGCTGAAGGTACCCGAGCCAACTGCTACCCCTGAAGAGCTTGCTGAATATGAGGTACATGAAAGAGATGCTACAAAAGTGGCATGCATCATGATGGCCACCATGACAGCCGAGCTCCAAAAGTCCTATGAGGACTATTATCCTTTTGAGATGCACCAGGACTTGATGGACCTCTACCATCAAAGTGCTCCTCAAGAGCGATATGAAATAATCTCCTCCATGATAACAACCCGAATGAAGGATGGTGAACCCATCAGGGGCCACATGCAGATAATGGAAAGGTATGTGGACCGTTTACTGAAGCTGAATGTGAACTTCCCTGAGGAGTTAGCAATAGACATCATTTTGCACTCATTGCCATCGTGTTATGATCAATTCCGCATGACATATCACATGAACAAGGAAGAAGTCACCCTTAGCAAACTTCAAGGACTCTTGAAGACCGCCGAAAGTGGTCTAAAGGGTAAGTCGGTTGTTACTACTCCTACTCCTACTCCAACTGCGGCCAATGTCTTGGCAATCGGGCATGGCAAAGGGAAGAAGAGAAAGAACCCTTCTAAGGGTACCAAGGGTAAGACCCTTGAAGGCTCCTCTTCAAGCAAAATAAGGAAAGGTTTTGTCACTCCTTCTGCTAACCCTAATGAGGCTGAATGCTTCTATTGCCATGAAAAGTCGCACTGGAAGCGAAACTGCCCAAAGTACCAGCAAGATTTGAAGGATGGGAAAGTAAAACCCAACCATGCAGGTATATACACTATATTGTCTAATAACTCACCTCATTCTAAGTCTTGGGTCCTTGATACAGGTTGTGGTATTCACATATGTTGTGATTTGCAGGGACTAAAAAGAAGTGAGAATGTGGAGCAGGGAAAGATAAACTTGATCATGGGAAACAGGAAAGCTTCACCTGTCACCAAGATAGGAGTTTATTCCTTGGTGCTAAATAGTGGGTTTACATTAGATTTGAATACATGTTATTATTCGCCAGAAATGGCAAGAAATGTTATTTCCTTTCATGCATTGTATAAACAAGGTTTTACCTTTTATTTTGATAATAATAATGGTAGTATTGATGCTTTCTTTAATAATGTTCTTTATTTTAAAGCATTACCTTGTGATGGCGTGTATGAAACTGTATCTGTTGTAGATAATCTAGGAAATAATGTATTGTGTATTAACTCTTCCACTAGCTTAGATAAAGCATCCTTATGACATTGTCGTCTTGGACATGTAAGCAAGAAACGTATAGGCCAACTCCAAAAGGATGGAGTCTTGGAGTCATTTGACCTAAAGTCAGATGATAGTTGTGAATCTTGTTTGCTTGGTAAAATGACAAAGTCACCTTTTACTGGCACTTGTACTAGGGGTGAAGGTTTGTTGGACCTCATACACACGGATGTGTGTGGACCCTTCAGAACCGCCACAAGAGATGCTAATCGGTTCTATGTGACTTTTACTGATGATTTTAGTAGATATGGATATGTCTACCTAATCAAGCATAAGTCAGAAACCTTTGAGAAATTCAAAGAGTTTAAGCAAGAAGTGGAGAATCAGTTGGGCAGGAACATTAAGATGCTTCGATCCGATCGTGGTGGTGAGTATCTTAGTACTGAGTTCCTTGACTATCTTAAGGAATGTGGGATTGTCTCACAATTGACACCTCCTAGGACACCACAGTTGAATGGTGTAGCTGAGAGGCGCAATCGGACCTTGTTGGACATGGTTCGTTCCATGATGATTCGAGCTTCGCTACCAATCTCATTTTAGGGGTATGCCTTAGAGACTGCCGCCCATATCCGTAATCTAGTCCCTACAAAGAAGGTTGCCAAAACACCTCACGAGGTGTGGACTGGAAAAGTTCCCAATCTAGACCACATCAAGATTTGGGGTTGCGAGGCTTTCGTGAGACGCGAGACTCACGATAAGCTCGAACCCCGAAGTGAAAGGTGTATTTTCATCGGCTACCCACAGAAATCATTTGGTTACATCTTCTACAGACCCAGTGATAATGTGGTCTTTGTAGCAAGAAGAGGATTCTTTCGAGAGAGAGAGAGATTTCATTAGCCAAGGAGACAGTGGGAGGCAAATTGAACTTGAGGAAATTCAAGAGTCAAGTGGTGAAGGAACCTCAAACCCTAGCCCTCAACCTGAGGAGGAAACTCCTGTTGAGCCGACTGAAGAATCTATACCTCTGAGGCATTCCACCAGAGTTAGGAATGCACCTGAGCATTGTTATGGTTTTCATATTACTGCAGAAGGTGAGACACTTATCAGTGATAACACACTGGTAAATCTGGATGAGCCTAACAGCTACACGGAAGCCATGGCAGGCCCTAAGGCTGCTAAATGGGAAGAGGCTATGGATAGCGAGATACAGTCCATGTATGACCATCAAGTTTGGAACTTGGTTGACAATGTACCTGATCGTAAGATAGTTGGGTGCAAATGGATCTTCAAGAAGAAGACCGACATGGATGGTAATGTACACAGTTATAAGGCACGACTGGTTGCAAAGGGTTATTCTCAAACTCCGGGAGTTGGTTATGATGAGACCTTTTCACTAGTGGCCAAGATTAAGTCTATTAGGGTTCTGTTAGCCATTGTTGCATTTCATGATTATGAAATATGTCAAATGGATGTCAAAACTGCTTTCCTTAATGGAAAGTTGGCTGAAGATGTTTACATGGTTCAGCCAGAGGGTTTTGTCAGTACAGAGTACCCAAGTAGAGTGTGTAAGCTCTAGAAATCCATTTATGGATTAAAACAGGCACCTCGCAGATGGAATCTTTGCTTTAATGAGAAAGTCAAAGAATTTGGCTTTTCAAGGAGTGAAGATGAATCTTTTGTCTATATCAAGGCTAGTGGGAGTATAGTCAGCTTTTTGGTACTGTATGTGGATGACATACTACTCAAAGGAAATGACATCCCAACCCTGTAGGAAGTAAAGTCCTGGCTTGGGAAGTGTTTCGATATGAAGGACCTTGGAGAAGCTGCCTATATCCTAGGGATAAGGATTCTGAGAAACAGGAGTAAAAGACTAATTGGACTTAGTCAAAGCACCTATGTGGACAAAGTGTTGAAAAGGTTCAACATGCATAAATCCAAGAAAGGAGAGTTAACCATCCAGAGTAACGCCAGATTGAGTAAGACACAAAGCCCTAGTACTGAGGCTGAGATAGCAGAAATGAGTCGAATACCTTATGCTTCAGCTGTAGGATCGATCATGTATGCTATGACGTGTACTCGACCTGATGTAGCCTTTGCTTTGAGCATGGTTAGCAGGTATCAGGGGAACCCTGGCAAGGCACACTGGACTGCGGTAAAGAATATCCTCAAGTACCTACGGAGGACTAAGGACTGGGTCCTTACCCTCGGTGGCAGTGAGGACTTGAGAGTTGTAGGGTACAGTGATGCTAGCTTTCAGACTGACAAAGATAATTTCCGCTCTCAGTCGGGCTGGGTCTTTACTCTAAACGGAGGGGCAATTACTTGGAAAAGTTCCAAGCAGGAGACAGTGGCTGATTCCACTTGTGAATCAGAGCATATAGCAGCAAGCGAGGCAGCAAAGGAGGCTATATGGCTAAAGAACTTCATCGGAGACCTTGGAGTTGTACCAGCTATAAAGGAGCCAATGGAGATTTTCTGTGACAGCAATAGTGCGGTTGCCTTAGCCAAGGAACCAAGAGATCATGGGAGATCCAGACACATTGACAGAAAATATCACTTCATCAGACATCGAATAGAAGAAGGAATCCTCGTGGCAAAGAGGGTATCATCGGATGAGAACCCAGCAAATCCCCTCACGAAGGGACTGACTCGGGCTAAGCATCTCCAGCATGCTCGGAGCATAGGGCTGAAGGATGATATTAGTTTTAGTAGTTAGATAATCTTGAAATTTGTAAAATGTAATTAACATTTGATGATAAATAAAAGCTGTTATTTATGAGTAAAGTGTTGCTATCTCTTGTCAATCGTTTACTATTATTTCTTTTTGCATGTTTTGACTTCCAGAATAATTATGTTATGGTTTATATCATATTATTCAAACTCTCCACAGTCGGTCATATGTTGAAAGTAGATATGAATCAAGACTGTCATGAGTTGGCTTGTAGAGGTCTAAGATGTTAGACAAAGCGGGGCTACAGCACTCATGAGTGCTCATAAGTTCTGAGTATTGGATTCACCCCACGCTCACTTGTATCACTTCATGGAATTTATCTCGAGTGATCGTGAGACGGTAAGATCATATAAGTCTTCAAACCTAGAGATATGATTTGTTGCCTATGAGTTGGTTATGCATTGATTGCACGAAAACGCATTGGTAACTCGATGTTATAAACCGTGCCTTTGTGTGTAGTTCAACAAGTAGTAGAGCAAACATATGAGTCGAAGTTTATCTGTTCCTTCTAGGATTAGAAGCGATATTTGGGCCCCTCGATGATTTTGTTTTGACCTATGTACCGGGCCCGGTCAGAACTAAATTGATGTGTTCAGTTAAGTTCTATGTCAAATAAATCAGAAATCGGGAAACAAATGTTGGACAATAAGCAAGACCATGTTCCATGTCTTTGTCCGGCTGATATCTAGAACAGAGGATTATATGATCACTTACCTAAAATGACGCTTCATAGTTCAACAGAGTTTAAAGAGCTACGATTGCTGATCGATTCCTGAAGTCATACTTGCAACTATGGTTATTAGACTTATCCAAGTGGGAGACTGTTGGATATAATGTCTAAGTCCATACCTATATTTGGTATGTACTTGACCCGACCCCGCATGCTCCATTTGGGTTGCGCTTCACCCGAACAATTTATGGATAATCGTTTGAGAATAGTATAAGTTATGATTTATTAATATATTATAAGTCCTAATATATTAATATAAAATCATATTATTTAATTAGTATTGATCTATAATTAATCTAGAATTAATTTAGAGATCAAAAGTATGACTAATTAAATATGGGCTCTTGTATTTATATAGTGTGGGCTAATGCTTATTTGGAATGGGCTAGGCTTGCATGGAAAGTCCATGGATACTCCATGGAGCTTTAACCCATGGATCTCATGGAAATGAAAAGACATGGGTATTAGGGTTTACATGGATGTAACCCTAATCCACCACACTATATAAAGGAGGCTTTGGTTCTTGAAATTGCACTAGTTGATGTGTGTAAACTAAGAGGGCCGATTTCAAGAAGTTTGTGACTATTCTCTCAAAGTTTCAAGTTTGTGGTGATTTGTGATTTCCATTTGAGGCATCCACACTATTGGTGCTAGGCTCTAAAACTCCAAGCAATCAACTACAACTACAAGGTAAGTGATTCTACTAGCTTTATTTGATTCAAGTTCCCCATGCCATGCTAGATAGGATAAGAACCTTGGAAAAATAATTATTTGCATGTATCATAGTCAAACATAGATCCAAGGTTTCTAGGGTTGCATGTACACCATAGGAGTGTTAGAATGCTCAAAACCCATCAGAACATACATAGGACCGGATAATAGAGTTACGCCTAGCACTCTGCTTATCTAAGTTGACAAAAGAGACTAAGTCCTTTGATACATTACATCAAACAAAATGAAAATTGTATTTAATACAGATGAACAAATAGATTTGTACATGCACTATCTTCATTACGGACACCAAACTGACTCCGGACCACAAGTTGACTCTGAACCATGAACTGAATTCGGAACAAGGCTGACTCCGGAACATATAAAAGATACAGATTGCTAGAGGTTCACTTTCAGGTTCCATTAAACCACATCATCTTTCATCTCTCATCATATACATCATCTTTCATCTCTCATCTTTCATTTACCCATCTTTTCCCAATATATTTATAGGTATAAAAATACATATACAAGTTAAATCAAGTAAAACGTGTATAAATCGTTCATCTACCATAGATTTCGAGAACACAGATAATAAGCACATATAGTATGTATTCATATTAAATATTTCATATTTATGTGTAAGATGAAAGTAACTATGCACTCACTTATTAAAGTGACGACTCGAAATTCGGGCAGCGCTTCGCTTCTAACAATTGTTTTTTTTCCTTTGACGAACCCTAGTATCATTATCACTAAGTCTTAGTCTATTGTTTATTGCGACTAATTAATGGTGTAGATTCAACATTAACTCGAAGTCTACTTCAACATCTATCAAGTAAGGATCAGCCAGGCAGGACAGTTCAGAGGCAGGACCATTTCGGCGTATAGCCTTTCTGAAATCCAACAACCAAGCCAACGTAACCATTCTAGACACCTCTCCCGTAAGAAGATCAATCAGTATAATGACTTTGAATCACTGATAAATCTTGTTTATAGGTTCATAATAACGATAATGAACTTAAACAAAAGTTATACTTAAAGTACGGTAAGTATATAACTTAACTTACAGGTGGTTTAGCGAGGAATCAGACTCTACGCGGGCAGAACCTCTGAGCCGAAAGCTCTTCTTCTTAGGGCCTTCTGGCGCTCCGGGGCTTCACTAATTCACCTAGGAGGTGCTAGGGAAAGGCTTAGAGGCTTTGGGGGTGTTTGGGAGAGAATTGATTGAGAAGGTGTGAGATTTTGAGTGAAAAATGAGTTATTTATAGGCTGGAGGAAGTGTGTACGCAGAGCGTACTCACTAGCTACGTTGGGTGTACTCCGTCCAGGTGTCGCGATCTTATGGCAAGTCGTGGGGAAGAAGGTGTGGCCAAGATCTTGCGAGGTGTCATCGCAGGTTAATCCAAAAATTAATTATCTTCTAAAATCCATAACTTTCGCATACGAGCTCCGTTTTTGACGTTCTATATATCCATGCATAGGTATCGAAGAGATTTAGAACTTTCCTTTATACTCCGTCGGCTAACTCTGACTTTATTTTTAAAGTTATATTTTAACAGGCTTAGACAGTTAAAGTCCGTTAAAAATTCATAACTTTGTCACCCGACGTCCGTTCTCTACTGTCTTTATATCGTCGAGCTCCTATTAACGAGATCTTCAATTCTATTTTAGGTTGTGTCGTCTTTTGAAAATTAATATTTCCATAAGAATGGTTTTAACTTAATTAAAATGAAAATTTTTACTCGGTATTTTTGGGACGTTACATTTGGCTAAAAGACAAAAGTATTTCAAGTCTAAAATGTTGTACATGACTTAATAAATCATACCATAAGATATATTATGTTACTTGCCATTGAAAATTAATATTTCCATAAGATAAATAATTTCCATTTAACTATAAGAGTTTATTTGTGACAATCCGAAATTCTTATTTTATACACTTATTCAAATCAATGAAGGTTAGACTCGTTTTTGCTATTTTCTAGCACTATTTAGAGTCAATTAGAGTGGTTAAAACCTAGTATAATCAAGGTATGAGTCGTGGGATGAGTATTGTGAGTGTAACACCTTGCAATTGAGCCAAACACACCAACACAATGTGTGTGCGGCCGCACACCCGAGTGTGCGGCCACACACCTATCCCAACCGCACACTCCCACCTATATATTCAACACTTAGTCATTTTGAACACTTTTTCCACTTCTTCAAAGCTAGAACTCGTTTTCTCTCAAGTATCATCCAAAGTTTCACTTCAATCTTCAATCAAGTGAGTGATTCATCCTTTGAATAGATAATACATGACCTTAACTAGCCTTTTCCCTTGATTTGATCCATGAAAACACCTATTTGGTGTTAGATCACCAAGAACACCAAGAACACACACTACTTTTGGGGCTTCTAACTACACTTTTAAGCCTCTTAATCGGGTATACACTTGCAGTAGCTTGTTATAAGCTAACGACCCTTGAATTTACACATGAAAAACGCCGTTTCATATGATCTTCAAGTGTGTACGGCCGCACACACCATGTGTACGGCCGCACACACTCTTTTTAGGTCCAAAAATGGCAATGAACTCCATATAAGGCTAAAGCATGAAGTAAGAAACCTTCCTAGATGAGTCCTAAATCCTTAAAATACGTTTTGGCACATTCCATAGGGAGTGTACGGCCGCACACACACCCTGGCCGCACACACACAAATAGTGTGTAATTTGACCATACACTCCCTTGTATAGCCATATACCCCTTATATACAATCATATATGGTTGTAACACTTTATAATAAGTGTTTACTAGTCCCTAAGGTGGTTCAAATTCAATAATTAGTTGTTATAAGCACTAATTGTATTCATATATGTATCATTATATGTTAAATAGGATCCGCATGTGTGTTCAAGTCTTCACTTGACACTTAGCATCCTATACCATCCGTTCATCCAAACCACTCACTACAGGTGAGTTCATACCCCTTAATTAACCTTTTAAATGTTTTTAAATGCTTTTATGGGGGAATACAAGTTGAACAATTTTAGTTATTATATCAATCACATGTGATTAATAACTACCAAACAAGTGGATTTCTTACTTTTCAAACTGTGTTATCAAACTGTTTTACTTCAAACTGTTTTACAAACTCTTGTACATATCAAATACTTTTATTAAACTCTTTTAAACTTATTTTCTATTAAATGTGTACCTATATAGATATAGTTATATAAGTAGGATTGAAAGGACTTAGGACTGATAGCTCACCTTACTTCCTGTTCCTTGTTTGGTTGTGGACTTAGGGTATTCAGGTTATTTGTCCGAAGGTCGTTTGAATCCTAGTTATATATTATGTATATGTATATAGGTATAAAGGTTCCTTCTTTCATTCAGTTCAATACCTTTGGGTAGCAAGGGTATACACACATGTTCATACATTCAAACAACATTACTAGTAAGCTATAATAGGTATTGTTTAGGGAGATACTAATACTATTACTAGAACAATGAAACATACAAAGAGTCAGTTCATACATGAGTCAATACTATACAGAGAGAACATAACATACAGATAGAGAATACTATGATGAGAAACAAACAATACCATACAGAGAGAACATACATACATGCTAGACAGGGAGAGAACACACAATACAGCTAGCACATACATATACTAGAACATTACTACAGTTATGTGAGCCACGTAACGGGGCATGGCATTACCTGTCATGACCGTTTTTGTATCCAGAATCTCCTTAAGTGGGGAGCGTATGAGTTTGTGTATAGATCTATATTGGATTGACTATCCTACACCTTGCTGCTCGCTACAGTGGGACTTGCAAGTCTACGGGTGGCAAACGTCATTTCTTCCGACGTCTTACATCGTCGCGTTCTATAGTCGGTAGTAGGATACAGGCCGATCACATGGTACTTTAAATAACAATTGGTTTAAGGTAGTTAGTACAGCAGTAGTTACTTAATACAACACTACAATACTATTTCATTTTCCCATTGCATTCAATTTGTGATATTCACACAATAAACAGAAATGTAAAAACTATATTTTTGGTTCATGATAGTTAGATTTGGGAAAATATATACTCTTACAAGATACACACACACACACACAGACACTAGATGCCTTGGTAGAAGGCTACTTTTAGTAGGAAACATAGGGTTTTCTAGGGGAGTTCAAACAATTACAAACTTTTACAAACATTTTCAAACTTATACATTACAGACTTACAAACACTTTCATACAAATACAGACACTAATATACTTATGAACTCACCAGCTTTAAATCTGATAAACTCTTTCAAAATAACTTGTATTCTCAGGTAACAAGTAGACAGGTACCGGTGCCAGGTTTTGAGAAGATGGAGCTCGTTCAAGACTCATCTTTTATGTTGATGTATATTTTTGGTGTCTATATAACTTGACAGAACACACTTGTATTAAATTATATTATTAATGCAATGTATGATGTTGTTGCTTGTTTACTACTTTGCATTGTTGTGATACTGTACATGACGTCCTCCACCCCCGAACGATTCCGCCGTTCCGGTTTTGGGGTGTGACTGATTGGTATCAGAGCATTGTTTATAGTGAATCGAGTGTATCAACCCATAAAAGATATACGAACTATAAACACAGCGGGATTAAAATACTCTGATAAAGAGTTTATACTTTTAAATAATAAAATATTTAACTAAGTATACATACCTGCATTCATACTAAAATCAGTGTCACTAGGACAGAACAAAAGTATTACGATTGTTGGGCAGCACAAGTAGACTTAGAGACATATGGTCAACCCTGGGAAGATATAGCCTGATTAACTATATTATCCGAGGAGTGACTAGCATGTGCCTAAGTGTGGTTGTGAGGTTGCAACAAGTCTAAAAACTTACCAACACTACTACAAAGAGAACAGTAGAACAGAACATAAACTTAAAATACTATAGGAGTATTTTGTGTTACTATAATTACTTATTTGAGAACTAAAGGTCTTTATTAGTATATCAATAGTTGCTGAGTGGATACGCTAAAGTTATATGTATCTAGGATATCATAGACTTAGAATCTGTGATCTTTGCTTTACTTCCTGTTCCTTGTTTGGTTGTGGGCTTAGAGTTAGGGTCACTTATTCGAAGGTCTATCCTGTCTCGGTTACATATGACTGGTATGCACTACGCAAATGTTGAAGTAACTGATAAAGATCATCTTATAATTATCTAATTAGTTCGTCTATTTAGTTATTTCTTATATCCCTTTTCTCGCGTAGATCATGGCTGGATTCCATATCCCCGGAGACCCGTACTATCCCAACCACGGCAATGCTGGATGGCTGGGAGAAGAGCCAGATGATGATCACCCAATACCTTTGAATGATCACGAAGCTGAAGGTTTTTCTGATGGTTCTGACTCAGAGCCAAAAGTCAACAACCTACCCCCAGCTGCTCAAGACCCAAACCCAAACCATCGTCCAACATTTCAAGGACCCACACCTTTGTGGGCCACAAACTTGAATAGATGGAGTCAGGAACAGGGTCAACCCATTCCCTACAATGGAGACAGAAGCTTCTACGACCTCACCGAGGGAGGTTCAGCTGACATGGTCCTACCCATCATGGTTCGTAGGATTTCTCGGAACACCGTACAGGGTCGAGCGGCTATCGACCGAGTCGTGGAGATTGACGCCAACTCTGGCGTTAACACAGTCCGCATTCGCCAACTAGAGTCTGCTCATGAAAGGACTCAGGTCCGCAATGCAGTTCTACAGAGGGAACTTGCTGAAACCCAAGCTAAAGTCAGGGAACTTCGAGCTCAGCAAGTAAGATCTGAAAGGCGCATAAGGGACATAGAACGCCTTCTGTCGGATTCAAGAACTCACTCTAGTAGTTCTCGCCGCCGCTAGAGTCCCCCCGACTTCTCTTTTGGATATAACCTAGTTTATGTAAAAACTCTAGTCTAATTTCCTATCTCTGTAAATCTTAGACCTGTTAGGTCTTGATTAGGTCGTAGTTCTGTCAAAATTTTCCCATCTTGGTTTGATGTAAGGCCTACTTCTAGGTCAATTTTCCCGAACTTGTTACATCTGTAATACCAGTATTATTGACAGATATCTAATCTCGCGGAAATTATTATCCAAATGCTATCATCTGTTAGTACTAGACCTACATTCAATCGTGCTATTCAATTGTGCTGTTGGGCTATGGAGAGTTAGTCCATGTGTCATTCTCATCAATTTTCCAATTAAATTCTTAATAATATCCACATCTTTCTAAATTTATAGTTAAAAGATGCCTCCA
Source organism: Lactuca virosa (assembly GCF_052849685.1). NCBI lineage: Eukaryota > Viridiplantae > Streptophyta > Magnoliopsida > Asterales > Asteraceae > Lactuca > Lactuca virosa. The sequence goes on from NC_136428.1 coordinate 242,578,079, forward strand.
CGTCGATCAATAAGATGCGATTCTCCATCAACTGTAACACCACCTGCTCCTCAAATCGATACGGCAGCACTGAATGCTGCTGTAGCTGCGACTGTGGCTACAGCCATGGCTCAATACCATTCTTCTGGTTCCACTGGAGGAGGAACCCCTATTCAATCTACTCATGGTGAAGCTCCTGTGCGCTTGAGAGAGTGCTCCTTTAAGGACTTCACTAACTGCAAGCCCAAGTCCTTTAGAGGGACTGGCGGAGTCATTTCCCTCTCGCAATGGTTCGAGAAGACCGAATCGGTTTTCGAAATCTGCTCTTGTCCAGAAGGGAGCAAGGTCAAGTTCGCTGCTTGCACCTTTGAAGACAAAGCCCTGACATGGTGGAATAGCCATGTAAAGTCACTATCTCTTGTGGTGGCTAATGCTATGGGCTGGGAAACTTTGAGAGACCTCATGATTGAGGAGTACTGCCCGAGGGGCGAAATCCAAAAACTAGAGGAGGAACTATGGAGCCTAACCATGAAGGGCTCCGACATAGTCTCCTACACCGCCAGGTTCTGTGAACTGGTGGCACTCTGTCCCAACATGGTTCATACAGAGGGGAATAAGATAGAGAGATTCATATGGGGGTTGGTGCCTCCATTCCAGGGAAATGTTTTGGCTTCAAACCCCACTACATTCGATAGTGCCAAGCGATTGGCACAACGGCTTATAGACCATGGGGTTCGTACCCCGGCCGCAACAACAACTCTGGCCATCTCGGAACCTTCCAAAACCGCTGATTCCAAGCGGAAGCTCTGGGATGACAAGAAGAAGAAGAAGGCTGCCAAAAAGCAGCGGGTCGTGGCAGTTCATGCTGCGATAGCACCTGCCACTGCTGCTGCTCTAGTAAAGCAGTACGCTGGAAGCTTGCCTAAGTGCAACCAGTGCAACTTCCACCACAAAGGAGCCTGCCGGGAAATGCAGTGTTCGAACTGCAACAGGAAGGGACACACCGTCCGTTTCTGCAAAGCTCCGGCGAGGCCACTAAACCAAGTCCCCGGCGCAGGAATGGGCCAAGCTTGCTATAGTTGTGGCGAGGTGGGCCACTACAAGAGGGACTGCCCAAAGGCAGGGAATACCGGTAGAGTGGGAAGAGTTCTGGCCATAGGCCACGAGGAAGCGGTTGCCGACCCCACAGTGGTCACTGGTACGTTTCTCCTCGATAACTCTTATGCATGCATACTATTTGATAGTGGAGCGGAGAGGAGTTTCGTGAACCAAAAATTTGCTCATTTACTTAAGAAAAAATCACGAGCATTTAAAGAACCGTTCACTGTAGAAATGGCTAATGGAAAGACAGAGAGCACTAGCAGTATATTCATAGGGTGTACCCTAACACTAGATAGCCATTCATTTTCGATCGACCTCATGCCGGTCTCAATTAAAAGTTTCGACGTCATTATCGGCATGGATTGGTTGAGTCTTCATCGTGCTGACATCATGTGTTATGAAAAGGCTGTTCGCCTTAATCTGCCGTCTGGCAAAACTCTAGTAATTTATGGCGACAAAACCGGCACTAACCTTCGTATCATCTCAAGCATTCAAGCTCAAAAATTATTGCGAAAGGAATGTCGCGCATTTCTTGCTCATGTGGTCGATGTGAGCCAAGAAACGAAAGACATTAAGAACATTCCAGTAGTACGCGACTTTCCCGATATCTTTCCAGAGGAACTCCTAGGATTACCTCCGCAACGTCAAGTCGAGTTCAGAATCGACTTAGTTCCAGGGGCTACCCCCGTAGCCAAATCGCCCTATCGTTTAGCACCTGCAGAGATGCAAGAACTATCCGATCAACTTAACGAACTGCTCAGCAAGGGCTTTATAAGACCAAGCTTCTCACCCTGGGGAGCTCCAGTCTTGTTCGTCAAGAAGAAAGACGGATCATTTCGTATGTGCATCGACTACAGGGAGCTCAATAAACTGACCATCAAAAATCGTTACCCTCTGCCTCGCATTGACGATTTATTTGATCAACTGCAAGGGGTGAGCTTCTTTTCAAAAATCGATCTAAGATCCGGATATCACCAACTACGAGTGCTAGGGGAGGATGTCCCGAAGACAGCTTTCCGAACTAGTTAGGGGCACTACGAATTCGTAGTGATGCCGTTCGGATTAACCAACGCGCCCGCAGTATTCATAGATTTAATGAATAGGGTGTGTCGTCCATACTTGGATCAGTTTGTCATCGTCTTCATCGATGACATACTTATCTACTTGCGTAGTAAGGAGGAGCATGGTCAACATCTGCGACTAGTCTTAGAAACGCTGCGTTCAGAGAAGCTCTATGCGAAGTTCTCGAAATGCGAATTTTGGATCCGAAGAGTCGAATTCTTAGGGCACGTGGTTAGCGAAGAGGGAATACACGTGGACCCTTCCAAAATCAAAGCCATTGAGAGCTGTTCAGCACCGAAGACGCCTACAGAAATTCGTCAATTTCTAGGCCTCGCTGGCTACTATCGCAGGTTCATTCAGAACCTCTCCCGCATCGCGAAACCTCTTACAACACTGACCCAGAAGGGCGTGGCCTTTGACTGGGAAGAGAAGCAGGAGAGAGCATTCCAAACGCTTAAGCGAGACTTGTGTACCGCACCAATACTATCCCTCCCCGAAGGGATAGAAGACTTCGTCGTCTATTGTGATGCGTCAAATCAAGGACTCGGATGTGTTCTGATGCAACGAGGTAAGGTCATCGCCTACGCCTCGAGACAGCTGAAGACACACGAGGTCAACTACACTACTCACGATCTTGAGCTAGGAGCAGTTGTGTTTGCTCTGAAGATCTGGAGACACTACCTGTATGGAACAAAAAGCACTATCTTTACAGACCACAAAAGCCTACAACACATATTCGACCAGAAGGAGCTCAACATGAGACAACGACGGTGGGTCGAGCTACTCAGCGATTACGAATGTGAAATTCGTTATCATCCGGGTAAAGCCAACGTAGTAGCGGACGCCCTAAGTCGAAAAGAATATTCTGGTCGTAGAGTCAAATCATTGAATATGACTATCCATTCACACTTGTCCACACAAATTAAGGAAGCTCAGCTCGACGCTTTGAAACCTGAAAATGTGGTGGGTGAATCCCTGAGAGGGATGGATAAGAACTTGGAAGTCAAGGGTGGCGGAGCTTATTATCACATGGATCAGATCTGGACCCCGAAACGTGGTGGTTTCAGAGACTTGGTCATGAACGAGGCGCACAACACTCGTTATTCCGTCCACCTAGGTTCAGATAAGATGTATCTGGATCTTAAAAAGCTATACTGGTGGCCTAACATGAAAGCAGAGATTGCTACCTTCATGAGTAAATGCCTTACTTGCGCCAAGGTCAAGGTCGAATACCAGAAGCCGTCAGGATTACTCCAACAACCGAAGATACCTGAATGGAAGTGGGAGAAGATCACTATGGACTTCATAACCAAGTTGCCCAAGACAACAGGTGGACTTGATACCATATGGGTCATCGTCGACAGATTGACCAAGTCCGCACACTTCCTGCCTATCAATGAAACAGACAAGATGGAGAAGCTTACAAGAACCTACATTCGGGAGATTGTACGACTGCACGGTGTTCCCATATCCATTATCTCGGACAGAGATAGTAGATTCACATCGAGGTTCTGGCAGTCGTTACAAAGTTCCCTACGAACTAGGCTGGACATGAGTACCGCCTACCATCCACAGACCGACGGACAAAGTGAGAGGACTATCCAAACCTTGGAAGATATGTTGCGAGCCTGTGTGATCGAATTTGGGAAAGCATGGGATACTCATTTACCCCTTGTCGAAATTTCCTACAACAACAGTTATCACACGAGCATAAAGGTTGCTCCATTCGAGGCCCCCTATGGCCGAAAGTGCAGATCCCCTCTGTGCTGGGCTGAGGTGGGTGATACCCAGTTAGCTAAAGGACGAGTTCCTGAAAGCACTCTCACATGTCCGGAGATCATTCGGGAAACGACAGAGAAGATCATTCAGATTCGTGAACGATTGAAAGCCTCTAGAGATCGACAGAAAAGCTACGCAGATAAACGAAGGAAACCGTTGGAATTCCAGGTGGGCGACCGTGTTCTCTTGAAGGTCTCACCCTGGAAGGGCTTAATACGCTTTGGAAAGCATGGAAAGCTAAACCCAAGATACATAGGGCCTTTCGAGATTCTCGCTAGGATCGGCCCTGTAGCTTACAAACTTAACTTACCTCGTGAACTCAGTAACGTACATTCTATTTTCCACGTCTCGAACTTGAAAAAGTGTATGTCCGACGAGACTCTTGTAATTCCACTCAACGAGATCGAGATCAACGAGAGCCTCAACTTCGTGGAAGAACCTGTAGAGATCATGGACCGAGAGGTCAAGCAAACAAAGCAAAGTCGTATCCCGATAGTGAAGGTTCGCTGGAACGCCAAGCGAGGACATGAATTCACTCGGGAGCGAGAGGATCAGATGAAACTGAAATATCCTCATCTTTTTGCTTAGTTATTTGTAACTACTTAATGGCTTAAACTCTAATTTCGGGACGAAATTCTCTCTAACGGGGGGATGATGTGACAATCCAAAAATTTTATTTTATACACTTATTCAAATCAATGAAGGTTAGACTCGTTTTTGCTATTTTCTAGCACTATTTAGAGTCAATTAGAGTGGTTAAAACCTAGTATAATCAAGGTATGAGTCGTGGGATGAGTATTGTGAGTGTAACACCTTGCAATTGAGCCAAACACACCAACACAAGGTGTGTGCGGCCGCACACCCGAGTGTGCGGCCACACACCCATCCCAACCGCACACTCCCACCTATATATTCAACACTTAGTCATTTTGAACACTTTTTCCACTTCTTCAAAGCTGGAATTCCTTTTCTCTAAGTATCTGTCACACCCCCAAACCAAGGATGGCAGAAACGTCCAGGGGTGGAGGACTTCATGTATAGTATCATAACAACAATTGTAATAGTAATTGAAGCAAACACAACCAACATATATATAATTGAAAAAGTTACATCATTGTATGAATTACATGTTTACGAATCAATTACAATATGTTGACAAAATATGAAATAGTAGACGCCTTAGCGCCCCATCCTCAAAAGCACTTGGTTACCTGTTTAATGATTTCCTGAGAATACAAGTTGTTTTGAAAGAGTGTCAACACAAAGGTTGGTGAGTTCATAAGCTTTTGTTTGGTATTATTAAAAGCCTTTCGTTTGTAAAAGTAGTATTTGTTTTAGAAAATCCAATATTTTCCTTAAAATGTATATGTAGTCTTAAATTCAAAGACCGAAATGTATAAGTAACTTTTCTTACTTATAATAAATAATGTAAGTTTAAATCGACATAAACTCGTTTAATTTTAATGAAGTTCCTGTAAATTCCAATATTTATTAATACTTTGTGTGAGTTTATTATAACCATGCTATGACCAAGGTTGCCTAAAACGACGTTCTTCGGGCGTCGGAAATGTTATGACATTTGTCACCCCAGACCTATCGGTCTAACTGTTGCATGCAGTTTAGGTGTGGGTTTGTCAAACCCAATATAGATCTATACACAAGTATCACGCTCTCCCTCGAGGAGACTCTGCTTATAATACAGGAATTATTTGTAAATTGAATCGAATGTCTCACAGAAGTCATTAACGAATTTACGTGTAGTGTAATGAAAACTTGGTACCGTATGGCCGTACCTTGCTTAATGAAAATATCATTTGTATAAATGTACCCTTTTTAAATGTATGTGTTATGTAATGTTTCATAAAGTCATTAACAGAATTACGTGTTATGAAAACTTGGTACCGTATGGCCGTACCTTGCTTAATGAAAATATCCTTTGTATAAATGTACCCTTTTTAAATGTATGTATTATGTAATGTATCATAAACTATACCTATTATAGTTTATCAACCAAGGGTAGTACGTAGTAATGTATGCAAACTATATTCAAAATAGTTTATTAAATGTTTGAATGTATCGGTTGTACTTTGATTATAATCACTTGTTATTCTTTATATTTTATATGTCCAAATCCATTTGTAAACTGATGTGTGTGTAAATATTAAGATAAAATGTCATATATTGCAATAACATATAATCACATAAAGATATACACCTTGCTCAACATGTTACAAGGTGAAATGAAATTGACAGCAACTTTTTGTTGTATACAGTTTCTGTTACTGTTCTTAGAAAATTTATAGAAAAATCATCAAAGCTCTAAATCCAAATCCGCAAATTTTGAGAGTTTGGAATATGAGTCTAGTTTGTTCGTAAATTTTATCATGATTTTTAGTGATCTCTAACAAAGGTGAAAATGTTCATAATCACAGACTGGTCCGGGTTTGCCTCTGAAATGATAGGCAGTTTTGTAAAAATCACCATAAATTGTAGAAAAATCATATGGAGATGTTCAAGTAGCCATTTTAAAGCTAAGAGTTTGAACTACTTGCACCTGGAACAGTTTTGAAAACTAAAATATTTAAGTTGACCAAAACAGTCCGTGATCGAAGTTCATCTTTTCTGATGTAATCTGATAGAAAACGTTTAATTGTGTTCTTGATGATTTTACTTGTATTCCCCCCTTAAAACTTAAGAAAAACATGTAAATGTAGGGGTATGAACTCACCTTATGTGATTTCAGTAGACGAAAGTGAGATAGAGGAAGTGTTCAACCCAAGAACACTAAGAAGATGTCTTGATGATTCGAGAATCTAACACCGAATAAGATGGAATTTGTGTAAGATATCAATGATTTGAGTAGAATGGAGTTTAATAATTATGTGAATGATGAAGATACTTACTAATTGAAGGAAGAAATCCCTGGAGAAAGCCTTGAAGTTCTTGAAGTTGAGAGAAAAGATGAGAGAATTTTGGAGAGTGTCCTTTGGTTGCTAAGTGTAGAATGAAAGAACTTTATGGAGAATGAGGAGAGAGGATCAATCCTCCAGCTCTTAGAACATGGGAAGAGCTGGAGATTGGGTGTAAAGGTCCACTAAGGTGACAAGGAGTAGTGGGAAAGAGTGGATGATCATAGAGTGAGGTGGTGGTGCCTTCTTTTTGTCATAAAATAAGGAAAAGCAAATATTCCCTCAATAATTAGTCCAACCACCAATTCTTTTAATACATTTTTATAAAAACCCTGGAGATTTATATATTTTGGGGCCTTAGTTTATAAAATAAAGTTTTGGGTTAAAATCCCACGTTAAAATAATGAAAAACGGAGTTAAAACGAAGTCGTAGTCGAAAAACAGGTAAAAAGGGGCCGTCTGCGAGAGAGATTTGGGAGAGATTTCAAATAGAAAGAGATAGAGTGAAAACGATTTAGAGAGGTTTCGTTTGTGATTAATTTGAGTGTCCGGCTTCACAACGCAAGGTTCGTAAACCCCGTTAAACCGTGTTTTAGTGTCGTACACAATCCCGATGATTGTGCAATAGTGTTTTATCGCTTTGGTTCGTTGTTTAGCACTGTTAAGGCTAAGGAAAATCAAACACATGAACTTTCCAAATGATGATTTCTCATTAAAATAGCGAATTGTATAGTGATTACATAACGTAAACCCTAACATACAAGGGTTATTGGAGTTGACCGGTTTGACTTGTTGACTGTGTTTGACTTTGACTTGACCGAAATTTGACGGTTGTCACATCATCCCCCCGTTAGAAGGAATTTCGTCCCGAAATTTTCATTTTGACTGGGATTTCAAGAGTTTGGGAAGAGATGTGGATACTTTTGTTTCATCTGATCCTCGCGTTCCCAGGTGAATTCGGGTCCTTGTTTAGCGTTCCAACGGACCTTCACGATGGGAATACGACTTTGTTTCGTTCGTTTGATTTCCCGATCCATGATTTCGACTGGTTCCTCCACGAAGTGGAGATTTTCGTTAACTTCGATTTCGTCGAGTGGTATTACGAGTGTCTCATCAGACAAACACTTCTTTAGGTTCGACACGTGAAATGTGGGATGTACTTTGTCGAGTTCCTGAGGTAATCGAAGTTTGTATGCTACTGGCCCAATCCTAGCAAGGATTTCGAATGGCCCGATGTACCTTGGATTTAGTTTCCCGCGTTTGCCGAATCGTATCATTCCTTTCCAAGGGGAAACTTTTAGTAGTACACGATCACCCACCTGGAATTCCAAGGGTTTGCGTCGTTTGTCTGCGTAACTCTTTTGCCGATCGCGAGACGCTTTCAGTCTTTCTCGAATTTGAACGATCTTTTCTATGGTTTACCTTATGATTTCAGGGCCAGTGAGGGTGCTATTAGAGACTTGCCCTCTAGCTAGCTATGTATCCCCCACCTCAGCCCAACACAGGGGTGATCTGCATTTGCGACCGTAAAGAGCTTCGAATGGAGCCACTTTGATGCTAGTATGATAGCTGTTATTGTAGGAGAATTCGATAAGCGGTAGATGGGTATCCCATGCTTTACCGAAGTCTATCACACAAGCTCTTAACATGTCTTCCAACGTTTGAATGGTTCGTTCGCTCTGTCCGTCGGTTTGTGGGTGGTAGGCCGTACTCATGTCAAGCCTAGTTCCCAATGATTTTTGTAGAGACTGCCAAAACCGTGAGGTACATCTACTATCTCTATCGGAGATAATGGATATCGGCACACCATGGAGTCGTACAATCTCTTTGATGTACGTTCTAGTCAGCTTCTCCATCTTGTCGGTTTCTTTTATCGGTAGGAAGTGTGCTGATTTGGTCAATCTGTCTACGATTACCCATATGGTGTCAAGCCCGCCCGATGTCTTAGGCAGCTTGGTTATGAAGTCCATGGTTATTCGTTCCCACTTCCACTCAGGTATATCCGGCTGTTGTAATAGCCCGGATGGTTTCTGGTATTCGATTTTGACCTTGGCGCAAGTCAGACACTTGCTCACATAGGTAGCAATCTCAGCTTTCATGTTCGGCCACCAGTATAATTTCTTGAGGTCCAGATACATCTTATCCGACCCGGGATGGATGGAGTATCGAGTCTTGTGTGCTTCATTCATGACGACGTCTCGGAGTCCACCGAACTTTGGTGTCCAAATCCGGTTCATGATATAACGTGATCCATCATCCTTGACTTCTAAGTTTTTATCCATTCCCCTTAATGTCTCTCCTGCCACCTTTTCTGGTTTCAAAGCTTCCAGTTGAGCTTCCTTGATTTGTATGGTCAGGTGGGAATGGATTGTCATTGTTAAGGATTTTACTCGGCGGCCCGAGTACTCCTTCCTGCTTAGAGCATCGGCCACTACATTGGCCTTGCCCGGATGATAACGAATTTCGCACTCGTAGTCATTCAGCAACTCTACCCATCTCCTCTGTCGCATGTTAAGCTCTTTCTGATTGAGGATATGCTGAAGACTTTTGTGATCAGTGAAGATAGTGCATTTCGTGCCGTAGAGGTAGTGTCTCTAGATCTTCAAAGCGAATACTACTGCTCGTAATTCCAGGTCGTGGGCAGTATAATTAACCTCGTGCGTCTTAAGTTGTCTTGATGCATACGCGATAACCTTCCCTTTCTGCATGAGCACACATCTGAGGCCTTGATTCGAAGCATCACAGTACACTACAAAGTCTTCGGTTCCCTCTGGGAGAGACAAGATCGGTGCGCTGCATAGGGCTTGTTTTAACGTTTGGAAAGCAGTTTCTTGTTTATTTTCCCACTTGAATATCACACCTTTCTGCGTCAAGGTGGTGAGTGGTTTCGCAATCTTGGAGAAGTTTTGTATAAATCTTCGGTAGTAGCCAGCAAGCCCAAGGAATTGTCGAATTTCGGTTGGCGTCTTGGGTGCTGACCAATTTTCGATTGCCTTGATCTTGGAGGGATCCACATGTATGCCTTTCTCACTTACCACATGGCCAAGGAAATCCACTTCTCTAATCCAGAATTCACACTTAGAGAACTTAGCATAAAGCTTCTCCGCTCTTAGTGTCTCTAGCACTTGGCGTAGATGTAGGCGATGCTCTTCTTCGTTTCGCGAGTATATCAAGATATCGTCGATGAATACGATTACAAACTTGTCTAGGTAGGGTCGACACACTCTATTCATTAGGTCCATGAATACCGCAAGTGCGTTTGTTAAACCGAAGGACATCACCACAAACTCGTAGTGCCCATAGCGAGTTCTGAATGCAGTTTTGGGAATATCTTCTTCTTGAACTCGTAGCTGATGGTAACCTGACCTTAGGTCGATCTTTGAGAAGAAATTTGCTCCTTGGAGTTGGTCGGAAAGGTCGTCGATTCGGGGTAGAGGATATCGGTTCTTGATGGTGAGTTTGTTTAGTTCCCGATAGTCGATGCACATGCGAAAGGATCCGTCCTTCTTCTTTACAAAAAGGACTGGTGCTCCCCAATGTGAGAAGCTTGGTCTGATGAACCCTTTGCTCAAAAGCTCGTTCAACTGACTGGACAACTCTTGCATTTCTGTTGGTGCGAGGCGGTATGGAGCTCTGGCTATGGGGGTAGCTCCGGGTATTAAGTCAATTCTGAAATCGACTTGTCGTGCGAGTGGTACACCAGGAAGATCTTCTGGGAACACATCCGGGGAGTTACACACTTCGGGGATGTCTTTGATGTCTTTCACGTCTTGTTTCTTGTCTACTACGTGGGCCAAGAAGGCGTGGTACTCCTTCCGGAGATACTTTTGGGCTTTGATGCATGAGATGATTTGTAAATTCGCACTAGGTTTTTCACCATAGATGAGAAGGGTTTCGTCATTTGGTAGATTGAGGCGAACGGTCCTTTCGTAACATAGAATGTCGGCACGGTGAGGAACTAACCAATCCATCCCGATGATTACGTCAAAGCTTTTTATGGTGACCGGCATCAGGTCAATTTTAAATGTATGGTTGTCTAGAGTGAGAGTACACTCTGAGTATATATCGCTAGTACGTTCTACTTTCCCATTTGCCATTTCTACTACATAAGTATCCTTTAGTGCTTGGGGATTTTGTTCAAGTAATTGTTTATATTGGTGGCTCACGAAACTCCTCTCCGCTCCACTATCGAATAGTACGCATGCATAAGAGTTATTGAGGAGAAACGTACCGGTAACCACCGCGGGATCCTCAACTGCTTCCCCATGTCCTATTGCCAGAATTCTTCCTACTCCTCCAGCATTAGGGGCTTGTGCTTTGGGGCAGTTTCTTTTGAAGTGACCGGCGTCTCCACAGTTGTAGCAGGTTCGGGTTGCCCCCGTACTGGCGACTTGGTTGATTGGTCGAGCCGGCGCTTTACAGAAATGAGCAGTGTGCCCCTTCCTGTCGCAGTTGTTACAGTGCATCTCCCTACAAGCACCATTGTGGTGAAAGTTGCACTTGTTGCACTTGGGTAGGGTTCCAGCATATGGCTTCGGTGGTGCTGGAGTGGTAGCAGTAGTGGCAGCATAGACAGCAACAGTTTGTTGCTTCTTAGCGGGGTCTTGTACTGGTTGGCTCTTCTTTTGGTTCCAAAACTTCCTTTTGTTGTTTCCCCCTTTTGATTGATCAGTGGTGGTCGCTATAGTGCCTTGGCTGGCTCTATGGTCGATAAGTTGTTGTGCCAATTCTTTGGCACTTGCAAAAGTAGTGGGTTTCGAGGCTAGTACGCTATCGTGAATCCGGGATGTTAGTCCCCAGAGGTATCGTTCCACCTTCTTATCTTCTGGAGTGACCATTGCTGGGCAGAGGAGGGCCAATTCATTTAATCGGGTGGTGTAGGTTTCAAGGTCGGAGCCCGTCATCCTGAGGTTCCAAAGTTCTTGTTCCAGCTTTTGAATTTCGCCTCTCGGGTAGTACTCCTTCATCATCAAGGTTTTTAGTTCTGCCCAGGTTATGGAGCTAGCCACTTCGAGAGTAAGTGAACTAATCCGGCAGTTCCACCAAGTAAGGGCCCGACCGATGAATGTGAAGGCTGCGAACTTAACTTTGTTCGCTTCGGGGCAAGAGCACACTTGAAAGACTACTTCGGTCCTTTCAAACCATTGCATTAAAGCGATGACTCCCCCGCTCCCATTGAAACTGTCGGGTTTGCCATTGGTGAAGTCTTTGTAAGAACACTCTCTTGTGCGCACCCATCTGTCGCCCTGGTTAGAGGGTGTAACACCTGGCCCAGATCCACCATTCCCATTAGAGACAATTTGGGACACGGCTGCCGCTACTGCTGCTGCTATTGCAGCTTGGAGTATTGTTGGATCAAATTATGGAAGCGGCGGCAGAGGTGTTGGTGATGGTGGTGGAGGTGTCAGTGATGGTGATGGTGGTGGAGGTGTCGGTGATGGTGATGGTGGTGTTGGTAGTGGTGGTGGAAGTGTCGGTGATGGTGATGGTGGTGTTGGTAGTGGTAGTGGGGGTGGTGCTGTGCTGCTAGATAGTCTAGTCTCCTTCCTTGGCGGCATGGTTCTGTCATAAGTTGTAAACCAATGTTCTTTTAGTGAAAGTATATTTATAGGAAAATATTTTATACATAAAGTATATTATTACGTTGTTTTCCGGTATGTTTACGATACATACGATTTTATACTTTTAATTGACCCAATACATTGGGTTATGAGGTAAAATGAAAGTATAAAATATTTTATTTGAGTTTCCTTGTTTCCAAGTATATGACCGTTTGTAAAAGTTTCACACATACTAATTTAGTCGGGACATAATTAATATATTTATGTTTTAAAAAGATCTTTATCGGTTACTTCATTAGTTGCAAAGTGCTTACCAGTCATATGTGATTAAGATATAATAGTCCTTCGAATAGATGACCCTAACTCCAAGACCACAACCAAACAAGGACAGGAAGTGAAACAAAGATACATAAATTCTAAGTCTATAGCATCTTAGTTACATATGACCTTAGCGCATCCACTTAGCAGCTATTGATCTATAAATAAAGACCTATTTAATTCTCAGATAATTTATTATAGTAACACAAAATACTCCTATAGTATTTGTAAATGTTTAGTTTTGAGTTCTTAAAGTATCCTTTGTAGTGTGTTATTAGGTTTGTTAGATTTGTTGCCCATCCTGACCATCCCCCGGTATATGCAAGTTAATTCCCGGACATATATAGTTGATCAGGCTATATTCTTCCCAGATTTAATCCACATATACTAAGGCATACTCAAAATGTTCAACTCTTCTTCTTTTGCTTTATGTTTTCGCTAGTTATGATACCATGCGAGCATGTAATGTATGTATGTATACTTTAATCAAGAAAATCATTTATTTTCTAAGAGTATATTTATTTGAAAAATGCACAAATCAGAGACTATTAGTCCTAATTGTGTTTATAGTTTGTATATCTTATGTGGTTTGATATACTTAATTCACTATAAACTGTGCTCTGATACCAATCTGTCACACCCCCAAACCAAGGATGGCGGAAACGTCCAGGGGTGGAGGACTTCATGTATAGTATCATAACAACAATTGTAATAGTAATTGAAGCAAACACAACCAACATATATATAATTGAAAAAGTTACATCATTGTATGAATTACATGTTTACGAATCAATTACAATATGTTGACAAAATATGAAATAGTAGACGCCTTAGCGCCCCATCCTCAAAAGCACTTGGTTACCTGTTTAATGATTTCCTGAGAATACAAGTTGTTTTGAAAGAGTGTCAACACAAAGGTTGGTGAGTTCATAAGCTTTTGTTTGGTATTATTAAAAGCCTTTCGTTTGTAAAAGTAGTATTTGTTTTAGAAAATCCAATATTTTCCTTAAAATGTATATGTAGTCTTAAATTCAAAGACCGAAATGTATAAGTAACTTTTCTTACTTATAATAAATAATGTAAGTTTAAATCGACATAAACTCGTTTAATTTTAATGAAGTTCCCGTAAATTCCAATATTTATTAATACTTTGTGTGAGTTTATTATAACCATGCTATGACCAAGGTTGCCTAAAACGACGTTCTTCGGGCGTCGGAAATGTTATGACATTTGTCACCCCAGACCTATCGGTCTAACTGTTGCATGCAGTTTAGGTGTGGGTTTGTCAAACCCAATATAGATCTATACACAAGTATCACGCTCTCCCTCGAGGAGACTCTGGTTATAATATAGGACTTATTTGTAAATTGAATCGAATGTCTCACAGAAGTCATTAACGAATTTACGTGTAGTGTAATGAAAACTTGGTACCGTATGGCCGTACCTTGCTTAATGAAAATATCATTTGTATAAATGTACCCTTTTTAAATGTATGTATTATGTAATGTATCATAAACTATACCTATTATAGTTTATCAACCAAGGGTAGTACGTAGTAATGTATGCAAACTATATTCAAAATAGTTTATTAAATGTTTGAATGTATCGGTTGTACTTTGATTATAATCACTTGTTATTCTTTATATTTTATATGTCCAAATCCATTTGTAAACTGATGTGTGTCTAAATATTAAGATAAAGTGTCATATATTGCATTAACATATAATCACATAAAGATATACACCTTGCTCAACATGTTACAAGGTGAAATGAAATTGACAGCAACTTTTTGTTGTATACAGTTTCTGTTACTGTTCTTAGAAAATTTATAGAAAAATCATCAAAGCTCTAAATCCAAATCCGCAAATTCTGAGAGTTTGGAATATGAGTCTAGTTTGTTCGTAAATTTTATCATGATTTTTAGTGATCTCTAACAGAGGTGAAAATGTTCATAATCACAGACTGGTCCGGGTTTGCCTCTGAAATGATAGGCAGTTTTGTAAAAATCACCATAAATTGTAGAAACATCATATGGAGATGTGCAAGTAGCCATTTTAAAGCTACGAGTTTGAACTACTTGCACCTGGAACAGTTTTGAAAACTAAAATATTTAAGTTGACCAAAACAGTCCGTGATCGAAGTTCATCTTTTCTGATGTAATCTGATAGAAAAAGTTTAATTGTGTTCTTGATGATTTTACTTGTATTCCCCCCCCCCCCCTTAAAACTTAAGAAAAACATGTAAATGTAGGGATATGAACTCACCTTATGTGATTTCAGTAGATGAAAGTGAGATAGAGGAAGTGTTCAACCCAAGAACACTAAGAAGATGTCTTGATGATTCGAGAATTTAACACCGAATAAGATGGAATTTGTGTAAGATATCAATGATTTGAGTAGAATGGAGTTTAATAATTATGTGAATGATGAAGATACTTACTAATTGAAGGAAGAAATCCCTGGAGAAAGCCTTGAAGTTCTTGAAGTTGAGAGAAAAGATGAGAGAATTTTGGAGAGTGTCCTTTGGTTGTTAAGTGTAGAATGAAAGAACTTTATGGAGAATGAGGAGAGAGGATCAATCCTCCAGCTCTTAGAACGTGGGAAGAGCTGGAGATGGGGTGTAAAGGTCCACTAAGGTGACAAGGAGTAGTGGGAAAGAGTGGATGATCATAGAGTGAGGTGGTGGTGGCTTGCTTTTGTCATAAAATAAGGAAAAGCAAATATTCCCTCAATAATTAGTCCAACCACCAATTCTTTTAATACATTTTTATAAAAAACCCTGGAGATTTATATATTTTGGGGCCTTAGTTTATAAAATAAAGTTTTGGGTTAAAATCTCACGTTAAAATAATGAAAAACGGAGTTAAAACGAAGTCGTAGTCGAAAAACCGGTAAAAAAGGGCCGTCTGCGAGAGAGATTTTGGAGAGATTTCAAATAGAAAGAGATAGAGTGAAAACGATTTAGAGAGGTTTCGTTTGTGATTAATTTGAGTGTCCGGCTTCACAACGCAAGGTTCGTAAACCCCGTTAAACCGTGTTTTAGTGTCGTACACAATCCCGATGATTGTGCAATAGTGTTTTATCGCTTTGGTTCGTTGTTTAGCACTGTTAAAGCTAAGGAAAATCAAACACATGAACTTTCCAAATGATGATTTCTCATTAAAATAGCGAATTGTATAGTGATTACATAACGTAAACCCTAACATACAAGGGTTATTGGAGTTGACCGGTTTGACTTGTTGACTTTGTTTGACTTTGACTTGACCGAAATTTGACGGTTGTCACAGTATCATCCAAAGTTTCACTTCAATCTTCAATCAAGTGGGTGATTCATCCTTTGAATAGATAATACATGACCTTAACTAGCCTTTTCCCTTCATTTGATCCATGAAAACACCTATTTGTTGTTAGATCACCAAGAACACCAAGAACACCAAGAACACACACTACTTTTGGGGCTTCTAACTACACTTTTAAGCCTCTTAATCGGGTATACACTTGCAGTAGCTTGTTATAAGCTAAAGACCCTTGAATTTACACATGAAAAACGCCATTTCATATGATCTTCAAGTGTGTACGGCCGCACACACCATGTGTACGGCCGCACACACCAAGTATAGCCGCACACACTCTTTTTAGGTCCAAAAATGGCAATGAACTCCATATAAGGCTAAAGCATGAAGTAAGAAACCTTCCTAGATGAGTCCTAAAGCCTTAAAATACGTTTTGGCACATTCCATAGGGAGTGTGCGGCCGCACACACACCCTGGCCGCACACCCTGTCCGCACACACACAAATAGTGTGTAATTTGACCATACACTCCCTTGTATAGCCATATACCCCTTATATACAATCATATATGGTTGTAACACTTCAAAATAAGTGTGTACTGGTCCCTAAGGTGGTTCAAATTCAATAATTAGTTGTTATAAGCACTAATTGTATTCATATATGTATCATTATATGTTAAATAGGATCCGCATGTGTGTTCAAGTCTTCACTTGACACTTAGCATCTTATACCATCCGTTCATCCAAACCACTCACTACAGGTGAGTTCATACCCCTTAATTAACCTTTTAAATGTTTTTAAATGCTT
This sequence comes from Lactuca virosa, assembly GCF_052849685.1. Classification (NCBI taxonomy): domain Eukaryota; kingdom Viridiplantae; phylum Streptophyta; class Magnoliopsida; order Asterales; family Asteraceae; genus Lactuca; species Lactuca virosa. The sequence continues at coordinate 242,594,886 of NC_136428.1, forward strand.
TTATGGGGGGAATACAAGTTGAACAATTTTAGTTATTATATCAATCACATGTGATTAATAACTACCAAACAAGTGGATTTCTTACTTTTCAAACTGTGTTATCAAACTGTTTTACAAACTCTTGTACATATCAAATACTTTTATTAAACTCTTTTAAACTTATTTTCTATTAAATGTGTACATATATAGATATAGTTATATAAGTAGGATTGAAAGGGCTTAGGACTGATAGCTCACCTTACTTCTTGTTCCTTCTTTGGTTGTGGACTTAGGGTATTAAGGTTATTTGTCCGAAGGTCGTTTGAATCCTAGTTATATATTATGTATATGTATATAGGTATAAAGGTTCCTTCTTTCATTCAGTTCAATACCTTTGGGTAGCAAGGGTATACACACATGTTCATACATTCAAACAACATTACTAGTAAGCTATAATAGGTATAGTTTAGGGAGATACTAATACTATTACTAGAACAATGAAACATACAAAGAGTCAGTTCATACATGAGTCAATACTATACAGAGAGAACATAACATACAGATAGAGAATACTATGATGAGAAACAAACAATACCATACAGAGAGAACATACATACATGCTAGACAGGGGGAGAACACACAATACAGCTAGCACATACATATACTAGAACATTACTACAGTTATGTGAGCCACGTAGCGGGGCATGGCATTACCTGTCATGACCGTTTTTGTATCCAGAATCTCCTCAAGTGGGGAGCGTATGAGTTTGTGTATAGATCTATACTGGATTGACTATCCTACACCTTGTTGCTCGCTACAGTGGGACTTGCAAGTCTACGGGTGCCAAACGTCATTTCTTCCGACGTCTTACATCGTCGCGTTCTATAGTCGGTAGTAGGATACAGGCCGATCACATGGTACTTTAAATAACAATTGGTTTAAGGTAGTTAGTACAGCAGTAGTTACTTAATACAACACTACAGTACTATTTCATTTTCCCATTGCATTCAATTTGTGATATTCACACAATAAAAAGAAATGTAAAAACTATATTTTTGGTTCATGATAGTCAGATTTGGGAAAATACATACTCTTACAAGAGACACACACACACACACTAGATGCCTTGGTAGAAGGCTACTTTTAGTAGGAAACATAGGGTTTTCTAGGGGAGTTCAAACAATTACAAACTTTTACAAACATTTTCAAACTTATACATTACAGACTTACAAACACTTTCATACAAATACAGACACTAATATACTTATGAACTCACCAGCTTTAAAGCTGATAAACTCTTTCAAAATAACTTGTATTCTCAGGTCACCAGTAGACAGGTACCGGTGCCAGGTTTTGAGAAGATGGAGCTCGTTCAAGACTCATCTTTTATTTTGATGTATATTTTTGGTGTCTATATAACTTGACAGAACACACTTGTATTAAATTATATTATTAATGCAATGGATGATGTTGTTGCTTGTTTACTAGTTTGCATTGTTGTGATATTCTACATGACGTCCTCCACCCCCGAACGATTCTGCCGTTCCGGTTTTGGGGTGTGACATTATTGAATATTTATTAAAATCAATTTCTAATAAATAATCAATTGTATCAAGTTGTTGTTAGTGTGACCATCAAGATCATATGTTAGTTAGTAATATCACTTTAATATGACTCTTGAGCATACACGATCTTTCACTCACTTTGTACTTTAACTCTTTCTTTTGCTATTAAATTCTGTGTGTCGAACTTCTCTTTCATTTCCGCCAACTCTTGTCCCTATTTTCCGCTTTATCAGCATGTCGTTGAGCGTGCTTCGCTTTCGTGGCCAGGAGATCTCTTCGATGTCGTCTGGGATCTCATCGGCGTTGAAGTCGATGTTAGTTCGTGCGTCGAAAACGTCAAAAAAACTTAAATTTCTTGATCTTTTCGATTAAATCTCCGACAATGTTGGAGTTTTAATCCATTTTGGATTGTTTCTCAACAACTCCCATGCTTTTCTAAAACAAGTTTGCTATAGATTCCATTGAATTTGGTGCACCAACGATTCATTAGAGTCCACTTCCCAAAAAGAAACTTTCCTCATATCATTTCTTTGATGCTCATTTTTTGACGTCCCACACCACGTCCGCCAAAGCGTACTCCTCATCCGATGTCCACCATAATGGAGGTTCTTCACTTTCCGCTACCCCTTTCCCTTTCCCTGTGCATTTTCCTTTCCCTATCCCTCTCCTACTACCTTCTAGTTGTGTTTCGGGAACGATATCTTCCAATGGTTGTGTGGGTGGTGATCGGGTGGTTGTTTGTGGCATGGAAGAAAAAGTATTGAAAATGTTTTATTGTTGATTTGGGTTATGGCCAACAAGGTTTTGTTGAATGTATGGTGATTTAGGAAATTACATTGGGGTGAGGTGGGATTAAAAAAGCTTCTTTGGAATTGTATTTAGGGTGACGTTTGAGAGTTGAGTAGGTTTACGTAGTTTTCAAATTACGCGAATCCTACCGGAGCGGATGTGTTTGTTTGTGGGTTTATGTTTGGTGGAGGGGTGTTTAGATTTTGCTCCATAATTTGGTTTAAAGGGGTATTGATTTTTGTAAATATTGAAAGAAAGAAAAGAATATTATATGTAAAATGTTATAAAGTTGTGTATTTATATAGATAAAATTGGGAAATCTCCAGAAAAGTCCTAAAATTTTACCCTAATTTACAAAAAAGTCTCAAACTAAATTTTGTTTACGAAAAAGCATGAATTACCTGTAAAAATGGCGATTTGACCCTTTTTTCCGGTTTACCGGTTTTATTACTTACTTATTTCACTAAAGTGCCATTATTTTACCCTAATTTGCGAATAAGTCCCAAAATAAAATTTACTGATGATCCATTTTTCTTTATATAACATATATTTTACCGGTTTCATTGTTGAGTCGGACGTCTAGTCATTAAATGAGATGATGAGATGGATATGTTGAGTTATATAATGTTATGTTTAGCATAAAACTTGATATCTTGATGTATTGTGTATTTTTTTGGAACATAAAATGCATCCAACGAAGACTACAATAATTACATAAACTAATAACAACTGCGTTATTTTTTACGTTTATAAGAAATATAAAATTGTTTATCTAATCTTATGTAACCCAATATATCCATCTCATCAAACATCAACTCATTTTCTGTCATTTTTTCTTTGAAAAACACATTTTATTGGTTTTATTGCTGACGTAGATACATAGTCATAAATGAGCCGATGAGATTGATATCAAATTTTACAGTAAATGTAGCATTATATAATCCATCGTATCCATCTTATCAACTAATTTAATGACTAGGTGGCTAAGTCATCAATGAAACCGATAAAATGTATGTTACATGAAGAAAATGGTCAAATCATCAGTAAATTTAATTTTGGGAATTATTCGCAAATTAGGGTAAAATAATGGAACTTTAGTGAAACAGGTAAGTAATAAAACCGGAAAACCGGAAAAAATGGGTTAAATCGCGATTTTTACCTGTAATTCATGCTTTTTCGTAAACAAAATTTAGTTTAGGACTTTTTCGTAAATTAGGGTAAATTTTATGACTTTTCTGGAGATTTCCCGATAAAATTAATAGGTAATTTTTTTTTTTTTTTGAATTTGACCATTTGTCAACAGTAACAAACGTTTGGAAAAGAAAAAAGTAACGTGTTGTCTCCCATTATCGTCACAACGCAACTGACGTTAACGCCGGCCGAAGACGGTGTTGGTGGCGTTATATCGGCGTTCAAGTGTCTCCACGTAGGCAATAACGCTCCTTCATAGGCCCATACCCAACACTCAAATAATTTGGAGTCCGGTGGAGCACGTAACCTGATGCACAGGGTTGTCACGTGTTTTATGAGAAGCCACATGAAGTAGTACCATATCAAAGGTTTTTTGCAGGACCCACATTAAGTGACATAGGCAAACAACCTAATTCTAGACCATGTCGACTGACTTTTCAATTATTTGGATAACGTTTAAACAACTTGTTTTGTCCTAATATGTTTGTCTCTTAGCAAGTGTTAGATAGGAAAACATTATTTTTGGATGTGTTTATCGGTCAATTTTATTACTACTATAAAAGATAAATTAAATAAGTTTTTGAGTGACATTATTTTTAGACCATGAGAAATTCATATTCTTGTTAGCGGGGCGAGGTAAATTACGAACTCGTTTTTTTACCTTTAATTTAATAAAATATATTTTTAACTATACATTTATTGACTTATAATACAAGGTTATAGAAAAAAAAAAGTTATTTATTTATTTATTTATTTATTTTTTTTTTTTTGAACAGCAAATCTATTCTATTCTACTCCTATATAACACCTAAATCTCCACCTATGTCTCTCACGAGACTTAAACCCTCGACCTCAAAAAGTTATTTATTTAAAATATAAATTTCATATATGCTATAATTATATCATAATTTGTAATTGGGTCATTTATCTTCGGCAGAATTGGTTGGAAGTTTTAATGTTTATATATATATATATATATATATATATATATATATATATATATATATATATATATATATATATATATATATAAACATTAAAACTTCCAACCAATTCTGCCGAAGATATATATATATGTGAGTGTTCGACAAAATAGTTCAAAATTTTTAAAACATGTAAAATTATTTAAAATGATTTATCTAAAGCATGTCATTTATTTTAATAAAAGGTAATTATGTCTTGTAAAATTATAAAAGATGTTTTTTCTTAAAATATATTTAAATTAACTTTACGATTTGGAGCTTTTTGTTTAGCTAAAAGTTATAAACTACCATTAGCCAAAAGAAGCTTTTTATTTTTTCCGAGTTTTTTTTTAAATTGTGAAAGCTATAAGCGTCCAAAACTTGTGTGGAACATCCCTAACTATAAATCTCACTATAAAACAATAAACTTTATCCATTGTACATATTTCACAATATATCATTATAATTGGATATTATACGTTTAACGATTTCACACATTATTGACGGCTCCGAAGAGACTTTGGTTGTCTTCTCAAAAATGTTTTTTTCGGCGATCTTAATTATTGAAAGACACACATTTTCCATATTCTTGTATTCTCTTTTCTAGATATTTCTTCCTTTTCTCTCTTCTCCGAAACAATTCAATAAATCGGTGTTCAGATTCAGTGATTTAGATGTCTTTTTCTTGAGGTAATCATACATAAATGTGTTTGTGTTTATCAGAAAACCTAAAAGTGATGTATTTGTTGTTGTTGAAAATTGATTTGTGTGTGTCGTTAAAACTGACTTGTGTCCATGCCTATAACTCGATAAGAGCTTCAAGAACCCATAATTTAAGGGATTCAATTCCAGGAACAGATCTAAAAGTCGAATTTGTTTGTCTTTGTTTTTGACCAATTTCTCTTACACGCTAAAAATGCCAAGAACATATAACGTGTTCATATTTTTTTAGGCTTGATTTTGGTAGGTTTCATCAGAAAGAATATCGGTGGGTTACATTAAAAAAAATATTTGGGAAATCGACAGTTTATATAAAAAAATTTATTGGATTTAGAAAAATTGAGAGTTCAAGAGAGCTGGAAAAATATGTTTGAGCTCATTAGATTTTTTCTACTCTCTTTGTTCTTGTCCTTGTCGTTGCTTTTGTCACGAGTTCATAATAAATGTCTTTTTCTTGAGTTCATCATAAACATGTTTGTATTTACCAAAAAAAATCATGTTTTGCCATAGAAGATTAATTGAAAATTCATGTATGGCTGAAAACCTAAATCAATAGGGTATCAAACTATATGTGTGAATGTGTCAAATGAATCAACTGGATAAGTGACATACTGTGTTAAATTGTTATAGAACATGAAAAAAAGCATCAAGATTGTCTTCTTTTTTTGAAGAAGGATGTTCAATGTGATGACATATTGAATTGTTTGTTAGGATTAAAATGGAAAAACATATAAAAGTGGAGGGTGATTTATGAACTATTGAATACTTTTTCTGGAAAAAGTTGTAAAATTTCTGAAAATTTGATCCTGTGATTTGTGACATTTCTGTTATCATGTTATATGTTGGAATCCTAAGTCGAGTAGGACTTGGAGACCAAGTAAACTTGGGGCTTAAGCAAGTTGGTTTAAGTTTCCTAATCTTATTCTACAAGTTGGTAGTCTAGGAATATATATATATATATATATATATATATATATATATATATATATATATATATATATATATATATATATATATATATATATATATATATATACCGAGGCATGAGACTATGCAGAAAACATTATTGAGTTTTGAGTTATATTTTCTCAATAAAATTGGAAAGTTATTCCACTATGTTTTATGTTATCTGATTAGAATTGGTATCAGAGCTTGAGTTAAGAAGCTATGAGATTGAGTTGTTTACCTATTGACGAGCTAGGTCAATATGTCAGACGTAGAAGATGGTGCATGGCCTCCTCCGGTAAGAGTGAAGGAGGTTGGGACAACCACAATCACATGTACGATGCTTTCTTCCACCAACTATACCGTCTGGGCACTAAGGATGAAAGCAGTGCTCAGAATTCACAAAGCATGGACAACGATTGATCTAGGAACAGACGATAATGAAGAAAAAAAATTACTTGACAATTGGATTGATGTACCAAGCAATACCGGAATCATTGATTATGCAACTTGGAGACGTCGAATCAGCTAAAGTCCTCTGGAACTCGATCAAAGCAAGGCACGTCGGCGCCGATCTGGTGAAAGAAGCCCGACTTCAAACCCTAAATTCTGAGTTCGACAGATTGATGATGTCAGAGAAAGAATCAATCGATTCCTTTGTCGGGAAATTGTCAGGAATCGCCTCCAAATCAGCATCATTGGGACAAACCATCGGAGAATCGAAGATGGTGAAGAAGCTGTTAAAATCCGTACCAAGAAAGTTTCTTCAGATCGTGTTGTCGTTCGAGCAGGTCCTCTATTTGAAGACATTCGGGTTCGAGGACATCTTTGGGCAGTTGAAAGCTTACGAGAGAGGGTGAAGGAGGCGGATGACGGCGGAGAAGGATCGAAGGTGCTGTTTGCCGATGGTGGAAGTGGGAATCGGAACTGGAGAAGAAAGGGGAATGCAATGGAGTCTTATGGTGCCACTAGGAATAAAACTCATGGGTTTAATGGATCAAGTGGATCTGGATCCGGATCCGGTGGGTTATCTGGGTTAGGCAGGCCCAACGGGAATAATAGGGTTTCTCAAAGTGGTAATCAGTCCAATAATACTAGCTTAAATCAGCCCATCAATTGTAATGACCCAAACCAGAAAAATAAGAATAAGAAAGACCGATCCAAAATTATTTGTTACCGGTGCGATAAACCGAGCCACTTCGCATCTCAATGTGTCCCACCCCCAAACCAGAACGACGGAAATGTTCGGGGGCGGAGGACTTTAGGTAAGTATCACAACACATGCAATATAGTAATCAAAGTACAAACAACCATTGCATTAATAAGTATAAGTTTTACATAAGCGTTTAAACATTACATATTCAAACACTGAAGTAGGTACAGGAGAAGACAAGAGTCACGGTACGGTACTAGGTAGTCTTCTCAAAAGCTTCGGGAGTGTGCTTGTCTACTGGATTCCTGAGAATACAAGTTATTTGGAAAGAGTAGATCAGCATTTAAGCTGGTGAGTTCATAAGTATTTTAGTTCTGTTAAGTATACCCTAAGTTCTTTGAATAAGTTCACTGGTTTCTCCAGGAAATCCTATATCTCCTGAGGTGATTAACTGATAACCTCAATAGTTTCCCTCTGTAATTACTTAGTTTATACTAAATATACATAACATAATATTGAATTGACAGTTAAATGGGTGTATCTGCCCTAAGCCCACAACCAAACAAGGAACAGGAAGTAAGGCGGAAGTCACACATTTCACTGTCAATCGGATATTACTTATGTACAACTCTGATGTAATAACTAAGGAATTATAGAATTAACCACTAAAGGTCTTTTATGTTATACTAGTTTACAAAGATTGAATGACTAAGTTTCATTTGATAAGTGGTTTAATCCCATAAACCGTTTCATTTGTAAAAGTAGTTTAATCCCATAAACCGTTTCATTTGTAAAAGTGTTCTTAGTTATATCTGTTCCTTAGTATTAATCCTGGAGAGTATTGTATTATCCATAATACTGCCTTGTGGTTTTAAATGTTCAAAACCAGAAGTACAATACATGGTTTCATGATACGTAGCTTTTACTGTAAGTAAAAACTACTGAAGGTATATCTGGTCGGGATGTAATTAACTTTTCTTACTATTATAAGAGAAGTGTATTACTTTGTAATTCACTCGTTGTTTTATCCATGTGAGTCCTATTAACCATACTAATATGACGAAAATGCCTGCGGCGACGTTCTTCAGGCTTCGGAACGGTATGATATTTGACACCCTAGGCCTGCCGGCCAAACTGTAGCGAACAGTAAAGGTGCGGAATTGTCAGTCCTATATAGATCTATACACAAATTCACGCTCTCCCTACAAGAGATTTTGGCTAATAGTTCAGGACTTAAAAAGGTTGTACTTAGATAAGTACACCGTGAAGGGTCTCACAAATTTATTGTTTCAACGAGATTTCCGATGTATTATTATTATTACCCGATGAATGCTAACTCTGGTACTTTGTATCGTACCCTTGGTTAATGCAAACCCGGTAAGATGTATTATTACCTCGAGTTTGCTAACTCGGGTACTCTGTATAGTACCTTTGCTAATGCCAACCCGGCAAAATGTATTATTACCCGTGATTGCTAACTCTGATACTCTGTATATCGTACCTTTGTTAATGCAAACCCGGTATGATGTATTATTACCCGTGATTGCTAACTTTGGTACTCTGTATATCGTACCTTTGTTAATGCAAACCCGGCATTACCACGTGTTTGCTAACCCTGGTACTCTGTATCGTACCTTTGTTAATGCAAACTAGGTATGATGTATCTTTACTTCTTTAATATGTTGTTCGTGTATTAAAGGTATTATACATATCTTGGTATAGTTGAATGAATTTTGGTAATTTCCTTGGAAAGTATACAGTTGTAAATCATACTTGTATCTTTAGTTTTGAATGATAAATTATACCTATTATAATTTATATGTTCTATCTGATTAGCATGGTTTCTCATGGATGAACACCTTTGCTCAGCCTGATACAAAGGTGGTAATACCAAAAGGAATAACCTTTTGTACTCATATATGTATAAACATATATATATATAATTAAGAAGGAAACGACCTTCGGACAAATAATACAACCCTAATTCCACATCCAAACAAGGAAAAGGATATACGATAATTCATTAGTCCTAAGCCCTTCAAATCTTATTTATATATTTATACATATATAAACATGATTTTGGCATTTATAATTTGAAATAGTTTATAAAACATTTTTCAAAGAATTTAACGGAGTTTTTACATGACTTTAAAGATTTAACATGACTTCACGTTATTTTGAAAGTATTTGGTAATTCTTAAAAGCATACGGTAATTCTTTGTGTGATTATTATCACATACAGTTATTAACACAATTTAATATTGTGTTAAACTTGTATTCCCCCCCTAAAAAGCATATAAAACCATTTAAAAAGGTATATTATAGGGGTATGAACTCACTTTGATAAACGGTGATTCGGGCAGCGTTTCGTTTCCCGTAAAGAGTTTATTTAACGAGAAACCGGCTCAAACCGGGTAGAGATTCGACAGGAGAGAGGTTACTTCTCGGGAATCTTGGGGCTTCGAGGCTTGCTTAGGGTTCGAGACTTGATACCGGGGCTTTAGGGGTTGTATATGAGTTTGTGGAAGTGGAAAATGTGAAAGAGAATGAAAATTGGGGTGAAAAGTGTAAAAAAATATGGAACCCTCGCATGCTTTATATAGTCCGAAGGTTCGGACCCGAGCCTATGCGAGGCTGCCACGCATCGGGCAGATGGCGAAGGGAGGGGGCTTCTTCGGACCGGAGGCTCGCTGCTGGCTGGCTCGGATTGGATCGGACTTCGGTCCAATAGAAGGAGGACACGTGTGAAGGAGGGTGTCCGAGGGGTGTCTCCGGGGCATCTCATGCGAAGCTGTTCGCTTCTTAGTGGACCTCGGTTGCGGTCCAATCAGGAGGTGCCACACATGGCTTCGGTCCACTCAGCAGCTGCCACGTGCGAGGTGACGTGTCACATGCGAAATTACCCGGTTTTTCTTAATTTTCTTTATTTTTGTGCCAAAACTTGCGAAAATCATAACTTTCGCATACGAGCTCCGTTTTTGGCGTTCTTTATATGCACGCGTAGGTAAAATCATACTCTACGACGTTTGTTTAGACTTCGTCGGCTAACTTTGACTTTATTTTTAATATTATTATTTTAAACAGACCGGGACGGGAATCCGTTAAAAATTCATAACTTCATCATACGACGTCCGTTTTTGTCTGTCTTTTTACCGTTGTGCTACTTTTGACGAGACCTTCGATTCTCGTTTAAGTTGCGTCGGCTAAATATCGATCGATTTATATTTTGAATTTTTAGCTGTCTACTGCTAAACCGAAACTTCGAAAAATCATAACTTCCTCATACGAAGTCGGATTTTCACGTTCTTTTTATGAACGTTCTCGGTTTAACATATTCTACAAGTTTTATTTAGATTGTTAAGGCTAAAAATCCTTTTATCGAAAATTCGCTTTTTACACTGAACAGTGTTGTGCCGGTTTTACCGCGGATTTTCGATTGGTCATAACTTCTTCGTTATAACTCGGATTTCAGTGTTCTTTATGTTTTTGGAAACCTTGTTACAAACTCTACCACTTGGTTCATCCCAATTATGATTATTGATCATTTAATTTTTGACCAAACTTTGACTGGTGTCACACAATGTCCGGACCGAATTAAAAATTTTCAAGAAAGTAATTTTGCTGAATATGACGATAAGGACGAGACCGTATTTTTACACGAGACCGTATTTTTAAACGAAGAAAAAGTGATACCGTCTCGATACAACTCATAAGATGACGATGTGTGGTATTTGGATAACGCGCCAAGCAATCACATGATGGGAAATCGGTCATTTTTCTCCGAACTTGATGAATGCATAACCGGGAGGGTTAAATTTGGAGATAATTCGTGTGTAAAAATCAAGGGAAAAGGTGTTATACTTTTCCAAGGCAAGAGGGGTCAACAAATGCTGATGATGGAAATTTACTACATACCGGATCTCAAGAACAATATGATTAGTTTCAGACAAGCAACCGAAGTCGGGTGCGATATTCGAATGAAAGACAACTATTTGACAATGCATGATGTCGATAATTGCTAATTAATGAAGGTACAAAGAACTCCAACCCTCCTTTATAAAATAAAATTACAAATCGGAGTACCTATTTTCCTTCATTTGATCCGTAATATACAAAGGAAAGCCAAAAGCGAAGGAAGCTCTCTGGGTCCCTACCGACGCTGGGGTGCGATGGCATGCAAGACTTGGGCACATCAATTTCGAGTCAATGAACAAGATGTCCAAGAGGGGTCTAGTCAAAGGGGTACCCCAATTTGATCATGACAATCAGTTGTGTGAGTCTTGCTTGGTGGGCAAGCAAACAAGAAAGTCATTCCAGACTATGACGACATACAAAGCAAAACGACCATTGGAATTAGTTCACGGTGATTTATGCGGTCCGATCACGCCGACAACCAAGGGTCAAAATCGGTATATTTTTACACTAATTGATGATTTTTCACGATTTATGTGGATTTATCTCATGAAAGAAAAGAGTGAGGCGTTTACACACTTCAAAAAATTCAAAGCTTTAGTGGAGAATGAAATTGGAAAGCCTTTGAAGGTGTTTAGAAGTGATCGAGGAGGTGAGTTTACTTCTCTCGAGTTTAATTCTTTTTGTGATCGAAACAGAGTCAAACGCCACCTTACCGCCCCATACTCTCCACAAGAAAAAGGAATTGTGGAACGAAGAAACCGAACACTTATGAACATGGCATGAAGTATAATGAAGGCAATGCATGTTCCAAACTACTTATGGGGAGAAGCAGTAAATCACTCTACAAATCTAATCAATCGGGTTTACACAAGGGTCCTTGGTGATAGAACTCCATACGAAAAGTTGTATAAAAAAAAACCAAATTTAGAAAATGTTCGTATATTTGTGTGTCTAGCACATGCAAAAGTTGAACCGGTTAATCTAAAGAAGTTGGATGCAAGATCAAGACCACTAGTGCATGTTGGTTCCAAACCGGGTACGAAATCTTATCGATTATTTAACCCGGTGACATGAAAAATAACTGTGAGTCGAGATGTTAATTTTGATGAAACCAAAGGGTAGGATTGGATTAAAGAAGCTGGAACCAACAATGAAGAACCGGGCTCATTCATAATACCATGGGACTACCCAAAAGGCGAGATGAGCAACAATCAAGCAAACAAGGTAAACAATGACCCAATGGAACCGATTGAAATGGATCATGAGATTGGAGACAGAGCGAAAGTACAAGATATAGAACAACCACGTCCGGTCAATAATAATGTTCAATAAGGAGCTGCAAATCAAAGGCCCTCGAGAACAAGAATACCTCCAAGATGATTTCAAGATTATGAGCTTAATCTTGATAATCTCGAGGAACTTCTTCTAACAACCAATGATGAGCCGGTATCGGTTGAAGAAGCGAAGAAAGAACCAAAGTGGGTCAAATCCATGGATGCGGAAATCAGTTCGATAAACAAAAATAATACTTGGACTCTCATGAACAAGCCTATGGGGTTGAAGCGAATCAGACTCAAATGGGTGTTCAAATTAAAGAAAAATGCAGGTGACACCATTAATAAATATAAGGCAAGGTTGGTTCCTGAAGGTTACTGCAACAACCCGATATCGACTTCCAAGAAGTATTTGCTCTGGTAGCTCGAATCGAAACCATCCGGTTTCTTATAGCCTTAGCTGCTGTAAATGGGTGGAAGCTACACCACTTAGATGTTAAAATGACGTTCTAACATGGAGAATTGAAAGAAACCGTTTACGTATCGCAACCGGAAGGCTATATAAATAAAGTTAACGAGCATAAAGTGTATTGCCTTAAAAAAGCACTATATGGTCTAAGACAAGCACCTCAAGCATGGAACACGAAGCTTGACGGGATTTTGAAGAGTATGAAATTTCAAAATTGCATGAAAGAGCCATCGGTGTACCGGAAAAGTGAAGGATCTAACTTGCTAATTTTAGCAATTTATGTTGATGATTTATTTGTCACAGGTACAAATTTGAGCATGATCAAGAGGTTCAAATTAGAGATGTCCAAGAACTTTGAGATGTCGGATCTTGGAAGATTGACTTATTACCTTGGCATTGAAGTTAAGCAAGAGGAATCGGGGATTACTATAAACCAAGAAGCATATGCTCAACACATTCTTAAAGAAGTCGGTTTATATGATTGCAATCCGACCCACATTCCAATGGAACCGGGAAATAAATTGTCAAAGGCCGAAGATGAACCCGAAATCGACCCGACACAATATCGAAAGGGGGTAGGATATCTTCGATATCTCTTGTAAACAAGACCCGATATGGCATATGCGGTTGGAGTTGTTAGCCGATACATGCAAAGTCCAAGAGAATCACATGGTGGTGCAATTAAACATATCCTAAGGTACTTACGGGGAACAATGGGATACATAATCAAGTACGAGAGGATGGGACAAAAGCGACTTATTGGTTATAGTGATAGTAGTTATAATGTTGACCCGGATGACAGAAAAAGCACAACCGGTCACATTTTCTACTGCGGGTCATCTCCGATAACATGGTGTTCGCGAAAGCAAGATATCGTTGCTTTATCATCTTGCAAGGCGGAGTTCATGGTAGCCACGACGACCACATGTAAAGCAATATGGCTTCAAGATTTGCTCGGAGAAATCAAGGGCAGAGCTTTATAGGGGCAAGGGGGGTTGTGCCCCCCCCCCCCCCCCCCCCCCCCCCCCCCCCCCGATTTTTTTGTTAGAAATAGCCCTCTACTTTAATTTTATACATATTAGGCCCAAAAATATAAAATTTTGGCTATGGCCCTCCCTGTTCACCGATTTTAATACATATTATATCCCCCCCCCCCAAATCAAATGTTGAAGCTCCGCCCCTGAGAGAAATCATGAACAATGCGCAAGAGAAACTGGTTCTTAGAGTTGATAGCAAGTCGGCTATCGAACTAAAGAAAAATCTCATTTTTCATGGAAGGAGTAAACACATTCACATGAGGTTTCACTTTATTCGTCATTGTGTTGAAAACAAACAAGTGGAGGTGGAGTTCATTCCCGGTGAAGAACAAAAGGCGGGCATTCTTACAAAACCGCTAGCTCGAACCAAGTTCAAGGAAATGCGGAGCTTGATCGGGATCAAATAAGTCTCTAGAAGGACTTAGAGATTCGGGGGTAATTGTTGGAATCCTAAGTCGAGTAGGACTTGGAGACCAAGTAAACTTGGGGCTTAAGCAAGTTGGTTTAAGTTTTCTAATCTTATTCTACAAGTTGGTAGTCTAGGAATATATATATATATATATATATATATATATATATATATATATATATATATATATATATATATATATATATATATATATATATATATATATATATATATATATATAGAGAGAGAGAGAGAGAGAGAGAGAGAGAGCTAGGTTCAGGTGTTCTAAGTAAGTATTGTGTTATTGTATGCATAAATATGGGCCAATCAAAATTAAATAAAAATTTAAATAATTAAATAAATAAACAAGGGTATTTAGTATTTTGATAAATAGCTTCCACAAATAGTCCCTATAATAATGCTAGCATTCACTTTTAACCTAATTTTTTTTTCTTATATACAGCCGTCATCAGTCAAACACCTTCTCTCACTCTCTCCGTTCAACTCCGACTGTAAAACCATCCTTTATTGGCGATACACCAGAGGATCTCGATCCAGAGAAATGGCTCCCCAAATGTCTTTGTCGCATTCTGATGCTCTGAAGATCGTCGACGCTGATGAGGAATCAAAATCAATTGTGGTTTTAGGGTTTCTCTTGATCATCTGCAAATCGTAAGTGATTCTGTGCTCTGTTGCTTTCGCTGTATTTTACTTATCTGCCCGATTCCGGTATTGATGATTATGTTCACGGTGCTTTTCTTGTGTCGATTTCTGGTCATCGACATGTGTATATCTGTTGTTGAATTTTTGAAGTATTTTTTTAAGTCGATGAATTGTTGCTTCATAATGGTCATCTGTTGTTGTTGGACATAATCGATGATCATGATTTGACTTTATGCCACGAAGCCATTTCCCTTATATTAGAATCTTTAGATTTATGTGGTTTTGAGTAATGAGAAGTGATGATAAAAATTCAATAATCCACGAAGGACGCACTGGTGGTAGGTTTGCTTTTATGCTTTATCAGGAATTTACCCATATGATTTCATTTTTCTTCAAATATAGAAGGGTTTTACTTGCACTTTTTCGGTTTTGATCATGCTCACTTGATGTTAGAGTTCTACCACTGTGATAACTAGACCTAAATTAGGGTGCTTTTTATGCCTTGTTTTATATATTGTTATACAATTTAGAACACGAATAATGGTTTTCCTTTATTTAACATCTTACAAATTTTCCCTTATTTAAGTTTTCCTTCCATTTCCCTAGTGCATTCATTTTCTCATTAATTTTTAAACATCATTTATCCAGACAACTGAATTGTATTTCTTCGTTTATAGTATTCTATCAGAAAGTTGTTTTGATGCACACCAAGCGCTCGCTAAAATGCTTCAACTGAATGGTATTTCTTCGTTTATAATATTCTATCAGAAAAGAATGTTTTTTATGATAATCATGAACATATTCTGTTAGAATGCCCCGAATTAATATAATTATTGGTAAAAGAATTCCAATTCTACCATAATGGAATCACGAATTCCAATTATGTTGGAATGGAATATTGATATTTTCTCACTAATTTATTCATTGGATTTGTTTCCACAGAAGCTGATGCTTGAAGAACGGACCACGAAATTTGAACAACGCCTCTTAGCAACATTATTCTTTTAGAATGAATTAGTGTATATGTTAGATTTTGATGTTTTTTTCCCGATTTGAAAGTTTTTAGTTTTATTCTTTAACAATAAATGTAATTCTTAGCAATTGTTACATGGATTCTATAAGAAATAATGTAATTTTTGTTTTAATTCTTCAATTGCTGATTCGAGAATTTGTTATTCTACAAGAAATTTTTAAAGTAATGATCAAGAAATATGTTCAAAAATATTTTTATTATTTTATGGTTCTAGAATATTTTTATTTTTGAACATACTCAAACATATTATGTCAGAATGTTCGAATTAAAAACCTTATAATTTGTAAAATCGTATTTTTAAAATTAATAGA
This sequence comes from Lactuca virosa, assembly GCF_052849685.1. NCBI lineage: Eukaryota > Viridiplantae > Streptophyta > Magnoliopsida > Asterales > Asteraceae > Lactuca > Lactuca virosa. The sequence continues at coordinate 242,611,302 of NC_136428.1, forward strand.
ATCTATGATTCCTTAAAATATGCAAATTTTCTTTATTAAATCTATATTAATTGACTAAAATACCATTCTAGTTAAATTTGATGGTATTTTTCAATTATATTTAATTCAATAATACGTATTAATCACTTTATTAAAATAAATAAAATGATTGGCCCACATTTATGCATACAATAACACAATGATTACTTTGAATATAATAACCTAAGCCTATATATATATATATATATATATATATATATATATATATATATATATATATATATATATATATATATATATATACAACGAGGCATGAGACTATGCAGAAAACGTTATTGAGTTTTGAGTTATATTTTCTCAATAAAATTAGAGAGTTATTCCACTTTGTTTTGTGTTATCTGATTAGATTATAACCAACTATTTTGATACAAGATAACATCAGCAGTCGATGCAATGGAAATTGAAAATTAGTAAAACTTAAGTGCTATGGATTTAGTGTTTGAATTACAAACACCTAATGTTCAGTTGGTTCAGGTTGAAAGTGTGCATATTCCTCATAAAAATATGGATGATGCAAAGAGTATGTTGATCATAATGCTAGTACCTGAAAGAGGAAAATTAGAGTTTTACATTGCACTTGTTCTTTTATTTTTTTATTATAATGTCGTTTGAGTAATTTGCTATGTTTTTGACCTTAGTCTACTATGATTAATGGAATTTTGGCTTTTATGATGGTATGTTGTGATTCATATTAATTAATTATAGTATATTATGACAAATTGAATTGATTAAGTTAAAGTGCCTTCGATCATGCCACCAATGAATCAATAGAAAACTTGTTATAAGGACAACATAGTTAGACATTTTATTGATGCCGACATGATTTCCAAAACTATCATTGTTTACTTTTTTTTATTTTTTTATTTTTTTGTATTTTATGACATTCAATAAATGAATTAGTGAATCAAATAAGTATTGAATTAGTGGAAAAGTGGCTTAGAAAATACAATTGATCTGAATGAATTTAGCACTAAGTCCGTGCCAATTTCTTCTAAAATCTATACTTTTGTCCCTTACCAACCTTCGATAACAAGCAACCTTGTTATTGAGTACAAAGACCTTTTAAAAATTACTATTTTTGAATTTTGTTTGTACTAGTGAGGTTTTTTCTTTGAATTAAGTATTCAGTGAATAAATAGAGGAATGAATTAGTGACCCCAAAATAAAGCAAAAATCGTTCAAAATTATGTCCAAATGGCAGCCGAGGGAAAAAAGCCAACTAAACATAAAGCATCATCAATATCTAAAAACAAAAAAAGCAAGAGGAATACAGGATTATAGCCAAAGAAAACAAGTAATGAATCATAATAAGAAATATATTAAATTAAATCAAATTAGCATTGGTAAATAGGTAACCACCAAAGACAATGTCATAACCAAATAACAAAATTATGGCTAAACATGGACTAGTGAGCAGTTTGATGCATAAAACAATCTAATATAAGAAACTAATTTTGAATTTGATCCTCGCGAGATGTTCTATTGTGTCGAATTTCATCTTCTCTTCAACAGGTAAATTATTATATTTTGGCAAGTAGCTATACACAAATGGTTTGTGAATGTTCACGTCTCAGGTCAATATTTATTTCCTAAATCATCTAGTTGTATCCAAGGTTCTAAATAACGCGACATGTCGGCGCCAATGCGTGCCATGGCGTCAAGGCACTTGAGGAAATGCTTTTGTAATATTCACCAACTTTTGGTGTAGGCGTCCCGAAACCGACCTAGGCGGCTGTGTAAAGCTTGGCACCCAAATAACGTGGTAAGGCACGAAAAGGCCCAATTTTTTTGGCCTTCTATGGAGCCGAGGTTCCGACATGCTTTGCGAGTAGCCCGTAGTCATCGCGGGTGAACCTGCATGGCCACAAAGGGGTTTTTGTTCCTCCTTAGATTTGATCTAACGATATAACATGCTTTTGTAATATTCACCGACTTTTGGAAAGATGACACTTTTGTAAACTTTTAGTATGATTGTATATCGGTGACAATATGTTAGATTAAATATATATATTGACATGTCAAAACATTAGGATTTTGTTAATATATGGCTTGTTTATATAATTGGATGATAGTAAAAATATATAGACGCATATAAAATTATAATCACCTTGATTAGATGAGTTATGCATTAAATAATTTATAATAGTTATGATACAACAAACTATTCTAACATATAGGATAAACAATGATATACAAAAATCGGATCCTATAAACTAGGATAAGATAAGTTGAACTCTATTACCCCCCGCAAGCGAAGGAGGGGAAGCACAACTCGAAGCTTGGTACAAATTTCTTCAAAAGTGGTCGAGGAAGACTCTTGGTGACGATGTCGGCAAGCAGAAGATGAGTAGAGACATAACGAGTGTGAAGCTTTCCAGATAACACCAATTCTCGAACAAAATGATAATCAATGTCAATGTGTTAAGGTCGTTTGTGAGAAATTGGGTTTTGGCTAAGGAATAGAGAACTGTGATTGTCACATAAAATAGTAGTATGACCTGACGGGGGAACATACAACTCACGTAGGAGATGAGTAATCCATATAATTGCAAAGATAGTGTTAGCTAATGCCCGATATTCAGACTCACTGCTGGAACGAGACACGGTTGGTTGTTTCTTAGCACTCCAAGAAACTAAATGGCCACCTAGAAAAAGGGAGTAGCCATACATAGAGCGCCTAGTCTCAATACAGATCGAGCCCAATCTGCATTGAACTATCCCAAAATAGTTGGAGAAGAGGCATGAGAAAAGGAAAGACCATAAGAAATGACACCTTTAACATAACGCATAATTCGTTTGACAGCTTGAAAGTGATCCCCTATTGGAGCATGTAGGAACTGGATGACCTGATTAACATCATAGGAAAGATCAGGTCGAGTAATAGTGAGATATTAGAGAGCCCCGAAAAGAGACCGGTACTTTGTAGGATCTGAAAAGGAGTGCCTTGACAGACTGGTGAAATAAGTAGAGGTGGATAGATGCGTGGAGAGGGCTTGGCATCTAACAAGTGAGCTCGAGCAAGGATGCCATGAGGATACTTAGATTGACTGAGAAAGATGCCATTTTTATGATAGGAAACTTCAAGACCAAGAAAGTAATTCAATCGTCCAAGATCTGTGATGAGAAACTCTTTATTTGGTCGAGTAATGAAGTTTCGAATAACAGAAAGATCATTTCCAGTAAGAAGGATGTCATCCACCTAAACTAATAGATAAAGAAGGATAAAATCATTTTTAAAAACAAACAAGGATGGATCATCTCTATTACATGAAAACCCGATGCTTAATAGAAAAGAGTTGAGTCATTAAAACCAGGCTCGTGGTGCTTGCTTAATCCCATAAAGATCTTTCTTTAACCAACAAACATGATTTGGAAAACGAGAATCACCAAACCCCGGTGGTTGCTCTATATAGACAGTGTCGGAAAGATGACCACTTAAAAATGCATTTTTAACATCAAGTTGATGTAAGGGCACCTGTGTAACATAGCTAGTGAAAGAATGATGCGTACAGTAGATGCCTTGAGAACAGGACTAAAGGTAGTAGAATAACCGAGCCTTTGTACTTGAGTGCATCCTTGAACAACCAGACGACATTTAAACTTATCAATACAACCATCTACATGAAATTTAGTTCTAAAGACCCACTTAGAACCAACAATGTTAGATTGAGGTGGTCTAGGCACAAGATCCCAGGTTGAATTAAGTTGTAATGCCTTTATCTCATCACACATGGCAAAAAACCACTTTGGATCCTTTGTTGTCGATTTAAACCCTTTAGCAAACCAATCACTAGACTAAGAGGCAGATCTACATATCACTATCGCATAACAACATCCTATATACCAGGAATCAATACGAAAAGATCAATACATCATAGCAATATCCTTTAAACATGGATACATAACTCAGTGGGTCGGCATTGGTGCCTTCGACCAATAAGTACAGTGAGGGAAAACTCACCTCTTAGTCTGAACAAATAGCTGCATATGTCTCTGCTCTGAATCTCAGCTCTACCCGTCACCTATTCATCAAATAGTGACCAAACTCAAATAAAACTCAAAATACCCATAATACCCTTTGGTCAAACTTGGTCAAATCCTGGTCAAAGTCCAAAACGTCAAAAAGTCAAACATGGTCAACAGTGCTGAGTACGCCCAACGTACTCATCTTGTATGCCTAATGTACACAGCTTGACCAGAAAACGAGCTGGTTGACCTCGAACGTTAAGCGTTCCTGGACTACGCCCAACGTTCGTGAGGGCTTCATTCCCTTCTTATTAAGAGATTAATCCTTAAGCGCTATTGTCCATAATCCAGATCCAACCCTAAAATAACGTCCTTAACCATAAAGTTTCCAACTTTATGGTCTTGCTTGGCCATTAAGTCCCCAAACACAAAAACCCTAACTACTTAATCCATTAAGACCTTGTAACTCATGCATGGAAGGAATCTAACAACCAATATTAGATTTGTATGCTTCTAGATGCTTAAAAATGTCTGAAAGGACAACTTATATGGATTAGAATAATCCATACTCATAATACCAAGCTTATGGGACCAAAAGAACACCACTTCATAACTAAACAAGATCTAAACAAATCTTAACCAAGTTCAAATCTTTTTACCTCCAAACGATGCCAAATGATATTTCTTTTCTGGATCCAAAGAGTCCCACTCCTCCAAGATGATCTTATCTTCTTCCTCTCTTCTTCAAGGTTACCACAATACACACAAAAGCTCAAGAATGCTCTAAAATTAGATTAGGGTTTGCTTGGGGATGAAGGTGGGTTGGAGGATGATGAAAGAAGGTAGGTTTGGGACTTAAGGATGCTTAAATATGGTCCAAACCCTAAAAATCAGGGTTTGTAGTCTAGTTAATTATGCCCAACGTTCCTAGGGAACGCCCAACGTTCGTGCCCAACTCCCAAATATTATGAAAATGCAATTTGGGTCCAATTTTGCAATTAATTCACATCCAAGGTCTAAAATGAAATAAATTCTCATACTTAGGGTTTAAAATGAAAATACCTCAACATCAAGATGTTACAGTTCTCCCTCACTTGAACTAGATTTCGTGCTTGAAGTCTGCTGATGTGAATAACTCAGGGTAATGCTCCAGCATCTCCGACTTGGGTTCCTACATCCATTCAGAACCCTACCAATGCTGCTACTGAACTTTGACCAAGGACACCACCTTGTTGCACAAGGCCTTATTCTTTTGATTCAAAATTGCCACTAGTCTCTCAACATAGTTCAGGAAATCATCAACCTGAATATCATCCTTAGGAACAACCACTGAATCATCAGCCCCACACTTTCGAAGTTGAGACACATGGAAGGTGTTGTGAATCTGACCGAGCTCCTCAAGCAAATCCAATTTGTAAGCTACCTTGCTGTCACACCCCCAAACCGGAACGGCGGAAACGTTCGGGGGAGGAGGACGTCATGTACAGTATCACAAAAATTGAATAATAGTAATCAAAGAAACAACAACCATTGTATTAATAATAAAGTGTTTACATTACATTTGAATCATACACGATTCCAAAAGCAAATACAAGTAAAGACTCGAAGCTACTATACTACGTCTTCTTGAATCCAGGCGTGTACCTGTCTACTAATGTCCTGAGAATACAAGTAGGTTTTGAAAGAGTATCAGCATAAAGCTGGTGAGTTCATAAGCATTTTGTTTTGGAAAAACTGTTCTTTGCTCTTTTGAAAAGTGCGTTATGTTTCTCCAGAAAACCTTTTCTTTTCTAATGTAATGAATGTATAAACCTTAAGTAAAAATGATTCTTACCAGTTCCTCCAGCGAGTACTTAGTGTATACAAATCATATACAATCCAGATCGAACAAACAATCGATTGTGTGGTTCTGCCCCAAGCCCACAACCAAACAAGGAACAGGAAATGATGCGGAGGCCACACATTCCACTGCTTGTCAGATCCTTATGTACATAATCCTGAAGTATTCACTAGATACTTACAAAGTTAACTGTATTGGTCCTTTGATATCTATTTAAAGTGTTCCTCAAGAAAATCCAATATTTTCTTATGAAAAGCATGATTAAACCCATTCTTTCTATAACTACTAAGTTCATACTAGTTACGCATGAAGCAATATCGAATAGACAGTTAATTGTGTGGATCTGCCCTAAACCATCAACCAAACAAGGAACAGGGAATGGGGCGAAAACCACACATTCCACAGTCTTTCGGATATTCTTCATACGTAACCCGGATGCATAAACTAAGGAATTAAAGAATTAATAATGAATACTGGTTAATTGAATAATAAACCAACTGTTTATAAAGTACTGATGTTTACCATGGAAAATCCCATATTTTCCCTAAATGTAAGTTATTGAATTATCCGTTCCAAATCGTAGAGTACAAGTATTTACCATACTTATGTTGTTTAAACCTTGTTTTGTTTTTAAAACGCTAGCAATCCCAGTAATGTATAGTAGTCTTATTACATAAATAAAACTAGTTGGAAACGTGTTGTTCTGTATACCGAAAGTGTTGTTAATACCCTCCTGTGATCACTTAGTACATACGAGTTATAGAAATCTAGATCGAACAGTCAGTCGATTGTGTGATTCTGCCCTAAGCCCACAACCAAACAAGGAACAGGAAATGAGACGGAGATCACACATCCCACTGCATGTCGGATGTTAATTTCATATTACCCAAATGTACATACTAAGTCATGACATAGTTACTAACCCTGTTGACTGTTTGTTAAGTATATTATTACGTGAACGGGTCGTTGTTTCACCTGTGGATTCTTATAACTATACTGATGGACGAATATCAATACGACGTACTTCAGACGTCGAAAACTAAAAAGACGTTTGTCACCCCCGGTTGACTGTAGCTAATAGTCTGGGCGCAGGATTGTCAGTCTCGTATAGATCTATACACAATCTCACGCTCTCCCTCCAGGAGACTCTAGTTACAAGGCGTCTCACACTGTAGTTCTCTCAATGAATCCATGAATAATTCTATGAAAACCCTTTTTTTTATTAACACGAATCCTTATAAAATAATATCTTTTATTTCATAATTCATAAGTTTGTTTCCTTTGTTCTGAAAACTGTATTTGCAACATTTGTATCATAATATGTCTATAAAACTATCCGCAAATCTAGTAGTAACTATGTTCGTCATGTTTAGTAAGTTCTATGTTCAATGTATACTAATGATAGGAAAATATAATAAACCAAATTATATTTTTAAACAAAAGATTACTTGTGGTTTTACTTGTATCCCCCCCGGAAAACATTAAAAACTCGGAAAATATAGGGGTATGAACTCACCTTAGGTGGGTGATTCGATTGAAGGTTCACGTAAGGATGAGAAATTCCACGAATGAATTCCCAAGACACAAACGAGTCCTAAATGACATATAATAGCATATATAGGCATATAATTAGTGTTTTAAACAACTAACATGCAAGGAAACACCCTTAGGGACTAGGAAACACTTGCTAGGAAGTGTTAAAATCACATGTGATTGACTAAAAGGGGTTTACGGCCATACAAGAGAGTGTACGGCTAGGGGTGTACGGTCACTGAGTGTACGGCCAATGAGTGTACGGTCATGGAGTGTACAGCCGTACACTCATTGAAGAAACATGCAAAAAGGGTGATTTGATCCATGGGGAAACTAGTGGGTCTAATATTCAACAAGAAGATGGGAAAAACACTCGATTTGGACCCCTTTTTGGGTGTGTACGGCCAACCTATGAAGGGTTTACGGCCGTACACCCTCCAAGATCAATGAAGGTGATGCCGAAATATGAAGAATCGAGGCTTGGATCTAGTGGTCTTTCAAGTATAACAAGTTTAAGGTTGAAATACTTACGTTTTTAGAGCCTTGGGGTGTTCTCGGCCGATGGTAGTTGAGAGAGAATGGGAGTGATCATGGTTGGGAGGAGGAGAAATGAGAAGAGAATGAGCACCATATATATATATATATATATATATATATATATATATATAGGGTGGTGTACGGTCGTAGACACCTTGTGAATGGTTTTCCGGACCTAGTCAATCTTTCCAACCTCGAGTAAACACATTCTAACACCTATTCATATATTACACTAAGGTTAGAAGCTCTCAAATGGTCCTTTAATATGGCTAAAAGGTAGTCGAACAAGTTGGACCTTGGATTAAATTGATTTACTTTACAATGCGAAATTTTGGGTTGTCACATCATCCCCCCGTTAGAGAGAATTTCGTCCCGAAATTCAAGCATAGAATACAAATCATAGACTTGGAAAAAGATGAGGGGTATCACAAGTGTCTCATTAGATAGACACTTCTTTAGGATCGATAGGGTACTTGGGTTTCATAAAACCCTCGCGTCCTCCAGTGAATTCCAGATCCTTGCTGGGTGTTTCAGCGGATCATCATTGTTGTATCTGCTGTTCTAGTATGTGAAGGGTGTGTAGGTTTAGCTTGCTCAACTATGTTCATCCAACTGGTAGGATGCCCATTCGTACTTCCGAGTACCTTTTGCCCTGAAGTTCATGGTAGGGCTCATACCTGGATCATCTATCATTGTCTTGTGTACACAAGTCGTATATAATTAAGATTGATAAGACGGTCGGATGGGTGGCTCTGCTCCAGGTCCACAACCAGACAAGGAACAGGAGATAAGGTGGAAACACACATCCTAAGTCAGTAGAATTTTAATCATATAACACCCTCGCGTGTACATTTAACATTGATAGGCTAACCGTATCTGTCCCTAGCATCTGTGCTTAAACTTGAGTTGCTGCGCGAGTGGTATTTCCAAAATGGTATGCTGGGAATACTTAAGGAAGGTTACAGGAGGATACCGTACTTCTCACATGAGTACTTCGTAGGTTTGGAGTGAGAGATGATTCTGAGATCCGTGTCTAGTTTGTCGCTATGAGTGACGAGAGTTTGTTATTCGGTCGGTTTAAGGCAAAGGGTCTCCTCGGTGACACATAGGTTCGACATTGTGTGGACTAACTTAGACTAGGCGGGATGACATCGTCGGATCGCGTGTTAAGTTAGTTCGGAAAGAGTGCTTTGTTATAACATCGGCGCATCTGGGTGTATGTTTCTGGTGCTTTCTGTTTTGATCCTGATATTACTACTACGATAGTTTTGCATTGCCTTACGTTTGTATTAACTGAAAGATTGTTCTAGTGACTGATACTTGATATTATGGTCTCTATCCAATCTCTCTATAATCTCTTGGTGTCTACATGTCATATATAATTAAGATTTATAAAACAGTCGACTGAGTGACTCTGCCCTAAATCCACAACCAGACAAGGAACAGGAAATAAGGCGGAATCATGCACTCTACTTCTATTGGTTCTTAATTATATATGGCCCCAATGTTTACACCAAGTCATTATAGCTTACCAGGAAGAGTATTTAGTTTCTACGTAAACTATGTGCTTTGTTGAGATGAGGAAGAAATTATTATAGTTAGGAATTAGTTGGGAAACGTACCGCTTTTCTCAGGTGGTTCGAGGGTAGACTCCCCTGCAGTGATCATTAACACTCTTCCTTTCTCAAATGGGACCTGAGAGATTGGTCATACCGGTGCCCTACAGAAACGGATGGTGTGTACTCTTCGGAGGCAGTTCTTGCAATACAACTTCAGACACCTTCCGGTATGATGGAAGTTACACTTATTTTATTTAGGGAGCGTTCCAGCATAACGACTACCTGGTGCTGATGTGGCTGGGGTCGTGGCAGCATAGGCTGAGCCTGTCTGTTGTCTCTCGGAGGGTTCTTGTGGTTATTGCCTCTTCTTCCCGCTCTCGGACCTTTGTTTATCATTACTTCCTCTAGTTGGCTCCTGAACGGCGTCCATTATGCCTTGACGGATTCCATAGTCCACCAATGTTCGAGCCAGGCATTTGGCACTGTTAAACGTAAGAGATTTCGCTGCCAATATGTTTCCTTGTATTGGAGAAGGTAGTCCCCAAATGTATCTCTCTACCTTATTGCTCTCTAGGGTAACCATCCTAGGGCATAGTGCAACCAAATCACTGAATCTATCGGTATAGGCTTCTATGTCTGAGCCTGTCATGGTAAGATTCCATAGTTCATGCTCTAGTTTCTATATTTCGCCCCTTGGGCAATACTCTTCCAGCATCATCTTCTTCAGATTTTCCCAGCCCATTGTGTTTGCTATCGGAAGAGTCAATGACTTGACATGGCCATTCCACCATGTAAGGGCTCTGTTAGAGAAAGTGCAGGCAACAAACTTCACTTTGATCTTCTCTGGGCACACGCATAACTCAAAAATCGATTCTGTTTTCTCAAAACATCGCATTAGAGGGATGACCCCCCCACTTCCATCGAAGGATCTGGGTCCACAGGTCATGAAGTCTTTGTATGAACACTCCCTTGTGTGTCCGTTGTTAGAGGTGTTGGGTCAACTACCCGATCCACCAGTACCACCTGCACGGATTTGAGTCATGATAGTTGTCACTGCGGCTGTTACTGCCACCTGAAAGACAACCGGGTCATACTGAGGAGGTGGCGGTGGTGGTGTGTTGTTTTTGTTTTTTTTTCGACTTCTTCGGTGGCATCTTTCTGCTATAAAGTTTAAAAGATGATACGAGGGTAAGTCCTTAGTGGTTACAAGTCGAGTGTTATCTGAATCAAAATTGTCTCAGTTCTGAATGTATTATGTTCTGACTTTCGAAGCAATTCATAACAGAGGTCTATGCAACATAGACTTATGAATTTGATAGTGACTACCCTCTTAATGAAGTTATGGGATCTGGTTTACTGTTACTAGCTGATATGATAAAGGCGATAAGCCTGACACATAGTGTGAGAAGTCTAATCACTAACTCACTAGATCATATTAGTTAGTTAATTATTAGTATAATGTATATGGTGTTCTACCACCTTGCGCGCCTCGGGGGTTTCCTGTCCTAGTTATGATGGTCCTGAATTTAGCCGTGAGGATTTGTTGTCTCTGAACTTTCTTATGGTTTTCCTATTCACTGTAGCTCATGCTTCGGGTTCTACCACAGATCTCTAGCACCTCCTGATGAGAGATTTTCGTCCTCGTATGATTCCTTCTCGGAATCCACTTTATAAACCCTCTCTTATTCTTCATTGACTTCTCTGTTGGTGGTTGCATTGGTTATCTATATCTAGGTTGTTCGCGCGAGAATGGGGATGTCTAAAGAATGTTATGAGATTAAGTAGAACATTTCTTCTATAGTTATTGATGATCCAAACTGGGTCCTCCTATAGTCAAGCAGTGCATACAAGCTGTATATAACCAAGATCAAATACACCTTCGAATAGGTGATCCTACTCCAAAACCACAACCAAACAAGGAACAGGTAGTAGAGCGAAGATCACCAATTCTAAGTCTATAAGATCCCAATTATATATAACCCTGGAAGCATGCACTTCGCAACTATAGACCTGCCAGTAAAGGTCTTTTAGTTCTCATGCAAGTTTGTTATAGTTCCTAAAATACTCCTATAGTATTTTATCTTTATGTTTTGTTCTAATGATACTTTGTATATAGAGTTAGGTAAGTTTTAGGCTCGTTGCAACACCACCATAACTCCCAAACACATGTTGGTCGTATCTCAAATAAATATAGTTGATCAGGCTATATTTATTCCAGATATGATTACATAACTGCTTAGGCTTGACTGTAGTGTCCAACATCTAAATACTTTTGTTTGTTTTGTTTCTATCTGTTCTTATTGTAATACTTGTCCTTAGTATGTATGCTTATTAGTATACTTCTCGTAAAATACTTATATTTTAAAAGTATACTTTTAGTCAGAGCACTCCGGCCCCATTGTATTTATAGTTGTATATCTTTTACTGGTTGATATACTAAGTTCACTATAAACAATGCTCTGATACCAATCTGTCACACCCCCAAACCGGAACGACGGACACGTTCGGGGGCGGAGGACGTCATGTACAGTATCACAACAATTCAATAATAGTAATCAAAGCAACAACAACCATTGTATTAATAATAAAGTGTTTACATTACATTTGAATCATACACGATTGACTCCAAATGCAAATACAAGTAAAGACTCGAAGCTATTATATTGCGTCTTCTTGAATCTGGGCGTGTACCTGTCTACTAATGTCCTGAGAATACAAGTAGGTTTTGAAAGAGTATCAGCATAAAGCTGGTGAGTTCATAAGCATTTTGTTTTGGAAAAACTGTTCTTTGTTCTTTTGAAAAGTGTGTTATGTTTCTCCAGAAAACCTTATGTTTTCTAATGTGATGAATATATAAACCTTAAGTAAAAATGATTCTTACCAGTTCCTCCTGCGAGTACTTAGTGTATACAAATCATATACAATCCAGATCGAACAAACAATCGATTGTGTGGTTCTGCCCCAAGCCCACAACCAAACAAGGAACAGGAAATGAGGCGGAGGCCACACATTCCACTGGTTGTCAGATCCTTATGTACATAATCCCGAAGTATTCAGTAGATACATACAAAGTTAACTGTATTGGTCCTTTGGTATCTATTGAAAGTGTTCCTCAAGAAAATCCAATATTTTCTTATGAAAAGCATGATTAAACCCATTCTTTCTATAACTACTTAGTTCATACTAGTTACGCATGAACCAATATCGAATAGACAGTTAATTGTGTGGATCTGCCCTAAACCCACAACCAAACAAGGAACAGGGAATGAGGCGGAAACCACAAATTCCACAGTCTTTCGGATATTCTTCCTACGTAACCCGGATGCATAAACTAAGGAATTAAAGAATTAATAATGAATACTCGTTAATTGAATAAGAAACCAACTATTTATAAAGCACTGATGTTTACCCTGGAAAATCCCATATTTTCCCTAAATGTAAGTTATTGAATTATTTGTTCCAAATCGTAGAGTACAAGTATTTACCATACTTATGTTGTTTAAACCTTGTTTTGTTTTTAAAACCCTAGCAACCCCAGTAATGTATAGTAGTCTTATTACATAAATATAACTAGTTGAAAACGTGTTGTTCTGTATACCGAAAGCGTTGTCAATACCCTCCTGTGATCACTTAGTACATACGAGTTATAGAAATCTAGATCGAACAGTCAGTCGATTGTGTGATTCTGCCCTAAGCCCACAACCAAACAAGGAACAGGAAAGGAGGCGGAGATCACACATCCCACTGCATGTCGGATGTTAATTTAATCTTACCCAAATGTACATACTAAGTCATCACATAGTTACTAACCCTGTTGACTGTTTGTTAAGTATATTATTACGTGAACGAGTCATTGTTTCACCTGTGGATTCTTATAACTATACTGATGGACGAATATCAATACGACGTACTTCGGAAGTCGAAAACTGAAAAGACGTTTGTCACCCCCGGTTGACTGTAGCTAATAGTCAGGGTGCGGGATTGTCAGTCCCATATATATCTATACACAAACTCACGCTCTCCCACCAGGAGACTCTAGTTAGAAGGCGTCTCACACTGTAGTTCTCTCAACGAATCAACGAATAATTCTATGAAAACCCTTTTTGTTATTAACATGAATCCTTATAAAATTATATCTTTTATTTCATAATTCATAAGTTTGTTTCCTTTGGTCTGAAAACTGTATTTGCAACATTTGTATCGTAACATGTTTATAAAATTGTCCGCAAATCTAGTAGTAACTATGTTCTTCATGTTTAGTAAGTTCTATGTTCAATGTATACTAATGATAGGAAAATATAATAAACCAAATTATTTTTTTAAACATAAGATTACTTGTGATTTTACTTGTATCCCCCCTGAAAACATTAAAAACTCGGAAAATATAGGGGTATGAACTTACCTTAGGTGGGTGATTCGATTGAAGGTTCGCGTAAGGATGAGAAGTTCCACGAATGAATTCCCGAGACACAAACGAGTCCTAAATGACATATAATGGCATATATAGGCATATAATTAGTGTTTTAAACAACTAACATGCAAGGAAACACCCTTAGGGACTAGGAAACACTTGCTAGGAAGTGTTAAAATCACATGTGATTGACTAAAAGGGGTTTACGGCCATACAAAAGAGTGTACGGCTAGGGGTGTACGGTCACTGAGTGTACGGCCAATGAGTGTACGGTCATGGAGTGTACGGCCGTATACTCATTGAAGAAATATGCAAAAAGGGTGATTTGATCCATGCGGAAAGTAGTGGGTTTAATGTTCAACAAGAAGATGGGCACAACACTCGATTTGGACCCCTTTTTGGGTGTGTACGGCCAACCTATGAAGGGTTTACGGCCGTACACCCTCCAAGATCATGAAGGTCATGCCGAAATAACAAGTTTAAGGTTGAAATACTTACATTTTTGGAGCCTTGGGGTGTTCACGGCCGATGGTAGTTGAGAGAGAATGGGAGTGATCACGGTTGGGAGGAGGAGAAATGAGAAGAGAATGAGCACCATATATATATAGGGTGGTGTACGGTCGTAGACCCGGTGTACGGCCGTACACACCTTGTGAATGGTTTTTTCCGGACCTAGTCAATCTTTCCAACCTCGAGTAAACACATTCTAACACCCATTAATACATTACACTAAGGTTAGAAGCTCTCAAACGGTCCTTTAATATGGCTAAAAGGTAGCCGAAACAAGTTGGACCTTGGATTAAATTGATTGACTTTACAAATGCGAAATTTCGGGTTATCACACTTGCCAACCCTGGCGATCACTCGAAATGGCCCAATATACCGGGACCCCAACGTGCCCCTATTCCTGAATCATATTACCCCCTTCCAGGGGGATACCTTTAGTAACACCATGTCGCCGACCTGAAACTCCAACTTAGATCGACGTTTGTCAGCATAACTCTTCTGCCGACTCTGACCTGTCTGTAATCTCTGTATAATCTGCTGAATAAGCTCTGTCATCTGAAGGACTACCTCAGTCCTTCCCATGACTCTATGACCAATCTCTCCCCAACAAACTAGGGTATGTCACCTCCTCCCATACAGAAGCTCGAATGGCGACGCACCAATACTGGAGTGATAATTGTTGTTGTACGAAAACTCAGTCAGTGGAAGGTTGGAGTCCCAACTGTTGGATTAGTGTCTAAGCCCATAACTATAATTGGTATGTACTTGACCCGATTTGGCATGGTCCATTTGGGTTGCATGGCATCAGAATAATTAGATAGACAAAATGAGAAAAAAGGATACTAGTGATTTATATTAATATATTAGAAGTTCTAATATATTAATATGAAATCATATTATTTAATTAGTATTGATCAAGAATTAATTTAGAACTAATCTAGTGATCAAAATGAACTAATTAAATATGGACTCTTATATATGTGGTGGGCCAAGTTCATTTAGGTTGGGTATTAGGGTTTACATGAATCCTATGGATCCTATGGAAATGAAAGGTCATGGGTATTAGGGTTTACATGAATGTAACCCTAATCCTCCACACTATATAAAGAGGTTCGTAGTTCATGAAATGTGCACTAGTGTGTATACACAAGAGGGCAAAAACGGATTTGGTGCATGTATCCTTATTCTCTAGTTAATCCATGGGTTCTTGGTGTTGTGTGAACCATTTGAGGTGTCACACTTGAGGCACTGGGATCTTAAGCTCCATGGTATCAAGCTACTACATCAAAAGGTATGCCATTCTACTAGATTCTTGTAGTATAGTTACTTCTTATTATGCTAGTTAGGATGAAACCTTGGAATATTGAATATTTGCATGTATAATAGAGAAAACATAGATCCAAGGTTATAGGGTTGCATGTACACCATTTGAGTGTTAGAATGCTCAAAACCCATCAGTGGTATCAGAGCCTAAGCTTGTTTTCTTTTATACTTGATGCAAATTGTTGAAAATCGAAGTTTATATGCTGTCTGGTCAGCTGACTCGACGAGTCCAGTAAGGGACTCGATGAGTCCATGCCTAAATTCTTCCAACTCGTCGAGTTGGTTCATGCACTCGACGAGTCGGACCCCCTGACAGCATATCTTCGAGTTTTAAGGCTGGAATTGGTCTAGAATCATTCCCTTAAACTGTTTTGGACTTATAAAACCTGTTTTTAATGTGGTAATGATTATGGTAAACCAATTTCAAGCTTTATGTGTGTTTATGTAATTCTTGAAATTGTTGATATGATTGTTCATACACTTATGAGTTTTGGTAGATCATAAGAATTATTTGCAAAATTGTTTGTTAGTTACTTCTTGATCTAAATGTGTTTTAATGGAGTCCATAATTTGTCCTCAATTTATGGATTACCAAAATACATTTCTTTTAAAGATTCATTAAAATGCATAGGTTATAAAATTGAAGAGTCTTTTTGTTTTATGAACTCCATAACTTGTCCTCAAGTTATGGATGTTGAAGAGTCTCTTCATTAAAATTTTTAAAACCTTAATTAAACTCATAAGTTATGAAAATCAAAAGTTTTTGAATAGTTCAAAACTTGCCCTCAAGTTTTGGAATTTGTAAAGTCTCACACACACTTTAATTCCAAACCCCAGAGTTTTAAAAGTTAAAATTCAACCCTTATACTTTATAGTATTATAAGTTAATAATATATATATATATATATATATATATATATATATATATATATATATATATATAAGAGCAAGTCAGTCTTACCGTTAGTAGGCCTCATTCACGAAGCCGGTCTATAACGGGGGTATAAGGTTGTCGCCTATAGAATGGCAGCTTAATGGGTGTCCACTCTCACCCACCGCTTCCTTGACTGGTGGAGGGTCGTTAGCCGAACGGATAGGACAAGGACTATAATTTCCATTATAAGTATAATGATAAATATAAAGTAACTAAACCTTTTATAAATTCTCAATCTTAGTTACTTTAGGAAAATGTGAATTTGGTGCTAACCCATGAAATTACACTTTGCACTTTGCTTAAGTCGTTAGTGGAGCGCGTGTGGTTAACCGGCACGCTAACTTGGATTTAACAAGGTAGGCAAAGGGTAACTTAATGTTTATCATAGGATCGGTGGAGCGCGTGTGGTTAACCGGCACATCGATTAAGTGATAAATATTAAGGGTACCAAGTATATTTGCATGGTTATTCATACCTTGTTTTGTGATCATCGGCATCACAGTCACAAAACTTGAGTGGGCACAATCGAGATTGAAACATGCAATTGAAAAGTTCAATGAATCTCAAAAGATCTAGGAGTTTCAAATCCAATTAAAACCTAATATTTCTATTTCGTTTTTCATGGTGGAAACTGGTGAATCGTCATTCGCCTACCTTCAAATATTTTATAGCTTGAATTACGACATCCCTCTTCCAAGTTATAAAAGTATTGTGTTGGGTCCTAGCCTTAATATTTCATATTGGGTGTTATATTAAGGACTTAAATCAACTAACTTGAATATCTCCCATTGTAGATGTCTGGTTCAGACAACTATGATCTTCCCAAATCCCTAGGAACAAGCTTTCCTTATGAAGATGATGTCCCATGGTTAGTTCATGGAAATCATACTTCTCTTCCTTCACCTCCTCCAATTATTCTCCCTAACCCACAAGTTCTTGAATAGTTCAAGGTCACTCAAGCCCTATTGGCAAGCAAGGTCTATGTGTGCTCACATCTTGGTGATGAAGTCACATATTGACAAGCCGGGAGAGTTAGGTATCAAAGTCTTGAGAAAGTTGGTTGTTCAATCACTTTCTAAGTCACATAGTGAGTTTCCTTTGGGACTACTATGAGACAGACCATGACATGACCCTTAATGATCTCACCTATGTGCTTGATGCTGCTAAATCAGCAATGATTTGGAGCACGGGTAAAGCAAATTTGATTGGAAGATCGACTTCCCAAACTTCTATAGACATTGACAATGGTAACATTGGAAATTCAGAAAAGCTTTCTCTTCCCAATGGAAGGGGATCGGCCATAGTCAACTTGGTTGACCAAATGGTAAAGAGAAAGGCTGAGTCTGAGATAGTCCCGTGTACCATGACTAAAGAGTCCATAAGTTTCTATTGCCAAAAGAATGGGCATTGGTCGCGAAGCTGTCCTGTTTACCTGAAATATAATAAGGTTGGTCAAGTCAAAAAGTTTTATTCTACTTCTGGTAAGTCCACTATCTAACTCTATTAAGTTCCTATTTGGAGATTCTTATTACATGATGTGACTTGGTCACATGTAGAAGTTTTAAGAATCAAAGAAAAGAGAGGAAGCTTAAAGAATAGTAAGATGATTCTGATCGTGAAGATGGATTTCAATCGCATGGTTCGGTGATCAGAATTTTTGAGTTGCTGCTTAAGAGTTGTGATAGATTGCTTAGGAATAGATAACAACATATTTTTCATACGCATTTGCATTGTAAGGATAAGTTTTTCCGCAAGTTTTAAATAAAAGAAAAGTTTCGTTTTTATTTATTTTAAGTATCCTTACAGTGGCATTTGTGGAAAAATTGTTGTTTATATGATTCCATTGATATCAACATTGGAAAAATGGATTTGATTCTTTCATTTGTGGTAGTTTCATAATTTACCAAATAAGGAAAGATTCTCATCAACCAAGTTTCAGTTGGAAAGAAACTTGGAATTATGCAAGTTGTATTGTATGGTGAATGAGAATTTTCATCTTTGGAAAATTAAGACTAATTCCTTGTTCACATGTATATGTGAGTCAAGTGAAGGAATAAGGGATCGAGTACACATTCTTGTGCACTGGTCAAGTCCACCACAAAGTTCGATAAGATTATTCGTTATGATTTACTGAAGTTTAGTAAATATGGTTATACTTACAAGCTTAAGTATAATTCTGAAACATTGAAAAAGTTTCGATGTATAGCAGAACATATTAGAAGAATCAAATTAGGCAGAAAGATAAAAGTTTCTCAAATCTGAAAGGATGGGAGAGTACTTTAGTATCATGTTTTATGATCATCTTAATGATTATGAAACCAAATCACAATTGATCCTCTAAGGACATCTTACTGCATTCTTATGGCAAAGAAGAGGAGTCATGAATTGTTGAAATGGTTAAATCAAGAAGATGAATCATACTTCATTCCAAAACAATTCTTAGAGTCATACTCCAAGATTGTAACTTGAGTGACATATCTTAAAGAAGATTTATTAACACTAGTCAAATGTAAGAGTAAAATGTGTCCTACTCTTGTACATTTGAAATTGGTAAGTTGTGATGTTTTGGATAAAACAGAGACCAACTTAGGCCAATTGTGTGAAGTGTTTGTCTTGATAAGAATCCGCACTATCTCTTGAATATTTGTTTGTCAAGGATTGGGTCTTGGCAAGAGAGTCTTATATGTCAAGAGGACAGTGGGAGTCTAAAAGATCTTGAAAGAGTCTAATAAAGAATAAAACCTGTAGTTTATCACTAGCTCACGACTTGAGGTTTATAAGCTATCGTGTTGACATATTCCTATTTCTGTGCCCATTACAGTTAAATTTGGATTTGCATATGAGTTCTGAGAGTTCTCAATCGGTTTCATAACAACTTGGAAGAAATGGCAGGCCCTTGTGCTGCCAGGTGGCAAGAAGTTAAGACTGCACAAGTTCAGTCCATATGAATTTGTCACTAACCGTGTCTTGTGATTATGGTTTTGACAAATTCATATGGAAAGGAACACATACACCATAAAATCTAAGTGTCATAAGGTTTCTCTCTGATTCATGAAAATGATGGTGAGGGAACGCTTTCACTAAGTAGATTTTAAATAGATAGCAATTATGATATTTTCATTCTCAAAGTTGTTAGTGGAGCGTGTGTGGTTAACCGGCACACTAACATGGACTTGTGAGTAATGGCAAAGGTCTAAACAATTGATACTATGATTACGACATCCCTTTTCATAGTTCTGAAATTGTTTAGACACACATGTGTGCTATCTAAGGAAAGGTGTATGATTTTGATAAAGTTTTATCAAAGCATCTCGTATCAGAAATCTGAACTTTGGTAAGAAAGTCAATAAAGTATTGATTTCTAGAAGTCCAGCTGATTTCTGAGTACATGTCAAAGCTAGTGGGAGCATAAGTGTTATGCTAATAATCATCATGCAAGTGGGAGTGTGATAATTATAATAAGTGTTGCAAGTTGGCAATGTTAATTATAGAAAACTAAAGGTTTCAATTGGGAAAAGTTGTTTTGCTATAATTAAGGGAGAGGAAATTATACTTCATTTCAACTCTAAAAGCTTAGATTGAGGTTTTAATCATCTTTAGTCAAGGATGTATATGAATTTTATGTTGGAATGGCTCAACATAAGGAAATTCTCTATATGGGTCCATTATTTGCGTTCTAAAATTCGACTATGATTACGGCATCCCTTTTCATAATCTAAATTGTGAGAACATGGCAAATAGAAATAGAAATATTATAGCAAAAGACTGGTCTAGTATCATGTCTTTATGTGAGACATCA
Organism: Lactuca virosa; assembly: GCF_052849685.1. Lineage (NCBI taxonomy): Eukaryota > Viridiplantae > Streptophyta > Magnoliopsida > Asterales > Asteraceae > Lactuca > Lactuca virosa. Next base: position 242,631,750 of record NC_136428.1, read on the forward strand.
TGAATCGTGTCCCATATGCTTCAGATATAGGATCGATTGTATGAGCTATAATATTCATCTGTTCTAAATTTTTCCAAATGCCTAGAGCATTAAGAGGGAAAAAGTACTAGAACTAGATATAAATAAAATGATTAAGCAATTGTCAAGGACAATCTAAGGTTTACCAAAGATTGGTTGCTCAGGGACAGTTGGAAGTATGGTGTAAATTTTTTTGAGAGGACCATATTGACATATTCTGAAAAGAGGCAACTCTTGTTCAGATATTCTGAAAAGAGGCAACTCTTGTTCAGAAGTAATAGTCAAAATGAGAATATGGAAATATTCCCTTAGGTGGAAGTTATTCATTAAATCTGTGTAAGATTAGGAAACTTAATGCAAGAAGGATGTTCAAAGCAATGTACTTTGAATTTGAGACTTCGTTTCCATGGAATGATCTACATTGGAATACTCTGTAATGACTGTTGACAAGTCTTTGTGACTTTGTGCATAATCATTACAAGAGGATCAGTGCATATAAGTTTAAAATCTAACAAGATTTCGGTAAATGGCAGGAATTTGGAATTCTTGCCTTTACGATAAGGATTTGGGATTGTGAAATGAGAATCATTGGAATTATGTTCAATCGATCTATTTCACAAAGTAACAGATCATAGACAAACTTAGTGTGCATACTTGGTGTATGGCATAACTAATGTTTGGACAAACATAGTGTGCATATTTGGTGTATGGCATGACTATTGTTTGGATAAACATAGTGTGCATGCTTGGAGCATGGCATGACTATTTTTTTGATTCAAGTATAAAGTTGATAATCTGAAACAGTATGCAATGGATAATGTGTAATCAATATGGTGATAAATAAAAGGTGTTCTATTTATATTCATAAGTTCTGATACCATATTGGATTCGATTATTCTTGTGTTTCACTTTGCATGTTTTGACTTCCAGAATAACTAGGTCGTTCTTCCTGAATGACTAAGTTATTCAAACCATCCACATTCGATAATACGTTGGAAGTAGGTATTAAGGCACGACTGTCATGAAGTTGGTTTGTAGATGTCCAAGGTAGTGGACATAGCAAGAGTTTCTACAACATTCATGAGTGCTCATAAGTTCTGAGTATTGGACTAAACCCACGCTCATTTGACTCACTTCATGGATTTTATCATGAGTGATCATGAGACGATAATATCTTATATTCTTCAAACCTAGAGATATGAGTTATTGCCTATGAGTTGGTTATACATTGATTGTACGAAAACGCATTGCTAACTCGATGTTATAAAACGTGCCTTTGTGTATGATTCAACAAGTAGTAGAACAAGCATATGAGTCGAAGTTTATCCATTCCTTTTACCCTTGAAGGGATAAAAGCGATATATGTGGGCCCCTCGATGATTTAGTGATGACACCCCGAAGTGCTTGGCCAAGCCTGGACTGATTTGATTTGTTCAATTAGTCGGTCGTCATAAATCGGAAATCGGGAAACAACAAATGGACAGATAGAATATAATCCATGTCTCAGTCCATATGATATCTAGAATGGAGGAATATATGATCCCTTATCTAATGGACGCGTCATTGATTTGTTCAGAGTTCGACAACAGCTTTCAAGAGCTACGCTTGCTAGTCAGGTTTTCGAGTCATACACAATAATAGTTTTAGACTTATCCAAAGTGGGAGACTGTTGGATTAGTGTCTAAGCCCATAACTATAATTGGTATGTACTTGACCCGATTTGGCATGGTCCATTTGGGTTGCATGGCATCGGAATAATTGGATAGACAAAATGAGAAAAAAGATACTAGTGATTTATATTAATACATTATAAGTTCTAATATATTAATATGAAATCATATTATTTAATTAGTATTGATCAAGAATTAATTTAGAATTAATCTAGTGATCAAAAGGAACTAATTAAATATGGACTCTTATATATGTGGTGGGCCAAGTTCATTTAGGTTGGGTATTAGGGTTTACATGAATCCTATGGATCCTATGGAAATGAAAGGTCATGGGTATTAGGGTTTACATGAATGTAACCCTAATCCTCCACACTAGATAAAGAGGTTCCTAGTTCATGAAATGTGGACTAGTGTGTATACACAAGAGGAAAAAACGGATTTGGTGCATGTATCCTTATTCTCTAGTTATTCCAAGGGTTCTTGGTGTTGTGTGAACCATTTGAGGTGTCACAATTGAGGCACTAGGCTCTTAAGCTCCATGGTATCAAGCTACTACATCAAAAGGTATGTCATTCTACTAGATTCTTGTAGTAAAGTTACTTCTTATTATGCTAGTTAGGATGAAACCTTGGAATATTGAATATTTGCATATATAATATAGAAAACATAGATCTAAGTTTATAGGGTTGCATGTACACCATAGGAGTGTTAGAATGCTCAAAACCCATCACCAACTCCCATCGAATTCAATAAAACATGCTCTCAACAAGTCCTCGAGTGTCTGAATGGTCCGCTCACTCTGACCGTCAGTCTGCGAATGATAAGCAGTGCTAAGATGCAACCTCGTACCCAGTTCCTCATGGAACGTCTGCCAAAAACGAGATGTAAATCGAACATATCGATTAGATACAATGGAGACTAGAATACCATGCCGAGCAACAATCTCGCACATATAAATCGGCCAATTTCTCGACCAAAGAACTCTCCCAAATGGCTAGAAAGTGGGTGCTCTTGGTCAGTCGGTCCACGATAACCCATATCACGTCGAATCCCTTAGTCGTCCGAGATAACTTGGTGATGAAATCCATAGAAATATGTTCCCATTTCCAGATGACATGGGAACCTCCAATGGCTGAAACTTGCCATGCGGCCTCTGGTGCTCGACCTTGACCATCCAACAGGTGAAGCACCTCTCAACATATCAGGCTATGTCTCTCTCTCTCTCTTCATTTACGACCACCAATAACTAAGCCCAGTAATCCTGATAAATCTTGGTGGCTCCGGGGTGTATCCAAAACCTGGACTTGTGTGCCTCCTCCAACACAGTCTGCCTAATTCCACCAAAATATGGCACCCAAACCCGTCCATATCGGGTCAATAATCCACGATTGTTAGTAGCAAACTCGTAAATCTCCCCCTGATTCTCTCCTTAACAAACTAGGGTACAATACTTCCTCCTATAGAGAAGCTCGAATGGCAGCGCACCAATACTAGAGTGATAACTGTTGTTGTAAGAAAACTCAGCCAATGGAAGGTAGGAGTTCCAACTCCCATCGAATTCTATAAGACATGCTCTCAACATGTCCTCTAGTGTCTGAATGGTCCACTCACTCTGACCGTTAGTCTGCGGATGATAAGCAGTGCAAAGATGCAACCTCGTACCCAGTTCCTCATGGAACGTCTGCCAAAAATGAGATTTAAATCGAACATCTCGATCAGATACAATGGAGACTGGAATACCATGCCTAGAAACAATCTCGTGCATATATAAATCAGCCAATTTATCAGCCGAAGAACTCTCCCGAATGGCTAGAAAGTGGGTGTTCTTGGTCAGGTGGTCCACGATAACCCATATTGTGTCGAATCCCTTAATCGTCCGAGGTAACTTGATGATAAAATCGATAGTAATATGCTCCCATTTCCAGATGGCATGGGAACCTCCAATGGCTGAAACTTGCCATGCGGCCTCTGTTGCTCGGCCTTGACCATCTGACAGGTCAAGAACCTCTCGACATACCAGGCTCTCTCTCTCTCTCTCTCTCTCTCTCTCTCTCTCTCTTCATGCACGACCACCAATAACTAAGCCTCTAATCCTGATACATCTTGGTGGCTCTAGGGTGTATCGAAAACCTGAAGTTGTGTGCCTCCTCCAGCACAGTCTTCCTGATCGCACCAAAATCTGGCACCCAAAACCATCCATATCAGGTCAATAATCCACGACTGTCAGTAGAAAACTCGTAAATCTCACCCCTGAGTCTCTCCCACTTCAAATTCTCATTCTTCATTCCCTTGGCCTGAGCCTCCTAAATCAGATCAAGAAGCAGAGAATCAATCGATATCCTCATACATAGACCCTGAGTAATAGAACTATCCGTCTTGCGGCTCAAAGCATCAACGGCCACATTCACTTTCCCAGGGAGTTATAGAATCTTGCAATCATAATCCTTGACCACGTCATGCCACCTACGTTGTCTCATATTCAGATTTCGCAGATCCATAAGATATCTCAAACTCTTGTGATACGTGTAGATAGTACATCGGACCCCATACAATTAATGCCACCAAATCTTGAGAGAAAACACCACTGCTCGCAACTCGAAATCGTGAATCAGATAACGGACCTCATGCGGCTTCAGCTGCCGAGAAGCATAAGCAATAACTCTCCCACGCTGCATAAGCACTGCTCCCAAACCAGTGATAGATGCATCAACAAATACAACAACATCCTCAAAAACCTCAGGGAGGGTCAGCATTAGGGCCTCACATAACTTCCACCTCAAAGTATTGAATGTCGCCTGCTGCTCAGGGCCCCAACGGAAATCCACACCATTCGTCGTCAGATGAGTAAGGAGTACCACAATCTTGGAGAAGTCCTAAATAAATTTCCAATAATACCCTGCTAATCCCAAGAAACTCCTGATCTTCAAAGGGAACTTCGGAACCTCCCACTGCATCATGACCTCGATCTTGACCAGATCGACCAAAATCCCATCTTGGTTGACATGATGCCCCAAGAACTGGATCTCTCGTAACCAAAACTCACACTTCGAGAACTTGGCATACAACTGTTCTCGCCTCAAAACTCCCAGAAGCTCTCGAAGGTGCTCCTCATGGTGCTCCCTGGTCTTGGAATATACCAAGATATCATCAATGAAAATAATGAATGATTGATAGAGCATCAATCCCGCATACCGATTCATCAAATCCATAAATTTCGTAGGCGCATTGTTGAGCCCAAATGGCATCACCACAAACTCGTACTGACCATAACGAGTCTGAAACGTGGTCTTCTCCATGTCCTCCTCTCTAATCCTCACCTGATGATACCCAGACCTCAAATTGATCTTGGAGAACTAATATGTACCCTACAACTGATCAAAGAGGTCATCAATCCATGGAAGGGGATAACAGTTCTTTACCGTCGACTTGTTGTACTCCCGGTAATTAATGCACATCCGGTGTGAACCATCCTTCTTCTTGACGAACAAAATCGGTGCTCTCCACGACGAAGTGCTCGGTCTAATAAAATGTTTTCCCACCAGCACCTGAAGCTGAGAGGAAAACTCCTACATCTTAGGTTGTGCCAAATGGTACGACGCCTCGGCAATCGGGGACGCACCTGGAACCAAATCAATCCTGAACTCAACCTGCCTCTCGTGAGGCACGTCGGTTAACTCCTCCGGGAACACATCTACAAACTCCCTAACCACATGCACATCCGAAACTGAAACCTGCTTCCTAGCTCAATTATCAACCACATGCGCAAGATAGTCCATACAACCATGTTGAATATACTGCCGAGCCCAAGAAACAGATGAAAAGGCTGACACGATCGTGGTACCCTCTCCAAAGATAACCAGTTCTCCCTCAGTTGGGGTTCGAACTACCACCCTTTGACCCTCGTAGTCAATCATAGCCCCAAACCTACTCAGCCAATCCATCCCTACTATCACGTACACATCACCCATGGGGATAGGAATCAGATCAATCGGATAAGGTACTTCAAAAATCTCCAGCACATAACCCTGGTAAACACTCGATGCAGATATCCTGTGTTCATTGGTGATAGAAACTCGCAACAGACGCTCCAACTCTCTAGGAATCGTACCAAAACCCCTAGTAAAAGAATGAGATACAAAGGACCGACTTGCACCCGAGCCAAAAAGAACAAGAGTAGGTAAGGAGTTCACTAAGAAGGTACCTATCAGAATCATAAACATAAGCATACCATAAAATAACTAACGGAATAATAAATAGAAACATACCAGTAACGACATCCGACGCCGCGCTGGCCTCTTTTGCAGCGAGCTGGAAAGCACGACCTTCAACCCTTGGGGGCTCCACCCTACCCTGGCGTCCATCGTTGATCCTAAATGTATCCGGTGTTGGAGCCTGCACCCTACCCTGGTGTCCATCGTTGATCCTAAATGTATCCGGTCCACAAAATAGCCCAACTCGCCGAGTTTGTTCATACATTCGATGAGTTGGAGCCCCTGAGTGCAGATTTTCGAGTTTTAAGGCTGGAATTGGACTAGGATCATTACCCTAAACTGTTTTTGAACTTATAAACGTGTTTTTGATGTGGTAATGATCATACTTATCCAATTCAAAAGATAATTGTCAAAATTTCATGTTTTGTAATAGTTTATATGATTAGTCTAATTACATGGAATTTGTTTGATTTGAATTATCTTGTTCATATGAGTTTAATCAAGAACTTGAACATGCTTGTTAGTTTAATTGGTGATCTTGATGATTTTAGTGGACTCCATAACTTGTCCTCAAGTTATGGAATTCCAATATTTTTTCATTTAAATGAATCATTAAGAGTCATAGGTTATAGAAAAATGAAGAGTCTCATTTTAAAAGACCATTAAACTCATATGTTATGAAGTTGAAAAGTTTTGAATAGTTTCAAAACTTTCCCTCAAGTTTTAGAATTTGTAAAGTCACTTTAGAATACTTTAATTCCAAACCCTAGAATTTTAAAAGTTTAGAATTCAACCCTTATACTATTATAATATTATAAGTTTAATAATATATATATATATATATATATATATATATATATATATATATATGTGTGTGTGTGTGTGTGTGTGTGTGTGTGTGTTTGTATAAGAAAAAGTCAGTCTTACCGTCAGTAAGCCTCACTTACGAAGTCGGTCTATAAGGGGGGGGGGGGGGGTAAAGGTTACTACCTATAAAATGGCAGTTTAATGGGCATCCACTCTCACCCACCGCTTTCTTGACTAGTGGAGGGTCGTTAGCCGAACAGGTAGGACAAAGACTATAATCCTCATTAAAAGTATAATGATAATTATAAAGTAACTAAACCTTTTATAAATTCCCAATCTTAGTTACTTTAGGAAAATGTGAAATTGATGCTAATCCATAAAATTACACTTTGCACCTTACCAAGTCGTTGATGGAGCATGTGTGGTTAACTGACACATTAACTTGGACTAGTAAGGGTGGCAAAAGGTAACTTAATGTGTATCATAAGGTCAATGGAGTGTGTGTGGTTAACCGACACATTGATTAAGGTGATAATTGACATTAAGAGTACCAAGTACATTTGCATGGTTATTCACACCTTGTTTGTGATCCTCGGTATCCCAGTCACAAACCTGAAGGGCATAATCGATATTTAAACATGCCATTGAATTGTTCAATTAATCTCAAAGGATCTTGGAGTTTCAATCCAATTAAAACTTAATAAACAATTTCGTTTTTTATGGTGCAAAATTGGTAAATCGTCATTTACCTACCTTCAAATATTTTGCAAGTTGGATTACGACATCCCTCTTCCAAATTGTAAAATATTGTGTTGGGTCCTAGCCTTAATATTTCATTTGGGTGTTTTATTAAGGACTCTTTATCTAATCTAAACTTGTCTTTCTTTCTTTTCAGATGTCTTCCAACACTGCTTCGGGCTAAAACCCTACCAGCTCCTTGTCTCTCATGAACCTTTGTGGGAGAGTCATCTTTGATGGGACTAATTTCAATGATTGGATTAGGAACATCAGGATGGTCACTCGCTATGAGGACAAGGAATATGTCCTCGACAAGGAGCTAAAGGATATCGATGAGTCTGCTACTACTCCTCAGGAGATTGTTGATTTCAGGGCACATGAGAAAGATGCCACCAAGGTAGCTTGTATCATGCTTTCCACCATGTCTCCTGAACTCCAAAACTCCTATGAGGACTTCTACCCTTTTGAGATGCACCAGGACCTGATGGAAAGATACCATTAGAGTGCTCGTCAAGAGCGGTATGAAATCATCTGCTCCATGATTACAACAAAGATGAAGTATGGTGAACCCATCACGGGCCACTTGCAGAAAATGCAAAGGTTTGTGGACCGTCTGCTCAAATTGAATGTGAACTTTGATGAGGAGCTGGCTATAGACATTATTCTACACTCCTTACCTCCATCTTATGATCAGTTCCGCATGACATATCATATGAACAAGGAGGAAGTCACTCTGAGTAAACTTCTTGGCCTTTTGAGGACTGCCGAAAGTGGTCTCAAAGGTAAATCTGTTGTAACCACTCCTACTGCTAATACCCCTGTTTTGGCAATTGGGAAGGGTAAGGGGAAGAAGAGGAAGGCTCCTTCCAAGAGCCGCAAGGGTAAGTCCCTTGATGGATCCTCTTCAAGTGGAACCAAAGGAGGTTCTGCTACTCTCTCGGCCATCCCAAAAGAAGCAGAGTGTTTCTATTGCCATGAAAAGGGGAAATGGAAGCGAAGCTGCCCCAAGTACTTGCAAGATGTTAAGGATGGGAAGGTTAAACCCACCCATGCAAGTATTTACACTATTCTATCTAAAAACTCATCACATTCTAACTCTTGGGTTCTTGACACAGGTTGTGGAATTCACATTTGTTATGATGTGCAGGGCCTAAAAAGAAGTAAGGATGTGGAGAACGGGAAGATAAACTTGATCATGGGGAATAGGAAGGTTTCACCTGTCACCAAGATTGGAGTTTACTCTTTATTGCTTATTAGTGTGTTAGAAATAGATTTGAATAATTGTTGCTACTCGTCTAAAATGGCGAGAAATGTTATTTCTTTTCATGGTTTGTACAAACAAGGTTTCACATTTTCGTTTGATAATGAAATTGGTGCAATGAGTGCTTATTATAATGATGTTTTTTTATTTTAAAGCATTACCTTGTACTGGTGTATATGAAACCGTGATGGTTGTAGACAACATAGGAAATAATGTGTTGCATATCGATTCTTCTAATGATTTGGATAAGGCATCCTTGTGGCATTGTCGTCTTGGACATGTCAACAAGAAGTGTATATGCCAACTCTAGAAGGCTGGAGTTTTGGAGTCATTGGACTTAAGGTCGGATGACATTTGCGAGTCTTGTTTACTTGGAAAAATGACTAAGTCGCCCTTCACTGGTTCTTGTGAAAGGGGTGAGGGTTTGTTGGATCTCATACACACCGATGTATGTGGGCCCTTCAGAACCGCCACAAGGGATGCTAACCACTTCTATGTGACTTTCATTGATGATTACAACAGATATGGTGTAACCTCCCAAAATTCAAGACCAAAAATTTCGCTTTGATTAATTAAAATTCGCTAAATAAATTTTGCTCAATCATTTAATAACATTCTCAATAATACATTTATCAGAGTTTTAAATCCCAAAGATCATCTAGTGCCGAAAACATGGTGTGATGCGCTGCGATCGCCCCGAGCTCCTTCCTTGGAAAACATTAATACCTGAAACAAATAACTGAAAACCGTAAGCACGAAGCTTAGTGAGTTCCCCAGATACCACATACCATACATATCAACCGATCCATACATGCCATACGTAACCATGAGCCATACATAACAAACATATCCATAATCAAGTAAGGTGCTATGTGCGAAACATAGTCTTGCTGTTATGCCACGGGCCGCACGTGGTCTTCCTTGCCAAGCTTGGGGCCACTCCCTGGGTCTTACAGACAAGTGCCAAGGGCCACCCCCTAATCTTCCATGCAAGCATCACAAAGACAACTATACATACTACTCTACTAGGCTACTCAGCATACGGTGTGCCAGAAGCCACTTCCTGGTCTTTCATACATAACAGAATTCAGTGTGCCAGGAGCCATCTCCTGGTCTTTCATACATATTGCCTAGGGCTAACCCCCCGGGTCTTCCTACCATACATAATAGCATATTGTGTTCCAGGAGCTTCCTCCTGGTCTTTCATGCATAATGCCTAGGGCTAACCCCCGGGTCTTCCTACCATACATAATAGCATACTGTGTGCCAGGAGCCTCCTCCTGGTCTTTCATGCAAAATGCCTAGGGCTAACCCCCAGGCCTTCCTACCATACATAAACTAAATGGGCCGGCATTTTGGCCGTAGACCCATACAATCAGTGAGGAGAATCACCTCACACTGCAAAAGATTCGCTAAACACTTCTGACTGCTAACCGGCACTTCTGAACCACTGACCCTTCGGCTTCCCGAACTATCAATACCCAAAACAACATTTAGACCATAATAATCCAAAAATCAACCCTGGTCAAACTTGGTCAAAGTCAATGGTCAAAGTCAACATCCAGTTGACCTGACTCGCCGAGTTGGTCCACCAACTCGTCTAGTCCATACTACTCCAACCCCATACAACCCCGAATCCACTCGTCGAGTCTAGCAATAACTCGACGGATTCTCCTTCAACTACACAATTGGGACCAACTTCATCCAACTCGTCGAGTTCATCCTTGAACTCGTCGAGTTCATCATCCACATATGAATGTGTCTAGTCTGTGACTCGTCGAGTTGTATGAACAACTCGTCGAGTCCATCTTCATAACTAAGGAGATTGCCTTAGACTCGCCGAGTTCTTCCTTGAACTCGTCGAGTATGATGAACTTCATGACCATTCTGGACTCAGACTGGCTGAGCCCCTTTCCAATCTCAACTCATACCCTTAACAGAAGGGTTTTGGGGCAAGAACTGGCCTGACTCGACGAGTCCCACAACTGACTCGCTGAGTCTCTCTATGTCCAACACTATTCAGACGATTTCCAACTATCTTAAGGCATCCAAGACCCAGATCTGGCCTCCTAGGGTGGTGATATCACACAAAGTCACCACCTTTGCACCCATACATGGCCCTTTTTTCTCAAAAGGCCAAAACAACTCCTTAAACTTTGTATGGAGAGGTACAATGGCATAAAGCTTCCACCTTTATGCCTCTACTACTGTGAACACCTCTAAATCTTGAAGGATATAGTTTGGGGACGTCCAAATCCCACAAGACATCCTTCTTGGACCATAAACTCCATAAAAAGGACATAGAGAGATCTATCAAACTAGAAGTCAAGGTGAGAACTTGATTACCAAATTGAGCAGCAGATGGAGTGAATCTTCTGGATCTACTCCTTCCTCCTTGACCTTCCAACCTTCTTCTTGTTCTTGCAAGCTTCAAAATGCTTCAATACTCACAAAATGGTTCACAAACTCGAGGGAGGCTCTAGGGTTTCGTTCTGAACTTGAGAGAGTATCAAGGGGGCTGAAGAAGGGTTGTAATGTTCTTTAAATAGGGTACAAGTCCCGCATTTAGGGTTTTCCCAAAACCTGGCCAACTCGTCGAGTCAGTCTTCTGACTCGTCGAGTAGGTCACTTATCCCGCGACCAAATTAGCGCTCCTACTCGTCGAGTCACCCATCTACTCGACGAGTCACTTCCTCATCTTGAGGTTTTCTTTCCTTTATAGGTCTTCGGAAATCAGGGTGTTACAAATATTCCCCACTTAAACTAGACTTCATCCTCGAAGTCCACCACGTTCAACTACCTTACCATCCGGTTACCACTTTACCACTAGCTACACACTCCGCCCATCCGATCCAAACCTTGAAGGTGTCATCTTCAGAATATTCGGATCACTACTACCTTCGAGTACAACACTTTTACCCAACCGGTAGCCCTACCGGTACTCCTAGTGCACTTACACTAATACACAAGGGGTCCACCCCTTTTCCTTGTACTGTCACTGGCCTTTCCAATGAACTTTCCACAAGCAACAGACCTTCCCAATCTCCTTCGAGGACTAATCCTCCGCTGAAACCACAATCCCGGCCACTACCAGTGCCGGAACAATCCCACAACGATGCTCCAATACTGAAAACTCCACTCAGCGTGAGAATTCAGACAATCCTCCGGGTAGTAGATCCCTCTCTGCTACGTTTAAGGCTCAGACGAGAACAACATCACCGAGCCAAATCATTTACTATGAGATCATTTGATTTCGCGGTGAGCAACTCAGCACCACCCGATCAGCTCACGGCTTCTTACAACAAATCCTTCACCATCATTCCTGCCTGAAGTCCTGCTGACTCCCATCCGCCTACCGGATGAACCGAGACCGCCCTAGTCCCAACTGATCTACCATTACCCGAAATACCGGTCCCCCACCGGTTATCGAACGCAAGAACATTTACTCAGTCGCTCTCAGCGACTTAAGAAGATACAGCGACTACCTGAATTGCTCTACCAGCCCAGCCTCTCTGGCTCTAGAAGATCTAGAATCCCCGATCCCTTACCTTACCCTAAGGTCTCTACCAGGTCTCACCTGCTGCTAAAAGAACACGGGCCTCACCCACGGGTCTCACCCATCTATACTTCGGTGCGGCCTCTCCCACAGGTCTCACCTATCCAGGGCTATGCAGACCCACTCCTCCTCTAATCTCAACTAGCTAGACTTTCCTGATCTTATCATGTTAACTCGGAGATACGAGCCCCCCAACCATATTCCGCGAACTAGGAGATACGGGCCCCCGCCCACACTCCGCGAACTAAGTTGCTAATGAATGTTACAGCTTACCCGCAGTCTTACATCACTCCTGGTCTCCAATGACCTACCGCCTTCCGAATCCAAACATATTGTGGCCCACTCACATCCGTGCGGCTGCCCTTCCCTATCTTAAACTATCTAAAAAACCCTGCCAGCGAATCACGCATCTGATACATTCGTACTGTCGAATAGGGACCGACGAATGCTACGGGTCACCCCGTAGTCCTTCTATACTTGTCCTGCCAACTAGTGAATGCTACGGGCCACCCCCCATAGTCTTACAACACATCTGCGCTACCAGCCAACTGATGCTACGGGCCACCCCGCAGTCTCACCACACCTCTACGCTATCTGCCGACGAATGCTACGGGCCACCCCGCAGTCTTACTATACTAATGCTACAGTCCACACCGAAGTCTAAGTATACTAATATACGATTGCTACGGGCCACACCGCAGTCTTACAACTCCCTTACTCTATCTGCTAACTAGCAAATGCTACGGGCCACCCCATAGTCTTACAACACTCCTACACTATCTGCTAACCGTTGCTACGGACCACTCCGCAGTCTTACCACACTTCTCATACTATCTGACCACTGGTGGATGCTACGGCTATCCGGTTGTCTGACAACACCTTCCACACCGACTGGATGATAGTGGATGCTACGGCTAGCCTATAGTCTTACAACACCTTCCACACTGACTCGACCGCTGACCATGGTCTTTCGCTCATTACTAATATGTACATACCCACAATCGAGCATACAAGCACAATCTAGTACCCCAAGCTGTACTCATGTCCTAACTGAAACTCCCAACTGATTCTTCTGAAACCTGCTATTAGGCATCCCGAGAATGCGATCTCACAATTGGCAAGTTTTCCGAACTTCCAATTCACACTATCCTCAATTCATACAGCCGCCTGGGTGGTCTTTCTCCCTGATAGGAGAGCGAAACCTATCCCAGTTTCAGAATCGCTTCTGCTCCCATAACGTGATTGTTTCTCCCCCTCTTAGCTTCGGCTAAGTCTTTACGGCACGCGAAAATCCGAGGATTTCCATTCCTTCCTCCCTTACCCAAAAAGGCATGATAACTACCATCGCCTTAATATTGCTAGCGATCCGTCACTAGCCCACTCCCAATACTGAATACTGGATGAACACTTCCTGCATCCCCGATACTAATAATCCCCTGAGCTCAACTGTCGTCCTTAAGGTCCGAATAACTAATGCTCAGAGCAACCTCTTTAGTGATAGACCACTTCCCTTGATGCTTCCAAAAGCTATCCCAAACACCAGGACTAGAACCATCGAACCCTGATGATGGTGGATGCCTACTCCATGGACCCTGCCCAACCACCTCCACGTAATGCTCTTGAACCGTTTTCGGCCGTAACCGAGATAATACTGGACACTTCGAACCCGAAGTGAAAGATGACCTTACACTAGCTACTAATAGTTTCTGGTATGCAAGTGGCATATGACAATTCTGAAAATACAATCCGAATACAAGCAGAGAGACAACTCATACATACTATCACCCGAGACCGAGGTAAGAACAATCCTAATACATGTAGAATCGAAAATAGCCATTTATACATACCTCCAACATTCCCTGCTGTAATACAGATCTCCCTCATCCGTCACTGCAAGGCCCTACCCTCTCGCCCATCCGCAATCCTCAAAGTCGTCGGGACAGACGCACTCCCTGCTCCTCCCCTCATCGTCGGGCAGTCGGCCTTCTTGTGGCCCACCTGATTGCAGTGAAAACATAATGGGCTTGCCCCCTGTGGGCAGTCCCTGCTGACGTGACCATCACTGCCACACTTGTAGCAGCCTGAACCCCTGGAACGACAAACTCCCTCGTGTAGTTTCCCGCACGTGCTGCACTGACTTTGGCCCTGCCGACCTACTAATCGCTGATCTGAAGTCTTGGGTCTCTTCCCGGGACCCTCCAAAGTATACATCCGATCCGACCTCCTCTTCGCAACGTGCTCCAAATCAATCTCCCTTTCTCGCGCCCTACCAATCATAGAGTCCAGGGTCGGGCATGCCGAGAAGCTGACATGCTCCTGAATATCAGCTCTCAACATGCCATGATAGCGGGTCCTCTGCATCTGATCATCCCCTGCATACTGAGGAACCAATAAGGCCCTCTCCCGAAACTTGGAGGTAATCTCCGCCACCGACTCCGCCGTCTGTCTCATGTCTAGGAACTCCCTGGCCAGCTGCTAAAGCTCCACAGCCGGAGCAAACTCCGCCCTAAACCTGGTCATAGCCTCAATGGCTGAGACTCCCAAGGAATCACCAACTGACTCCCACCGGTCTCTAGCTCTGTCCCTCAAGCATCCTGCAGCAAATCGAACCTTCGACCCCTCGGGGCAGAAGCTCGTCAACTGTGCAGACTCAATGTTTGCAATCCATCTCCTGGCGACAATGGGGTCCTTCACCCCGTGGAAGTCTGGCGCGCCACTCCCCCTGAAGTCCTTGAAGGACAATGTGTGCGATTCTGACTGGATGGATGCCATATCACTTCGGAACGCTCTAAGGCGATCCTCCATCAGCTCAATAATCCCTTCCTTGATCGACCCGAAAATGACCGGGGTCGACTCAAGGATACCTCTCGTGATCTCAGACGCGATGAACTCGCGTAGCCCGTCATCAACCTGCTCGGATCCTTCCCCCGAGCCTGATCCTGATCCTGACCCAGATCCCGATCCTCCTGCTCCATGTCGTATGGTCACCATACTGAGAATAAACACATAAACGTCAGGATTATACATACTCCCGAGCGATCTCACACACCATCCAAGTTTCCTGGTTCCATTTCGGCCCTCCTTGACTCGAGTACGGATCCTCTGCTTCCAGTAGTACGGGCCCATACTACGTTCCACATCTATCCGTACTTTCCTCAAGGATTGTTTCAACTTCACCAAGTCCTTTTACCGATACCCTTTCCCACTAATCACGTCCTAGGCTTTCCTAGGGCACCCTCCGACCTACTCTCCGCCATCAGCTGCACTAGGAGTCCCTTCTTCCTTTCCCTAACTAGCTTACGAATACTGCTACATATCCGCTCACTAGTTAGTTAAAGTTAGTCAAGACCCCTATAGCACAAAGCAAGCAACATTCGTGCATTGAGTAACCGCATCAAACATAACATAATCAGGCTATCCTACTACTAATTAGACAGTCCTAGCATGTAGCTCACACAACAGGCATTCAAGGCATCCTCCTAGATCCTCAGCCCTAACCTAGCATGCAGTTCTCAGAATCATATATCAGGCATAAAAGGCATCCTCCTAGATCATTAGCCCTACTCTAGCATGCAGTTCATATAATCATATCATGTCACGTATCAAACATGTACTGGTATTTTGGGAACCACTTACTTGAGCTCGGTTGATTGCACGCATCACACACCATGTTCTTTTCAAAGTTCTTTTCTCTTTTCAAATACTTTTCAAGTTCCTTTTTGAAAATTCTCATATCAAGCCCTCAGATTGAGTCCAGACACACCCGAGAGTGTGCCCGAATCTCTCAAACCAAGGCTCTGATACCAACTTGTAACATCCCAAAATTCAAGACCACAAATTTCGCTTTGATTAATTAAAATTCGCTAAATAAATTTTGCTCAATCATTTAATAACATTCTCAATAAGACATTTATCAGAGTTTTAAATCCCAAAGATCATCTAGTGCGGAAAACATGGTGTGATGCGCTGCGATCGCCCCGAGCTCCTTCCTTGGAAAACATTAATACCTGAAACAAATAACTGAAAACCGTAAGCACGAAGCTTAGTGAGTTCCCCAGATACCACGTACCATACATATCAACTGATTCATACATGCCATACGTAACCATGAGCCATATATAACAAACATATCCATAATCAAGTAAGGTGCTATGTGCCAAACATAGTCTTGCTGTTATGCCACGGGCCACATGTGGTCTTCCTTGCCAAGCTTGGGGCCACTCCCTGGGTCTTCCAGTCAAGTGCCAAGGGCTACCCCCTGGTCTTCCATGCAAGCATCACAGAGACAACTATACATACTACTCTACTAGGCTACTCAGCATACGACGTGCCAGAAGCCACCTCCTGGTCTTTCATACATAACAGCATTCAGTGTGCCAGGAGCCATCTCCTGGTCTTTCATACATATTGCCTAGGGCTAACCTCCGGGTCTTCCAACCATACATAATAGCATACTGTGTGCCAGGAGCCTCCTCCTGGTCTTTCATGCATAATGCCTAGGGCTAACCCTCGGGTCTTCCTACCATACATAATAGCATACTGTATGCCAGGAGCCTCCTCTTGGTCTTTCATGCATAATGCCTAGGGCTAACTCCCGAGCCTTCCTACCATACATAAACTAAATGGGCCGGCATTGTGGTCGTAGACACATATAATCAGTGAGGAGACTCACCTCACACTGCAGAAGATTCGCTGAACACTTCTGACTGCTAACCGACACTTCTGAACTGCTGACCCTTCGGCTTCCCGAACTATCAATACCCAAAACAACATTTAGACCATAACAATCTAAAAGTCAACCCTGGTCAAACTTGGTCAAAGTCAACATCCAGTTGACCTGACTCGCTGAGTTGGTCCACCAACTCGTCGAGTCCATACTACTCCAACCCCATACAACGCCGAATCCACTCATCGAGTCTAGAAATTACTCGACGGGTTCTCCTTCAACCACACAATCGGGACCAACTTCATACAACTCGCCGAGTTCATCCTTGAACTCGTCGAGTTCATCATCCACATATGAATGTGTCTAGTCTGTGACTCGTCGAGTTGTATGAACAACTCGTCGAGTCCATCTTCATAACTAAGGAGATTGCCTTAGACTCGTCGAGTTCTTCCTTGAACTCGTCGAGTATGATGAACTTCATGACCATTCTGGACTCAGACTGGCTGAGCCCCTTTCCAATCTCAACTCATACCCTTAACAGAAGGGTTTGGGGGCAAGAACTGGCTGGACTCGCCGAGTCCCACAACTGACTCGCCGAGTCTCTCTATGTCCAACACTATTCAGATGATTTCCAACTATTTTAAGGCATCTAAGACCCAAACTGGCCTCCTAGGGTCTTGATATCACACAAAGCCACCACCTTTGCACCCATGCATGTCCCTTTTTTGCTCAAAAGGCCAAAACAACTCCTTAAACTTTGTATGGAGAGGTACAATGGCATAAAGCCTCCACCTTTATGCCTCTACTACTCTGAACACCTCTAAATCTGGAAGGATCTAGTTTGGGGACGTCCAAATCCCACAATACATCCTTCTTGGACCATAAACTCCATAAAAAGGACATAGATAGATCTATCAAACTAGATGTCAAGGTGAGAACTTGATTACCAAAATGAGCAGCAAATGGAGTGAATCTTCTGGATCTACTCCTTCCTCCTTGACCTTCCAACCTTCTTCTTGTTCTTCCAAGCTTCAAAATGCTTCAAGACTCGCAAAATGGTTCACAAAGTCGAGGGAGACTCTAGGGTTTCGTTCTGAACTTGAGAGAGTATCAAGGGGGCTGAAGAAGGGTTGTAATGTTCTTTAAATAGGGTACAAGTCCCGCATTTAGGGTTTTCCCAAAACCTGGCCAACTCGCCGAGTCAGTCTTCTGACTCGTCGAGTAAGTCACTTATCCCGCGACCAAATTAGCGCTCCTACTCGTCGAGTCACCCATCTACTCGACGAGTCACTTCCTCATCTTGAGGTTTTCTTTCCTTTCTAGGTCTTTGGAAATCAGGGTGTTACATATGGCTATATCTACTTAATCAAGCATAAGTCAAAAACCTTTGAGAAATTCAAAGAGTTTAAACAAGTGGAGAATCAGTTGGGCAGGAAGATAAAGATGCTTCGATCCAATCGGGGTGGTGAGTATCTTAGTATCGATTTCCTTGACTATCTTAAGGAATGTGGAATTCTATCACAGCTGACGCCACCTAGGACACCACAGCTAAATGGTGTGGCTGAGAGGCGCAACCGAACCTTGTTGGACATGGTTCGTTCCATGATGAGTCGAGCTTCGTTACCAATCTCATTCTGGGGGTATGCCTTAGAGACTGCCACCCATATCCTTAATCTAGTCCCTACCAACAAGGTTTCCAAAACACCTTACGAGATGTGGACTAGGAAGGCTCCCACATTATACCATATCAAGGTTTGGGGTTGCGAGGCTTTCGTGAGACGCGAGACTCACGACAAGCTCGAACCTTGGAGTGAGTGGTGAATTTTCATCAACTACCCACATAAATCCTTCAGTTATCTCTTCTACAGACCGAGTGACAATGTTGTCTTCGTTGCGAGGAGAGGAGTCTTTTGCGAGAGAGAGCTCATAGGCCAAGGAGACAGTGGGAGACAAATTGACCGTGAAGAACTTCAAGAGTCAAGCGGTGAAGGAACCTCAAACACTAGCGATCAACATGAGGAGGAAACTCCTGTCGATCCAATTGACGAGTCCGTACCTCTGAGGCGTCAAAGTAGAGTTAGTGTTTCACCTGTGTTATATGGTTTTCATATAACATCTGAGGGTGATACATTTATCAGTGATAGCACACTGATAAATTTGGATGAACCTAACAACTACAAGGAAGCCATGACATGCCCCAAGTCTGCTAAATGGAAGGAGACGATGGACAGCGAGATTCAGTCCATGTATGGCAATCAAATTTGGAACTTGGTTGACAATGTACCGGGTCGTAAGATAGTCGGGGGCAAATGGATCTTCAAGAAAAAGACCGACATGGATGGGAAAGTACACACTTATAAGACGCGACTGGTTGCGAAGGGATTTACTCAAACTCCGGGAGTTGACTATGATGAGACCTTCTCACTAGTTGCGAAGATTAAGGTGCTGTTTGTTTTTTCGAAGCGAAAATGTCTTAAGTCTGCGGACCACCTCTGCAATCCTCTGTAGCAGAAGAGGTGGAACAAAAGGCTGCAACATTTAATAAAAAGTCTGTTTGTTTTTTAACGTCTGCAGACTGGTGCAGTAAGTTAAAGTAAGGCGCGAAGAGGTTTGAAGCAGTTGGTTTAGTGCTGCGCCACGCAGTACACGCGCATCAGTTTTTAAGTCAGAAGTCTTCAGGAAAACAAACAGCTGCGAAAGGCCAAGTGCTGCGCGTGTGCTGTGCGGCGCAGCAATTAGTGGTCTGAAGTGGTTTTTTTAAAAAAACAAACAGCACCTAAGTCTATTAGGGTTATGCTAGCCATTGCTGCATTTCATGATTATGAAATATGGCAAATAGATGTCAAAACCGCTTTCCTTAATGGAAAGTTGGCTGAGGATGTTTACATGAGTCAGCTAGAGGGTTTTGTCGATGCAAAGCACCCTAATAGAGTGTGTAAGCTTGAGAAATCCATTTACAGATTGAAACAAGCATCTCGCAGATGGAATCTTTGTTTCGATGAGAAAGTCAAAGAGTTTGGCATTTCGAGAAGCGAGGATGAGTCCTGTGTATATGTCAAGGCTAGTGGGAGCATAGTTAGCGTTTTGGTATTGTATGTGGATGACATACTACTCATAGGAAATGACATCCCAACCTTGCAGGAGGTTAATTCATGGCTTGGGAAGTGTTTCGCTATGAAGGACCTCGGAGAAGTTGCATATATTCTGAGGATAAGGATATTGAGAGACAGGAGTAAGAGACTAATTGGACTTAGTCAGAGTACCTACTTGGATAAGGTGCTGAAAAGATTCAGCATGCAGGATTCCAAGAAAGATGACTTACCGATCCAGAGCAATGCCAAACTGAGTAAAACTCAGAGTCCGAGTACAGAGGCTGAGATAGCTGAGATGAGTCGAATACCATATGCTTCCGATGTTGGCTCGATCATGTATGCTATGACTTGTACTCGCCCTGATGTGGCCTTTGCTTTGAGCATTGTCATCAAATATCAAGGGAATTCTCGTAAGGCTCACTAGACTGCGGTTAACAACATTCTCAAGTACTTGCGGAGGACTAAGGACTGGTTCCTTACCCTCGGTGGGAGTGATGACTTGAGAGTGGTGGGGTATAGTGACGCTAGCTTTCAGAGAAACAGGGATAATTTCCGCTCTCAGTCGGGCTGGGTCTTTACCCTGAATGGAGGAGCAATAACTTGGAAAAGTTCCAAGCAGGAGACAGTAGCCGATTCAACTTGTGAATCAGAGTACATAGCAGCAAGCGAGGCAACGAAGGAGGCAATATGGCTGAAGAACTTCATTGGAGACCGTGGAGTTGTACCAACTATAAAGGAGCCTATGGAGATTTTCTGTGACAGCGAGAGTGCAGTTTCCTTAGCCAAGAAACCAAGGGATCACGGCATATCCAGGCACATCGACACAAAATACGACTTCATTAGACATCGAATAGAAGAAGCACTCCTCGTGGCAAAGAGGGTATCATCGGATGAGAACCCAGCAGATCCCCTCACGAAGGAACTGAGTAGGGTTAACCATTTACAGCATGCGAGGCGCATTGGGCTGAAGGATGATATTAGTTTTAATGATTAGATAACTTTCGAAACTTGTAATAGTTGAAATGTAATTGACATTTGATGTTTAAATAAAATGTGTTTTTTATTTACTAGTATGGTACTGTCTTGTTTCAATCATTTACTATTGTTTCACTTTGCATGTTTTGACTTACAGAATAATTATATTATTCAAACTATCCACATTCGATCATACGTTGGAAGTAGGTATTGAATCAAGGCTGTCATTAATTTGGCTTGTAGATTTGTCTGAATTGTATTAGACATAGCAAAGTTTGCTGCAACATTCATGAGTGCCCATAAGGTCTGGGTATTGGATTAAACCCGTGCTCACTTGTATCTGTTGGGTTATTAGCATTCTAACACTCCTAAGGTGTACATGCAACCCTAAATACGTTGGATCTATGTTTTCTCTATTATACATGCAAATATCAATTTTCCAAGGTATTGTTCTAACTAGCATAATATAAAGTACATGTAATATAAAATCTAGTAGAATTACATACCTCTTTGTTGTAGCTTGATCCCATGAAGCTTAAGAGCCTAGTGTCCCAAGTGTGACACCTCAAATGGTTCACACAACATCATGAACATCTTGGAATAACCATGAGAGAGGATACTTGACTCATAGAAATCGGCTTGCCCTCTTGTGTATGCACTAGTGCCGATTTCACCAACCAATGGGGTCTTTATATAGTGTGCATATTAGGGTTACACCATGTAACCCATGACTTTACCCATTCCTTATGCTCCATGGGTTTTAACCTCCATGGAGTATCCATGGGTCACCACATGGGTTAAACGCAACATAAGGAATCATGGATCATAAGCCCACATATATAAGAATGAATGATCTACACAATCAATCCCCATATATTTAATTAGTCTCTTTTGACCACTAAATTAATTCCAAATTAATTCTTGATCAATACTTAATTAAATAATATGATTTCATATTAATATATTAGAACTTATAATATATTAATATGTCACAAATATCCTCTTCTCACAAAAGGTCTATCCAAATTGTTGCGATTCCATGCAACCCAAATGGACCATGCCGGGTCGGGTCAAGTATATACCAATTATAGTTATGGACTTAGACACTAATCCAACAGTCTCCCACTTGGATAAGTCTAATAACTATTATTGCATGTATGACTTCAACCTGACCGGAAATCGTAGCTCTTAAAAGCCGCTGTCGAACTCTGAACAAATCAATAACGCGTCCATTAGATAAGTGATCATATATTCCTCCATTCTAGATATCATATGGACTGAGACATAGATTATAATCATTCTCTCTGTCCATTTGTTGTTTCCCGATTTCTGATTTATGACGACCAACTAATTAAACAAATCAAATCAGTCCAGGCTTGGCCAAGCACTTAGGGTGTCATCACTAAATCATCGAGGGGTCCACAGATTTCGCTTTTATCCCTTTAAGGGTAAAAGGTATGGATAAACTTTGACTCATATGCGTGTACTGACTAGTTGTTGAATTATACACAAAGGCACATTTTATAACATCGAGTTACCAATGCGTTTTCGTGCAATCAATGTATAACCAACTCAAAGTCAACAACTCATATCTCTAGGTTTGAAGAATATAAGATATTATCTTCTCATTATTCACTCGTGATAAAATCCATGAAGTGATTCAAATGAGCGTGGGTTTAATCCAATACTCAGAACTTATGAGCACTCATGAATGTTGCAGCAACTCTTGCTTTGTCCACTACCTTGGACATCTACAAACCAGCTTCATGACAGTCTTGCCTTAATACCTACTTCCAACGTATTATCGACTGTGGATGGTTTGAATAACTTAGTCATTCGGGAAGAATGACCTAGTTATTCTGGAAGTCAAAACATGCAAACTGAAACACAAGAATAATACTAATCCTATATGGCCCCAACACTTTGAGTGTAAATAAAACACCTTTTATCTAAGCACCATATTGATTACTCATTATTCATTGTATAATGTTTCGATTTATCAACTTAATACTTGAATAAAAACAATAGTCATGCCATACTCCAAGCATGCACACTATGTTTGTCTAAACAATAGCTATGCCATACTCCAAGTATGCACACTATGTTTGTCTTATGATCCTTACTTTGTGAAACAGATCAATTGACAATATTTCAATGATGCTCATTTCACAATCCCAATCCTTATTGTAAATTTAAGAATACCAAACTCTTGCCATTTACTATAATCTGTTAGATTCTAAACTTATCTGCAATGATCCCCTTGCAATGAATATGCACACAAGTCACAAAGACTTGGCAACATACATTACAAAGTATTCCAATGGAGAGCAATTCCATGGAAACGAAGTCTCACATTCAAAGTACATTCCTTTGAACACCCTTCTTGCATTAAGTTCTCTAATCTTACACATATTCAAAGAATAACTTCCACCTATGGAGACAATTCCATATTCCCATTTTGAATATCACTTCTGAACAAGAGTTTCCTCCTTTCAAAATATGTCAATATGGTCCTATCTCTATACTTCCAATTGTCCATGAGCAACCGATCTTTGGCAAACCTCAGATTGTCCTCGACAATTGCTTAATCATTTTAGTCAAATCCAGTTCTATTCCTTTTTCCCTCTTAACGCCCTAGGCATTTGGAAAATTTAGAATGGATAAATATTATAGCACATGTAATCGATCCTATACCCGAAGCATATGGGACCCGATTCATGCTATAATTTTTTTTTTATTTTCCATGTTCTCAAAATTCGAACTATGAAGAGGGATGCCGTAATCATAATCGAATTTTGAGAATGCAACATATATAGAATTTCTTTATGTTGAACCATTCCAACATAACATTCATATATATATATATATATATATATATATATATATATATATATATCCTTGACTAAAGTTGATTAAAATCTCAATCTAAGCTTTTAGATTTGGAATGAAGTATAAATCCTCTCCCTTAATTATAGCAAAACAACTTTTCAAAGCGAATTTGAACCTTTTGTTTTCTATAATTAACATTGCTAACTTGCAACACTAATCATCAAGCTCCTACTAGCGCAATGATTATTATCTTACTAGCATAACACTTATGCTCCCACTAGCTTTGACATGTATCGAGGAATCAGCTGGACTTCTAGAAATCAATACTTTGTTGATTTTCTTTACCAAAGTTCAGATTCTTGATACGAGATGCTTTGATAAGATTTTATCAAAATCATACACCTTTCCTTAGATAGCTCACATGTGTGTCTAAACAATTATGAAGAGGGATGTTGTAATCATAATGTTTAGACCTTTTGCCATTCTCACAAGTCCATGTTAGTATGTCAGTTAACCACACACGCTCCACTAATGACTTTGAGAATGCAAATATCACAATTGCTATCTACTTAAAATCTACTTAGTGAAAGCGTTTCCTCACCATCATTTTCATGAATTAGAGAGAAACCTTATGACACTTAGATTTTTATGGTGCATGTGTTCCTATCCATGTGAATTTCTCAAAACCATAATCACAAGACAAGGTTAGTGACAAATCCAAACTCATATGGACTGAACTTGCCCAATCTTAATTTCTTGGCACTTGGCAGCTCAAGGGCCTACCATTTATTCCACATTTTTATGCAAACAATTGAGAACTCATAGAACTCACAAGCATAGTCAATTTTAACCTGGAATAGGCACATAAATAAGAATATGTCAACACGATAGGTTACAAACCTCAAGTCGTGGGCTAGTGATTAACAATACTCTTGATTAGTTCTTGAAACCATATCAAAATCTTTTAAGACTCCCACTGATCTCTTGACATATAAGATTCTCTTTGTCAAGAACCATTCCTTGACAAAACAAATATTCAAGAATTAGTGCGGATTCTTATCAAGGAAAACACTTCACACAATTGGTCTTAGTTTTGTTTTATCCAAAACATCACAACTTACCAATTTCAAATGTACAAGAATAGGAAACATCTTACTCTACATTTGACAAGTGTTATAAACTTTCTAAAGATTATGTCACTCAAGTTACAATCTTGGAGTATAACTCTAAGAGTTGATTTTGGAACGAAGTATGATTTATCTTTTTATTTAACTAGTTCAACAATTCATGATTCCTCTCCTTAGTCAAACAAATGCACTAAGGTGTCCTTAGAGGATCAATTGTGATGTGGTTTCATAATCACTAAGATAATCATAAAACAAGATACTCAAGTACTCTCCCATCTCTTCATATTGGAGAAACTTTTATCTTTCTGCCTTATTTGATTGTTCTCATCCGTTCTTCCATACATTGAAACTTTTCCAATGTTTCAGAATTACACTTAAACTTGTAAGCATAACCATATTTACTAAACTTTAGTAAATCTTGATGAATAATCTTATCATTCTTTGTGGTGGACCTGATCAGCGCACAACCTAGTGCACCCGATCCTTTAGTCCTTCTCTTGACTCACATATACATGTGAACAGGGACTTAGTCTTAATTTCCTAAAGATGAAAATTCTCATTCATCACACAATACAACTTGCATGATTCCAAGTTTCTATCCAACTGAAACTTGGGTGATGAGAATCTTTCCTTATTTGGTAAATTATGACACTACCACAAACGAAAGACTCAAATCCATTTTCCAATATTGCTTATCAATGGAAACATATAAACAACAATTTTTCACAAATGTCATTGTAAGGATACTTAAAATAAATCAAAACCTTTTCTTTTATTTTAAAACTTTAGGAAAAATTTTATCCTTACAATGCAAATACATATGAAAAACATGTTGTTATCTATTCCGAAGCAATATATCATAACTCTTAAGCAGCAGTTCAAAATTCGGATCATCGAACCATGCGATCAAAATCCATCTTCGCAATCAGAATCATCACACTCTTTCTTCAAGCTTCCTTTGATTCTTCCAAAACATCAAAATGTAATTACATTACATCATGTATTAAGAATCTCCAAAAAAGACTCATAGAGTTAGATAATGGACTTTAACCTCAAGCAAAGTCAAACCTTTTTTACTTTTACCATCCTTATGAACTTTCCAGGTAAATTTGGCAGCTTCGCAACCAATGTCCCTTCCTTTGGCAAAAGAAACATATCGACCTTTTGGAAGTGGTACACTTGATTGTCTCAGACTTGGCCTTTCTCTTTACCATTGGTCAAATGACTTGACCATGGCCAATCCTTTTCTATTGGGAAGAGAAAGCTTTTCTGGACTTCCAATTTCACCATTGTCAATGTCCAAATAGGTTTGGGAAGTAGATCTTCCAATCTAATTTTCTTTACCCATGCTCCAAATAATTGTTGATTTAGCAGCATCAAGCAAATAGGTAAGATCACTAAGGGTCATGTCGTGATCTGTCATCAGGGAGTGACTGAAGAACCAAGTCAACAACCAGCTACCTCGAGACTTTGACACCCGACTCTCCCAGCTTGCCAATAGGGATTGAGTGACTTAGAACTTTTCAAGTCTTGAAACTTGTGGGATAGGGAGAATTATTAGAGGAGGTGGAGGAAGTGAAGCATGATTTCCAGTCCCATTAATGCACAACAAAGGGATTACTCTTTCACCTTGATTGCCATGTGGGATATCATCTACATTAGGAAGGTTTGTTCCTAAAGATTTGGAAAGACCATAGTTGTCTGAAATAGACATTTATGAGGGAGAAATTCAATTTTAGTTGATTTAAGTCCTTAATATAACACCCAATATGAAATATTAAGGCTAGGACCCAACAAACTATTTATAACTAGAAAAGGGATGCCGTAATCCAAGTTATAAAATATTTGAAGGTAGGTAAATGACGATTTACCAATTTCCACCATGAAAAACAAAATAAATTATTAAGTTTTAATTGGATTGAAACTCCTAGATCTTTTGAGATTCATTGAACTTTCAATGGCATGTTTAAATCTCGATTGTGCCCTCTCAAGTTTGTGAATGGGATGCCGAGGATCACAAACAAGGTGTGAATAACCATGCAAATTAACTTGGTACCCTTAACTTTATCACCTAATTGATGTGTCGGTTAACCACACGCGCTCCACCAATCTATGATAAACATTAAGTTACCCTTTGCCACACATTGTCAGTCCCATGTTAGTGTGCCGGTTAACCACACACGCTCCACTAAAGGCTTAACAAAGGTGCAAAGTGCAATTTCATGGGTTAGCACGTTTTCACATTTTCCTAAGTAACTAAGATTGGGAATTTATAAGTGTTTAGTTACTTAGTATTTATCATTATACTTTTAATGAAGGGAGAATTTTAGTCCTTATCTACCCGTTCGGCTAACGACCCTCCACCAGTCAAGGAAGCGGTGGGTGAGAGTGGACACCCATTAAACTGCCATTTTATAGGCAGTAACCTTATACCCCCCCTTATAGACCGGCTTCGTGAATGAGGCCTACTAACAGTAAGATTGACTTTATCTTATACATATCTATATAATTAAAATTATAATAATAGTATAAGGGTTGAATTTTAACCTTTTAAAATTCTAGGGTTTGATTTAGCATTAAAGTATACATAAGGGGTAAACTTTACAAATTCCAAACCTTGAGGGAAAGTATTGAAACTATTCAAAACTCTTGGATTTTCATAACTTATGAGTTTAATTAAAGTTTTAAAAACTTTAATGAAGAGACTCTTGAACATCCATAACTTGAGGACAAGTTATGTAGTTCATAAAAATATTTATGACAAAGATGACTTTTCATTTTGTAACCTATGGCACTTTTATGAGTTTTAAGATTCATAAATGTGACTTTTCATATAACTTGAGGACAAGTTACAAAAAAAACATTTTATGAACTACTTTTAGATCAATTTGGATTGAAAAAAACTAGAAACATAATTTTTTTCATTAATCTAAATTAACTCATAAAACAAGGTAACAAACAAAAACTTTTGGTAATCCATAACTTGAGGACAAGTTATGGAGTCCATACAATGTCATTAAGATCAAGAATTATACTAACAAACAATTTGCACATAATTCCTATGATCTATCAAAACTCATAATCATGAACATTCATAATCAACAATTTTCAAGAAACATATAAACATATATAAAACTTGAAACTTTGATAATAACTTTGAAATTGGTTTACCATAATCATTACCACATTAAAAATAGGTTTTATAAGTCCAAAAAAGTTTAAGGTAATGATTCTAGACCAATTCCAGCCTTAAAAGTCGAAAATATGTTGTCAGGAGTTCTACTCGTCGAGTGTATGAACCTACTCGACGAGTAGGATGAATTTCTTCATGGACTCAGCGAGTCCATTAGTGGACTCGGCGAGTCGAGTGCCCAGGAAGCCGGAATTTTCGATTTTTAAGCTATTTCAGCATGTATAACTTGAAAACAAGCCTAGGCTCTGATACCACTGTTGGGTTATGAGCATTCTAACACTCCTAAGGTGTACATGCAACCCTAAATACCTTGGATCTATGTTTTCTCTATTATACATGCAAATATCAATTTTCCAAGGTATTGTTCTAACTAGCATAATATAAAGTACATGTAATTTAAAATCTAGTATAATTACATACCTCTTTGTTGTAGCTTGATTCCATGAAGCTTAAGAGCCTAGTGCCCCAAGTGTGACACCTGAAATGGTTCACACAACATCATGAACATCTTGGAATAACCATGAGAGAGGATACTTGACTCATAGAAATCGGCTTGCCTTCTTGTGTATGCACTAGTGCCGATTTCACCAACCAATGAGGTCTTTATATAGTGTGCATATTAGGGTTACACCATGTAACCCATGACTTTACCCATTCCTTATGCTCCATGGGTTTTAACCTCCATGGAGTATCCATGAGTCACCACATGAGTTAAACCCAACATAAGGAATCATGGATCATAAGACCACATATACAAGAATGAATGATTTACACAATCAATCCCCATATATTTAGTTAGTCTCTTTTGACCACTAAATTAATTCCAAATTAATTCTTGATCAATACTTAATTAAATAATATGATTTCATATTAATATATTAGAACTTATAATATATTAATATGTCACAAATATCCTCTTCTCACAAAAGGTCTATCCAAATTGTTCCGATGCCATGCAACCCAAATGGACCATCCCGGGTCGGGTCAAGTATATACCAATTATAGTTATGGACTTAGACACTAATCCAACAGTATCACTTCATGGAATTCATCTCGAGTGATCGTGAGACGATAATATCATATAAGTCTTCAAACCTAGATATATGAGTTGTTGACAATGAGTTGGTTGTACATTGATAGTACGAAAACGCATCGGTAACTCGATGTTATAAAACGTGATGTTGTGTATGATTCAATGAATAGTTAGTGCAAGCATATATTGTCGAAGTTTATCTATTCCTTTTAGTCCTTGGAGGATTAAAAGCGATATCTTGGGCACCTCGATGATTTTGTTTTGACTTATTTGTCGGGCCCGGTGAGAACTAAATTGATGTGTTCGATTAAGTTCTATGTCAAACAAATCGGAAATCGGGAAACAAACTGCTGGACAATAAGTATGACGTTGTTCCATGTATTTGTCCGGATTATATGTTGAGAACAGAGGATTATATGATCACTTATCTAAAATGGAGCATCTCGTTTCGACAGAGGCTTTTAAGAGCTACGATTGCTAGTCGGTGTTTTAAGTCGTACTTACAGTTATAGTTATTAGACTTATCCAAGTGGGAGACTGTTGGATTTAGTGTCTAAGCCTATAACTATAGTTGGTATGTACTTGACCCGAGAGTAGCATGGTCTATTTGGGTTGCATGGCACCGAAACAATCTGAAGGATGGACTTTTTGAGAAGAGGATATTTATGATTTATTAATATATTATAGGTTCTAATATATTAATATGAAATCATATTATTTACTTAGTATTGATCAAGAATTAGTTTGGAATTAATTTTGTGATCAAAAGAGACTAATTAAATAAATGGGGATTGATTGTGTAAATCATTTACTCTTATATAGTGGGCTTATGATCCATAATCCTTTATGTTGGGTTAAACCCATGTGGTGACCCATGGATACTTCATGGAGGTTTTAACCCATGGAGCATGAGCGATATGGAAGGTCATTAGGGTTTACATGGTGTAACCCTAGTTTGTCACACTATATAAAGAACTCCATAACATCCAAAATCGGCACTTAAGTGAAAACAAAAGAGGGCTAGCCGATTTTGTGAGTGCAAGTATACTTCTCTCAAGTTCTTCCAATTGTTGGTGGTGTTGTGTGAAGCATTTGAGGCATCACACTTGGGGTGCTAGGCTCTTAAAGGCTTAAGGAATCAAGCTACGAGAAAAGGTATGTCATTATACTAGATTTTTGTATTACATATACTTCATGGTATGCTAGTTAGGATGAAACCTTGGAAAGTGAAAGTTTGCATGTATAATAGAGAAAACATATATCCAAGGTTTCTAGGGTTGCATGCACAACTTAGGAGTGTTAAAATGCTCAAAACCCATCAACTTCCACCAACCCTGTAGCCACTCATACATTCTAATCATACATAACACTGGATCCTATACACAATTGAATACTTGGTTCTACCCTAAGCCCACAACCAAACAAGGAACAGGAAATAAGGCTAATCAAACATTCTCATGCTATAAAATCTTTTTTACGTACAACTATGATGCATACACTAAGAAACTATAGTAATGATGTCAATTTCATACAATAAGTACTGCTAGGCTATCATGCATCATACATCAGACAATTCTATCATGCAATTCCTGAAGATCCCTAGCCTATCACTAGCAATGTAGTTCTATCATAAACATCATATCAAATAACAGTATGGGTAACTTGGGGTATACTTTATTGCTTTGGCTGATAGTACACATCGCATCCTTCTTTGGTTACTTTTGAAAACCATTTTTAAAACTTTTGCAGTTCCCTAGTTTGAGTCTGGATTCACACAAATTTTCATCCAATTCTCTCAAAACAAGGCTCTAATACCAACATGTAACATCCCATAATCACAATAAATTTGAACTTTTCAAAAACTAATCATAACCATAAATGTTTACAAAACCATTGTTTCAAAAAGTGTAATTTAGTAATCAAAGTATCCCAAAATCCAAACAACATAAAACCAAAAGATGTGCAGGATCACGCCTTCACCATGTCACGATCATCTGAAGTACCTGAAACAATAAACTGAAACTATAACCCAAAACTTAGTGAACTCCCCCAAAGTACCAACACACAAACATATAACAACATGCATACTGGGTCCGCAACTAACATACTGGATTACATCTAAGCCCACAGTATGAGTCTGGCTTTCCTTTCAGGCCCACAACTCATATTTGGCTTACTTCCGAGCCTACAACATAAGTCTGGCTTGCCCTTCAGGCCCACAGTTTAAGTTTGGCTTGCCCTTCAGGCCCACAGCTTATGTCTAGCCCACAACATAAGTTTGGCTTGCAAAAAGCAATACTACCTCAGTCCAACCATATTATGTCAATATATACATAACAGATAACATATAACAGTAACATATAATCATATAACCAGTCAACAGACTAACAGCCAAATCTACATATCATTATTGTATAACAACATCATATATACCAGGACTCAGTACTAACAGATCAATACATCATAGCAACATCTTCTAAACCACGATATATAACTCAGTGGGCCGGCATCGGTGCTTTCGATCCATAACTACAATGAGGGAAAACTCACCTCTCAGTCTGAACAAATAGCTGAATAGGTCTTGCTCCGAATCTCAACTATACCCGTCACCTATTCATCAAATAGTGACCAATCTCAAAGACAATTCAAAATACCCTTAGGTAAGTTCTTTTGAGAGAGAGAGAGAGAGAGAGAGAGAGAGAGAGAGAGAGAGAGATAGAGAGAGAGAGAGATAAGTTCTTTTGAGAGCCAAAAGATTTGTGGGAACCCGAGAAATCCTAATATGCTCAACATTTTTCAATACCAAGACAACCATTGGACTCCTAGACTTTCGTCTAAGAGAGATCCATGCTCCAAAAAAAGATTTGAAGAACTTTTTTTCTTTGAAAATGTGCATATATGCACATCTAAATGTGCATGCATGCACATCTAAATGTGCATTCATGCACATCTAAATGTTCATTCATGCACATTTATGTATTCTGTGTTTTTTGACGTTTTCAAGTTGCGATTCTCTTAAACGTTGATATTACAGTCTCATTCTTGTGTTTGTTTTGAATTTTTTTGAAAAAACATTAAATGTTTATACATGCACATATATGAACATTCAAATGTGTATATATGCACATTTAAAAAAAATTGTCAAATCTTTTTTAGCCTAGATATGCCTTAGACGCAACATTTGGAGACAAATGGTGGTATTCGTTTTGAAAAATGATGAGCGAATTAGGAGTTATCGGGTTCTCGCTAATCTTTTGGTATGCACAATAACTTAACTCTCTCTCTCTCTATGTGTGTGTGTGTATATATATATATATATATATATATATATATATATATATATATATATATATATATATATATATATTATTTAGTAAGTTAAATATTTTAAAATTAATAATTATTATTTATATTAAAAAAGTGAATGAAAAATAAAAAATTGAGTAAATTATACGAATCGTCCCTCGTGGAGATGCCAAATGACACGTTTAGTCCTTATTTTCAAAAATTAACTTGGATCGTCCATCGTTTGTTTAAAACTTGCATACTTCATCCCTCTTTGCTTTAAATTTGCACACTTAATCCTTTACCAGATATAAAATGACTATAATACCGTTACTATTTTATCTATTTATTTATTTAAATTCAATATATATTAAAAAAAAGTACAACGCATATATTTATGTTCCCTTTTTCCTCTCAAAACACTTGAAAGCATAAAGTATCCTCATAACCACTACCACCACCGGCCACCATCAACCTTCTATTGCAGTTCCAGCAACGATGGTTTCTCAATCTCTCTTGCACCAAACAAGATCGAAAGAGGAAATCGATCTGAGAGTCCTCGATAGTAGTGGAACAAGCACTAAACCAATCCAAAATAAAAAAGAAACTGAAATTGGTTCCAGAAATCGAAATCGAAAATGGTTCCAGAAATTTAAGTCGAAGTTGATATCATACAGATTGTGGTCGTATTCGTTCCACAGCGTCTTCGTTGGATATGGACTCAGGTTTGGAGAACGTTGAGCAGTCGACAAGTTCAGACCATGGATGGAGTCTTCGATTTCGATTTCTGAAAAGCTCCTTCATTTTCATATGAGCTCATTTGGGTTTCTGAAAAAAATGGGCCCTTAGTCATCGATCTGGTGGTGGTTGATGGGATTATCGTTTGATTTTTTAGGTTCTTTCTTTTACTACGATCTGTAGGTTCTGATAGGTAGGTTTAGGTTTTGGAGTTGCTTACGGGTTTTAGGTTTTGGTTGAGTTCAAGTATAAATTTTCTGATTCTGATATCATTATGTCAAGATTCTAGTTTGATTTGGATTTGGTTGATGAACGAGTTAGCTGCAATATCTCAAGAAAATCATAAAAAAAATAGATAAAACAAAATAGGATTGAGGGTTAGGAAGGAAATCAAATCGATTTTCCCATGAATTCGTTCATTCATCCACTTCCTGCCAATCGAAATCTCCACTTATGTTGATGTTTAGATTCATCAAGTGCAACCGGTGGCGATCCTTGAAGCAACAATAGGGGAGGCGGTGTTGTTATCGTCGGTTGGTGGTGGTTTATGATCAAGTAAGAAAAAAAGGGAAAAATTTTGTGTATACCCTTAAACAATAAAATATCGTATTTATCCAAGGTAAAACCTAAATATCATATTTGTCCTTCTTAACTTTTAAAATATCATATTTGTCCAAATTTATTTTTTGAATATTTCTTAAAATCTTTTTATCACTTTTGGTATTTATAATCAATTTAACTTGAAAATAAATGGCTAATTGACCAACTTGCCCTTTGATATTAAACCCTTTTCCTAATTACGTAATGGAAGCTACGATTATGATCTGCACCAACTGAAACCATAAACACACGACGCATGCTAGAAAAAAAAAGCTTCATTCAATGTCGCCTTCAACAACATTTGTACAACAAAGAAGCGGGAAGATGGGAATTAAAGTCGGATCAAGTAATTGAACGTGAACATAGACTGATATTGTCAATTTTGATAATCGATCAAACAATTCTGATTCATAACATTTTGATTGGAAATTTCATATTATCAAAATTTGATTGAAAGTTCTGATTTTTGATTACTCACCTAGTACTTAAGTTGAACGCTGTTTTTCATCTTAAATTACAACCTATGCGTACTATGTTACTGATTCTAAAGTAAATGATCGAGAAATTGATCCTCTCGATTGAAGTAGTTAAGGAAGGAATTTATGAAGTGTATGTGGAAAAAGTTTCAAACATGAAAACCCATCTTGATAAGAGTAAAATCAAAGGCCACCGGCAATTTGTCGGTAGTTAATCGATGTGGTTAAGGAACGAAATTCACCTTATAGAAAAATTGGGAAGTCGGTTGTTGGTGTCACCTTTATTCCTCCTTCCGATAAATACCTAGTGGTTGATCAATTGGTTTCTTGATGCTGAACAAAGGGAAAAGGCGTAGTTTGAAGCCTGCATGAATTCGGTGATACAGTACTTGATTTCCAAGGTTAGTGGTAAGTTAGTGGTAAGTTAGTCATGTGAAAATGGTTTTAATATTCAAGTACAATATGGTCAATTAATATTTTTATTTTAAATATAATATTTATAAAACACAATATTTGATTATAAATTATTAAAAAATTATTTAAAAATAAGATTTTGGGTAAATATGATATTTTAAATGTTAAGAATGACAAATATGATATTTAGGTTTTCAGCTGGGCAAATACGATATTTTATTGTTTAACAAGGGTATACATGAAATTTTCCAAAAAAAAAAACTAAGAGATAATAATTGTCGGGTAGGGTGGATATTTTTTCAAATTAATTATTCATTCTATTTTATTAAATAACTTTTTAATAGATTATATGTCGATAGATAATAAATAAATCAAAAAGAAATAAATAAGGGAATATGATCTCTTTTATGTCTGTAGGGATGAAGAGTGTAACGTTTAAACTAACAAGAGACGGTCTGAGTTAATTTTTGAAAATATGGATTAAACGCGCATTTTGACACTAACACTAGAGACGATTCGTGTAATTTACTCTAAACAATAAGTACAAACACTTTGGAAGATAGGAATAAAAGATGAAAGAGTAGAAGATTTGTACAAGACATGTACATCTTCCTAAAAGTCTTATTCAACTCGTTTCGTTAAAAAAATATCTATGTATGACTTATTCCAAACAAAAATTGTGTATTGCTTGTTCGTATACTTATAACAACAAATCGTTTCCTCAAACCAAACAACAAAACCCCACTACTTTGATAATTTACATGTTTTAAATCCGCCTTAATTTCCTTCAAATCATTAGAATTAATCAAAAAGATACTAAACCTTTCATGCAACTCTATAAACTTAATAATTCCAAACCCAATCAAGGTCCACTAATCCAGCTAAATTCATGGCATAATCTTGATTGTTCCCAAATTCACTTTTTGGGTTTTGTTGCATGTTTGAATGATCATCTTTATCAATCAAGAGCATGAGAATTGAAGGATCATAGTACTGCAAGTATTCAATGTTTGGAACCATTTGGTTGTTTGAAAACCCAAAAATATTATCATTCATTGAAGGCATCATGGAAATTGATTTGTTGTAAGTTTCAATCAAGTCTTCCTTGGTAGGTTTCTGTTCTTGGATAGATTCGGATATTGTTCTTGAGACATCCATTAATGGAGGCAAATTTGAAGGCTCTAATTCATCTTCATAGGAATTGCAATTAATGCCCGAAACCCCAGAAATGTGAATTTTCTTCCCTCCACAATTTTTTTCAAATACCTTACTAATCACCCACTCACCCTACAAAAACAGAGCAAAAATCAGCAAAACACGACAAAATCAGAGTAATATAACAATCAAAAAATAGAGCAAGATTCATCAAAAGAAGGAAAAAATCATCAATATAGAGTAAGATTCATCCAAAACAACCAAAAAAATATAAAACATTGTACGGAATCATCAAAACAAAGCAAACCCATTACAATAGAGTAAAAACAGAGCAAAGAAACATCAAAACCGAGGATAAACAGTGTAAAAACAGAGCAAGTTCAATCAAAAGAAAGCAAAATGAGAGAAACAACCATAAAAATGCAGCAAATAATTGAAAAAACAAAGAATTAATCATAAAAATATTTTCAAAAGCAAAGACATAATCATCAAAGTAGTTTGGAAACCAGAGCAACAATCGTAAAAAGCAAAAACGTTAGCAAGAATCATCGAAACAGAGTAAAGAAATTCATAAAAATGGTACCTTTGATGATGCAGAGAGATTCTTTAATCTTCCTTCTAATCTATACTCATGCATGATCCAGTTCGTCTTTTCTCCTTTCGGAGCTCTACCTTTATAAAACACAAGAGTTTTCTTCATTCCCACAAGTGTTTTTGATTTATAAATTTCTCTATCTTTCCCTGTAGCCTTCCAATACCCCATTTCTGTAGCTCTATTCGATCTTAAACCAGTTGGGTATTTTCGATCTCTAACACAAAAGAAATACCATTCTTTCTCCCCAATTTTCGCCCTCACTGAATTGAATTATGACACCAAAATCAGTAATCAAAAAATAAAAGGTTTCAGAAAACAAAACAGGGTTCATGATCATGGTCAAATAACTTACATGGAAGCTCCCATGGCTCGAATTTGTTCAAATCAACGTCTCCAATGGCTCGACTTGCAAAAGAATCATCAAACACCTTCCGATATAAGTAGTGAATTATGAGTTCGTCGTCAGTAGGATGAAACCGGAAGCCTGGAGGCAGTTCTATGTGTTCTTCATGATCATGGCTGACATGATTGTCTTCCATTGAAGGTTCTGTAATAAGTGAAATCAAGAAATTTGGTTGAGGTTTTCGTGGGTTTTGTAGTTTAAAGAAGCGAAGAGGATCGAGAAGCCATAAATAGTGTTTATGGAGAGACAAGTTGGGTTGGTTAGTTTGAAGCTTTTTGGCCTTCTTTTTTTGCCCATTATTTTGTTTCATGTAAAACCAAAAAACAATATCCGAAAAATGAATGTTTTTTTTTATATGTTTAAATATAGAGTTCATCACACAAATGTCAAAATATGTAAAAATGTAGCA
Source organism: Lactuca virosa (assembly GCF_052849685.1). Lineage (NCBI taxonomy): Eukaryota > Viridiplantae > Streptophyta > Magnoliopsida > Asterales > Asteraceae > Lactuca > Lactuca virosa. The sequence continues at coordinate 242,669,001 of NC_136428.1, forward strand.
TCAAATTTCCTTTTTTTTCTTTAAAATATCTATATGAAAATTATGATCCATTTTGTGAGGAAGCTTTGTTAATTTTGCCAATTTGTTTTTCTGAAGTCTTATTTTGTAAACTTGATTTTTTCAGAAATGATATTTTTTTTTGGAAAAATGATGTAATTTTCTGAAAAAATAATTTCATTTTCACAAAATATTATAAATTTTTTGAAATTCTCCAAGGAAAAAATTATGAGAAATATACAGAAAGGTAGATGCTATTAGACCGGAGGGTATGGGGGGAAGCTTCCCTCACTTTTTGTGGGTCATACCTTTCTTTCCCTCACTTTTCTTTCTCCACCTAAAACCGTGGGAAACCCTTCCCTCACTTTTTTTTTATTAAATAAAATTAATTTTTTTTATGATTTATAATTTTTAAATTAATATTAAACATAAAATTTAATTAAAAATAAAAAGCATTTCATTAATTAAAATAAAACTTACATTAAACCTAAAATTTAAGAAACTAGAAAATTAAAAAAAACACAAACTAAAAATCAAGCAAACCAACAATGACCTACGGAAAATATTTTTTCAGAATTTTTTCTCTCTTCTTCATCACGAGCTCGAGAGCCGGCCCCGAGAGATGATCGACGTTTTCCATCAAAAACTTCATATCCTTTATTTCTTGTCTCTCCGCCCGCTCCTTTTTCCTTTTTCTTCTTTTTCTTTGTCGAAAGCCAAACGTTCGGAGAAATTAAGATTATATCGATCAAACGACGATGTTATTTTCCGCATTTCGTCAATGTCCCCGCTAAAATCGGATGCACCCGAAGAAGTCCCTTTTCCCTTTCTCTTCGCTTTGTCCCTACCCATTGGGCGGACAATTTCTTCTAGCTCGAGTTCGTCATCCTGATTTAAATCTAGACTGACCCGAGCATCGGAGGAGGTTGTGTAACCACTAGAGCCCGTTTTCGTTCGCTTTGATTGTTGGACTCCAAAAATAAAATCTTGCTCGTATTTTTTCCACCTAGGACATTGAACCAAAATTTTCCAACAATCGTGCCACTTGAATGGTTTTCCGACTTCTTCAAGGTAAAACTGCAAAGCTTCTTGAAGTATTTGTTCGTCCCCTTGGCCGCTTTTCCGTTGGGTTTTTAGGTTGTTGTACAACCCGTTTATTTTTGAAACCCCCTTTGCTATTTCTCGAAACTTCGAATTCAGTTGATGTTTCGTACGGTAGTCGTCACCTTTTTCTAGCTCCTCTCGAAACCGTTCTGAAATGTGAAACCAAAAATGGTATCCCGGTTGTGCATTTCCTTGAATCGAATCTTCAGAAATGTCAGCCCAAGCTTTGACCAAAACTAGCTCTTCGTGTGGAAGTCATGCAGTCGGCTTTTGTCTTCCCGGTTGTGCGACACCCTCGCGCGCTTGTTTTTTCCCTTTACGTCTTTGTGGGGGTGGTGTGGGTTGAGTTTCGGGAACCATCTCTTCTTCTTCCGAGTCATCCAACTCGTCGACAAGTTGGCGTTGTTGGTGGGTTTGGGTTTGAGTCTGAGTTTGGGTTTGGGGTTGAGGTTGATTTGGCGATTGTTGATCCGGAAACACAATAAAGTTTGAAAACATTTGCGGCGAAACATTTGGAACTTGCATCGGGTAATATTGTCCAACATTTTGGTATTGGAATTGTAGTGGGGATTGAATGAGAGTATCGAGTTGGGGGCGATAAACTCCTTGTGGTGATGAATCGATAGCAAAAATGTTTCGAGAAGGGATGTTTATACTCGAACCATGGCTTTTTTTCCTTCGATCGGAAGTTAGGGTTTGATTGTCGGGATTCATTTTTTTTAGAAGAAAGTAGAGAGAGTAGAGGGTTTGTGTGAATTTTGTTTGATGGTAAATAGTTATGTATTTATAGGTGTGTAAAAAGGTTTAAAAAAACAAAAAAGATGGATTTAAATCCATTTAGCCGTTGCCGCCAAAAAAAATAAAAAAAAATATTTATTTTTGTACCGTTGAATAACGGTTGAATTTCAAAAAAAAAAAAAGAAAGAAAAAAACAAATTACACCCAATCACAGCCGGAGAGAGAACGCGGGAGAGACTCCCTTCACCCATTCCCGCACCACCCTTCCCCGCACCGACGGTGCGGTGTTCCGCCGGGCGGGAAGCTCCCCGCGGGTCTTCCCCGCTCCCATTCCATCCAGCCTTATATACTATTGTATTCGTATTAGGTATTATCCAAGTTTTCATATTTATGTTTAATGTATTTCCACATATTTACATTTGATACAAATTTTATATTATATAGTATTTATATTAGCATATAAGTCTATATTATAACCTATAACGTTAATAAGAACTCATCATAGGATATGTTGAATATTGATTTTATCATGGTTTGATAACACAAGGTTCACCAATGCGCTCCAAACCACCACCTCTCATAATCTCTTCTAGCTGTCACTGAAGGTGCCTTCTACTAAAGGTGACCAAAACCATGAAAAGAAAATTCTCTCCACAATTTCTCTTCTTCGTCATCCCACAAGCCCATCTAAAAATAGAATCATTCCAATCCAATAAATGTCCCTCCCAAAACCTTCTATAAATCTATCTCTTTTCCTACCACCACAACTTAGGCCATATGGTATGGTCCTTATGGACCCATTTGGCACATAGACTATGCACACCATTTACTGTGGTTCATAGGCATGGTGTGAAATGGCTTGCGTTACGCTATGGCATGGAAGAAAGAGAAGCATGCAACGATCTTGTGACAATTTGACCTTTTAAACCAAAATAAGTTTTAAATTAAAATTTTTAAACTATACATTCTAACCTATTTTATACACATTTTCACACTATAAATATCACATATTCTTTACAAAAAAAACCTTCCATAAATCTATCTCTTTTGCCACCACCACAACTTAGGCCATATGGTATGGTTCTTATGGACCTTCCATAAGGATGGTTTGCCACATAGACATGGTGTGAAATGGCTTTAATTACTCTATGGCATGGAAGAAAGAGAAGCATGCAACGATCTTTGACCGTTTGACCATTTAAACAAACAAATAAATAAATAAATTAACATTTTTAACCTATAAATTCTAACCTATGTTATACACATTTCTACATTATAATATCACACATTCTTTACAAAATTATCTATACATTATAAACAAAAATATTTAAATGATGAATAATTTTCATCTTCATCTTCATCCGATAATGATGGTATGTTTTGTTTTCACTTATTCGTGGAAAAGGAATCACCATGTTGAGCTAGCAAGTTGCAAGTTTAAACGCCATCGAAATTACTAGAATTTCAATAAGTAATGATCGTAACGTTGTGCACACACTTCGTATATGTGATTATTTTGTCTATGATTGCTTATACAATCATATTCAATTTAAATCGTTTTCGTATAACTAAACGTTGATTCCTACATACAGATAAAGATTTGGAAGACAATTACGTTTATTTTCAATTAAGATGGGATGCTAGATGTAGACGGATTTTAGTCCGCTACAAAATTTTACATTCGCACTTTGACTTTTGGCATAAAAATCACCACCATAACATCCGCAAAATAGGCCGAGAAGTGTTGGTCTTTTAGTGAAAAATACAAAACAAATATATAAATAGTTAATAAAAATAAATAATTAAAGAAAAATTATAAAATATATTATCAGTATGATAAAAGAATTAAACCATAGTTTTAAATTATTCAAATTCAGAAAAATCATGATTAAGGACCAAAGTTGTCAATTCATAAAAGTTGAGATTGATTCTTATTGACCAAATAGGACTTACATGTCAAAAATTATATGGTTATGGATTAACTATGTACAAATAAAGTAACTAGTTATTTTCTACGTCAAAATGGTGGTCTAGGTGTAAGCTTTTGAAGTTGAGGGGCCTTATTAGTCGAATGTTCATAGTTTTGGGATTAGATATCAAACCCTCTTTTTCCCCCTCATTCAAATTTGTTCAACCCTGAGAGCTCCTCTATGGATGATTGTTTTCATTCACATGCTGATTTGAAGGTTACAAGTCAGTTTGTTGAATCCATGGCCAAATCTCTTCATATCCTAGCTTGAAGGTAAATTTATTTCCATTTTCTTCTCAAAATGGATTCTAGGGTTGTAGGTATAAATTTAGAGTTTCATGTTATTCTTGTGACTTTATGTTAAATTCTAGTTTCTATTTCAATTCCACTTCATGAATTAACCAACAAATTTCATTGTAGTTGCTAGATTTGAGATTCACGGAGGGTTAGGGAGAATTCCAACCCTAGCTTTATGGAGTTTAGATATAATGTTTAACTTGTGATTCCATAATGTGTGTATGATCAGTTTATTTACCTATATCATTATACATATGTAGGTTTGCAAATCATTCTTTTATTGTGTTAACTTGAGTTATGGTGAAGTTTTGGGGTTCTTCCTTAACCCTAGCTTCATAAATTCAAGATTTATGATCATTACAGGGTTATGAAATTTCTTTCAAGTCTAATTCATGTACTCTAGTCTAAATCTAAGTTTGTTATATAAATCATTTGGATATATGGATAAATTGATGATTTAAATCCCTAAACCCGTATCTAGAGTTGTACTTAAGCTTTGTTGAATTATACATTAGTTATGGGACTTGTTAATAATAAGACATGTTTTTCATAAACAGGTATTACTATGTAATAATAAGAGTAATTAGTGAAAGGAAGTGATAGTTCACTTTGAGTCGATTTTATGGATATATAGATCATCAAAATTAGAGTTCGTATGAGAAAATTATTGTCGTTTGAAGTTGAAATAAAAGTACGTTGCTATTTGGAGAAAGTCAGTGAAAGTTAAAGTCAAACGATCAAAGGTAGTTCATCGTGGCGTGACTTCATTCTCACCGCGGTGCAGTTTAGTGGCAAGTCAGCAAAGACATGCGTCGAATGGTCGTGACACGTGACAACATCAAAGACACATATGTATGTCGCGGCGGCGGTTAGAAGTATAAATAATTGTGATTTTCATCATTTAGAAGGTTTTGGCACACACGGTCGGGAGATAGACGCTAGAGGAATTTCTATAGGCTTATTACTGTAGACTTGTACTAGTGTACGGGGACTTGAGGGTTAAGCTACGAGATGATTCGAGGTATTTTTATCTTGTTATTATGTGATTATGTTTACGTAGTATTTGTAGTGAGTTGTTAGACCCTGACTATGTTATGTGAATTCATGATATGGTTCTATATGACCCGGTGATTTGTTAAATGTTAATTTGGTTGCTAAGGGTTATACACCCTAGTTTACTAATATTTTTCGATTGGGTTGACGACTTATGAAGTTAAGTCGTTAGGTGATTATATATGGAAATTAGACTAGTTTGCTGACTAAAAGTTCTCGATTCTAGTTAGCGATCCAGTAATTGATCACTATGGTTGATATGCGGTGAGATTAGAAAAGTTCTAATGAATTTGATATATTGTCCAAACAGGTTTGGACAAGTGACAAGTTGGAAAGCAACACAGAGTTGGAGGCAAGAATGATAGCTTTCACTAACTACTCGGGCAGGTAACCACACTCCTTTTCTAAATATATGTTATCTAGATGTATGTTTGTTGTTGAATTGCTTTAATTTCATGATAAATGCAATCCTATGAATTATTGAATTACAACATGTACAGCTGGGAATAGTTGAGAATTATGGTGAATTGATATAGTTGAATATTATAGCAGGTAATAGCTATATGAAATAATGTATTGGATGAGTTACATTCTAAATAAGTCATATAAATTAAATAATTAATCTAGTTGTTATTGATTATGAATTCTGGAATGTTCGCTAAGCCATTTATGTCATGAGTAACGGAGAAATTATATAATGAAGTATTATGGTGAAATGTATACAGATATCCTAGTTAATTACTATAGTATCATAAGAGATGAGTTTTCCATTATATTATTTATGAAATTTCATGTTTATTGTATAACAGGATGTTGGTGTACTATTAGTGAACAAATATGTGCTAGACTAAAGTAGTCTTATTAGTTATAAGGACATATGATAAGGTTGCATGCCTTGATAAAATTATATAAATGGTGGTATTATACTGTGAGTCGATATGTCTGAAATTAATTCTAGAATGAGTGACTGTGATACCATTATTTGAACGATACAAGTCAATGACAAACTTAGTGTCTGTAACGTTATACTTGTACATTGGTAGTGATGAGTGGTGGTACTCTGAGTGACTGTCATATCATCATTTGAGGAATGCAAGTCAATGGTGGACTTCGTGTCTATAATGCTATAATGGTAGATTGTTTAGAAAGAATTAGTGGTATGCTTAATGTCGTAATTAGCATTGTATGGGACTGTAATATCATGGACTAATTTAGTGGTGGTCTTAGTGACTGTAACAACATTATAATGAGATCAATTATTAGTCGTGGTCTTGGTGACCGTAACACCACTGCCATAAGATTGTTTGTTAGTGGTGGTCTTAGTGATATTAACATCACTATAGTGGAATCAATTATTATTGGTGGTCTTGATGATTGTAATAGTACAGAGTTGTGAGGATGTATAAATGCGTGTATGTTAGCGTTATATCATGATAGTATCCTTGGTGGCTGAAATACTATACTCGCGAAAGAATATGAAAGATTAAATGGTTGTAATACAAGTAAGAGAAATGTTGGTTGGATGAGTTTGTAGTATATATAGTATTGATTACTATTGAGGAGAGGTTAACTGGAATTGATAGTAGCTTTCTTGGATGTAAGTCTATTATGAATAATAACTGGTAGACTTGGTGCCAGTAATACCGTACTTGTGGATTAAATGATTGAAAGATACATTAGGATTACATGTTGAGCGTATGCTAACATATTTGTGTAACTAATTTATATCTTGTTGATATGGTTACTCACTAAGCTCGTTGTAGCTTACCGTTTTGTTTTTTGTGTCTTTCAGGTTCAGGTATACTTAGTTGTTCTTTGTTTTTTAGAAGCAAAAATTCATAAAGTCTGCGGATCACCTCTGCAACCCTCTGCAGCAGAAGAGGTATACCAAATGGATGTATACTGTAATAAGAAGCATGTTTGTTTTTTAACCCTTGCACGCTGCTGGAATAAACTGAAATTTCAATAAACTAATTTTATAAACCGAAAATGGTTTTTCAACACCGAAAATTTAATAATTCTAGTCTTAAAACAAGTTGTTAAACAAGTATCATTTCTTCCATGAATATGGTTTTTTCACATACGAACGCTCTACAAATTTTTGTTTCCAATTTACCCAAACTATAATCTACTAACCTAATTGTAAAAAAAAATTCATTCATACGGATGATTGATTAGCATCTTGTTTTGATCCTGTCATGGACGCACCAACAACATCTGTGAATGCAATCGCATCTCCACCAAGCTTTACACCACCTGCAAGTTTACCATCTTGTTTTTATATTGTCATACTTTTCTATGTTAGCCTCAATTTCTTCATGTTTCAACATACAGCCCACATCATCCCATTAATAGCAAAGTATTTTCAACGATGTCCTCATCCTCTCGTCTATCAACTTTTTTGTTTGATTAATTTAACCTTTAACCAACAAAACACACCAAATTTTGCAAGTTGATCAATCAACTTTCTACAAAATGAAATCGATTTCACCAAATTCTGGGAAATGAAAGATCAACAACAACGTTGATGGAACATACAGATTTCAGCTAAATCAGCACAACAACAACATTTGTGTAACACCCATAAAAATCAAGCCAATTTAAAATTTTTCCAACCAATTAAAAACCATTAATTATTACAAAGTGTTTTCAAAATAGTTTCATGTTAGAGTATCCCAGATTCAAAATCATAAAATGTGAGGAGCTGTACGATCACGCCTTCGCCTTCCCGCGATCATCCGGAGTACCTAAAACCAAAACTGAAACTGTAAGCCCGAAGCTTAGTGAGTTCCCACAAAATACTAATACATAACAAATAGTACACATAATAACAACATGTAATGGGTCCACAGCTTTATAGACTGGGTTACCCATGAGCCCACAGTGTGAGTCTGGCTTACCTTACAGGCCCATAGCTCATATCTGGTTTGCTCCCTCAGTCCTAGAACTACAACGAAATGATTAGCCCTCATTCTGAGTCTGGAATGCTCTCCTGGCCCTCGGCTTGCATCTGGAATGCTTAGGAGTCCTCAGTATGAGTCTAGCATGCCTTCCCTGGCCCTCAGCTCATATCTGGCAAAATCCAGGGTTTTTTGGTCACCGCACGGAGCAGTGCAACCTCAACCCTACCTACATAACATGTCGACGTGTAACGGATAACATATGTATAGATAATCACACAGTATCATAGGTAGTCCGATAGATCTACCAGACTAGCATATCAAACTAACATGCATATCTAACACATACTCAAAAAATCAATAACTACTAGGATATTAATCCAATGGGCCGACCTTGGTGCCTTAGACCCCTTAGTATAGTAAGGATAACTCACCTCACAAATTTCGAACTGTAGTGATAAGGTCAAACTCTCGAATCACAACCACGAACTCCACCACCTATATTCACCATAAAACCACTTCCATAAATTCCCAATTTACTAAAATACCCCCAGAAGTCAAACTGGTCAACCCTTGGTCAAAGTCAAAGTCAACGGTCAAGGTCAACAGTCCATGTTGACCCAACTCGTCGAGTGCAGCTCACTGACTCGTCGAGTCCTTCCAGAACTCGAGAAGTCGTGAAAACCTTAGTTGACTCGTCGAGTTTCTAGACAACTCGTCGAGTCCATGCGTGTCTAAATGTCGGGAAAACCCTAACTGACTCATCGAGTCGTCTCACTGACTCACCGAGTCCATGCAGAAACCAACAACGGTCAATCTTCATCGGACTCATCGAGTTGACCATGCAACTCGTCGAGTCCCTTCAGTCTATTTCCCATTCAGACATTTTTAAGCTACTCCAAAGCTCCAACTTGTAGATCTAGCTTCCTAAGGCACATATTCCACGTAAAATTTCAAACTTTACGTGCATCAAGGTATTAAAGGCTTAGAATACTAAAACCAAGTCTAGAATGAGGTTTAGGGCATGGTGAGGGGTTAATACTAGATAAAGTTAATAACTTTATGAATTTGGGACCTATAGGAGTCCAGATCTGAGACCATATCTTCTGGACAAGTTCAAAATCCGAGAATGACCCCATTTTTCCTCAAAATGACCATATTCATGCATGAGAGAAGATCTAAGAAATGGAAAGCCAAGGTAAAGACTTTTTACCTTCAAATAAATGCAAAAATGAAGTAGATGCTGGATCTACAAGCTTCTTCTCGTTCCAAGCTTCTAAGTCTTCAAATCTCTTCAAGAAATGCACCAAAACACACTCTTTTAGCCTCACACACTTAAAAATGGAGAGTTAGCTTGCTAGGGTTTGTTTCTGGACGATAGGTTGGTAAGAGAGGCTGGGGAGAGGAGTTAAGGTTCTTTAAATAGGGTGCAAACCCTAAAAATTAAGGTTTTCATAAGCAGCTCCTACTCGTCGAGTCAGGACACTCCGACTCGTCGAGTAGGTCCAATAATCCACGCGGGCTAACCCGCCTCTACATGACGAGTTGGGGAAACCAACTTGCCGCGTAGGTCCATAAACATGTACATAATGCTTTAAAACTTATACCTAGGAGTCGAGGTGTTACAGTTCTCCCCCACTTGAACTAGACTTCGTCCTTGAAGTCTGCTGCGGCGAACAAATCTAGGTAGTGCTCCCACATCTCTTCCTTCGGCTCCTATGTCCACTTAGATCCCCTCCTGTGCTCCCACTGTACCTTTACCAAAGGTACCTCCTTATTCCATAGAACCTTTACCTTCCTCTCAAGAACGGACACGAGACTTTCCACGTAATTTAGGCGCTCGTCGACCTGTATATCGTCTAATGATACCACTGCCCCCTCATCTGCTATGCACTTTCGCAACTGTGACACATGGAAAGTGTTGTGGACCTGACTAAGCTCCTCCGGGAGATCCAGTCTATATGCCACCTTGCCAACCCTGACAATGATCCTGAATGGCCCAATGTATCGGGGACCCAATTTCTCCCTTTTCCTAAAGTGAATCACACCCTTCCAGGGTGAGACCTTCAGTAATACCATGTCTCCCACCTGGAACTCCAGCTCAGATCGGCGCCTGTCAACGTAACTGATATTGCCATAGTTATACATACTTTTAGGCAATATTTGAATACATTTTTATACATATTTTGGTTATTCACTTATTTGCATGGAATAATGGTACTTATAGGATTAAATTGTATTTTGCAGCCAAAATAAGTCATTTTGAAGAAAAAGGACTAAAGGTGGCAAAAGAGGAAACTTTGGAGGCTTGGAAGACTAAAGAGAAGAAATCCCACAAAAACAGTTGTATCCACGTCGTGGATATCACTTACACACGTGGAAAGGAAAATTTTGGAAGATGAGTACGCACAAAGTCGAAATCCTTGCCTGATAAGGATTCATCTAAGTCCACGACGTGGAACCTTATTCCACGATGTGGAATGTAATTTCATGACAAGTAATATATATATATATATATATATATATATATATATATATATATATATATATATATATATATATATATATATATATATATATATATATATATATATATATATATATATATATATATATATATATATAACACTTACGGGTTTAGAGGTTGGTTTTTTGGAAGAATTGAGTTCCAGAAGTCGTTTTTCAGAGGATTACAAGCCAGAAAACCCAGAATTTCAACCAAGGAAGAAGAAGGAGATCATAGTTTATTCTTTTTTTGGTACATTACTATGTCTTTAACTATGAAGTTTGTTAGTGTGATTGCTTTGTTGAGTAGCAAAATCTAGCTGCTTCTGTTAGCTAGATGAAGCTGGAACTCATGGTTTGTTAATATTAATTTAGACTTTTCGAGTTGGTTAATGTCTTCTGTTTGATTGTTTATACCTAGCATGCTCAATTTGATACTTGATAGCTTTGATTCATATTCTGTGTAGTTTAGTTACCATTAATCTGCATGAATTTGACTACCTAATAATTTAGTGAACATTATATTATTAGAGCTAAGATCAAACCAATATTAGATAAGCAATTGAAGTATTGAATGTGGCTGTGCTAGAGAACTCATATTGTGACCACAATTATGTTTGTTAACTCAATCTTACATAGATCCAATCTTATTTAATAATTGATTATGTGTTAAATTATGTGTGACCATGCATAGCTCTACATGAATTAATTGAATATTAGTAAATTTGGAATTGAATTGCTAATAATATTTTAATTGGTAACCAACAAGAATTGTTATAATTAATATTTAAACTATTGAGGGAAAGTGGATTCAAACAAACAGAAGTGTTTTAATAATTTGATTGAATAATTGTTGATAAATTAAGTTCATCTAAACCTGCAAAATTAGATAAAAACCCATTTTACTTTTGTTAGAATTTAAGATTAATTTAATAGTAAGTAGGTTAAATAATTGATTCCGTTCTTTGTGTTCGATACCCGACTTTTGTGATATACTATTTGCGAGGGGTACACTGCCCTGAGTCAAATAGCTAGTAGGAGAGTAGGTAAAATTAGGTGTAGCTATTTGTACGCATCAAGTTTTTGCCGACGTTGCCGGGAACGGCTTATTTGATTGTTAATTTATTTGCATTAAGTTAATCGACCCTTTTTGTGGGGTAAAACCTACAAAAAGTTAATTTTCTGCATTAATTTTTGTTTTAGATCTGAGACCACAACGTGGACCTTAAGTACACGACGTGGGTTCAGTTAGGAAGGTATTTTTAGTATTTTTAATTTTTAGTTTTTGTTCAGATTTACGTTTTGTGACATCCCCAATTTCACGGCCATAAAAGTCCGGTTTGTTTATGCTTTGTTTTTAAAAATCAGAGTAATCGTTTAAAGAAAACGGTTGCGGAATTTGTTCCCAAAATGAAATATGATAAAATAAAATTTATCAAAGCATTTCTTGAAGAAATGTATTTTCATTAAATAACAAAATCTCGGGATGTCATGTTCCGATACAGAACAAAAGCATAAACAATATAAAATAGACCTTACAACAGTTATTTATAACTACTGATCTATAATCCAAAATTTCTCATCAAGTCCACGAACTTATACCCTTGTGCCATTACCTGTAATGCAAAGAAAACTGAGTGGGTCAGGCTTGGGAGCCTGGTGAGCATATAGGGTTTTCAACCCACAATAATACATTTATTATATTCAATTATCAAACAATCAACCCAAATACCCATCCCCATATCTCCTTTATTTTCTCAAGGGTTTACCCTAAAAACCAACTATCCTTCATTCATTCATTCCTAAGGATTTACCTAAGGAACTGGCACAAAGTCCATTTGCTACCACGGTTTATACAACAGGCACGAAGTCACATCGTCACCAAGGTTTATCAAATAGGCACGAAGTCGCATCGTCACCAAGGCTTATTCAATAGGCACGAAGTCACATCGTCACCAAGGTTTATCAAATAGGCACGAAGTCGCATCGTCACCAAGGCTTATTCAATAGGCACGAAGTCGCATCGTCACCAACTATTCCATCTACCCATGTTCTACCCAACATTTTTGTAGATATAAATACAAACGCAGTTTAAATCATTTAACACCCGTATAAAAACATCAATTCCAAGCCCATCTCAAATAAACAAATAATATATAACACATAGCACGTATTTCATAGCTAATACTTTATATTTATGTGTTAGAAGAAAGTAACTATACTCTCACTTGATCAGAAGATGATCGGACAGCACTACGGCTTGTAGAAGTAGTATTCTTCGGTATATCTGGAAGATCCTCACAAAAATTGGCTTCTCGCGGGCAGAGCTTCGGCTCGGGAATTGTACTTCTCGGGATATTCGGGGCTTCGGGACTTGCTTCGGGGCTCGGGATTAATACCGGGGCTTCGGGATATTTCTTGCACGAAAAACGAGGCAAAAAACGCAAGAGAAGGAAAGAAAATGAGCAAAGAAACTCGGCAGCCTCGACTTCCTTTTATAGGGGTTGGAACCTTCGATTTACGTTGGGTGTAAATCTAGGTACGCTGGGCGTAACCCGGATAAGGCCACTGACGCCCCCCCTTTGGATAATATCGGATATTTTATAATTAAATTTAATATCGAAATTATTTAATAAACTTCAAAAATTCATATCTTCCTCATACGAACTCCGTTTTCGACGTTTTTTATATCCCCGCGTTGGTGAGACTACGCTCTACAACTTTCATTTAGACTCCATCGACTAATTTTGACTTTATTTTTATTATATATTTTTAGTAGGCTAGGATAGAAAAACTCCGTTATAAATTCATAACTTCTTCATCCGACACCCGTTTTCGTCTGTCTTTTTACCGTTGGACTACTATCGACGAGATCTTCGATTCTCGTTTAGATTGTTTCGGCTAAAAACCGCTCGATCTCAAATCGAGTATTCAGGCTGCATACCGCTAAGTCGAAAATTAGAAAAATCATAACTTCCTCATACGAAGTCAGATTTAGACGTTCTTCTTATGCACGCTCTCGGTTTAATGAACTCTACGACTTTCATTTAGATCGCTAAGGCTAAATATCGCTCTAACGTAAATTCACTATTTACGTCGCGCTGTGTCGTGCCGGTTCTGTCGTGAAACTTCGACAGGTCATAACCTCTTCGTTATAACTCGGATTTCGGCGTTCTTTATATGTACGAAATCCTTGTAACATATACTACAACTTAAGTAAGATTAATCCTTCTAGATAATCTTCCATCAAAAAGTCATTTTTGACGCTTATCGTCTCTAAATTGACTAGCCCTAATATACGGGCGTTACAATTATCACCCCCTTAGGATGATTAAGTCCCGGAATCATCAACGAAATAGGGCTTGTAAAATGATTCCAATCTTTTGACTTAAGTCAGATGTTACATCGAACTTTGTTATCCGAACCACGTAACAAACTCATTGTAGTCGGACTCAATTCGATATGACCACTAGGGTCAGAATAACAACCATCTTACTAGTCATTACCGAAACAATGGTAATGACATACTTGAATAAAACGGAATCAATTACTAGCTTCTTGGTAACCTTTTGACTTTCCCTGATCCAAGCGTGAGTCCTGTGCTTCCGGTAGTATAGATCTCTACTACCATTCACACCTACTCATACTCGTCCCAAGTATTGTCTCGCAGTCAACCAAGTCACCATATATAAATCATATAATCATTCAACACATCAGATAACAAAACCAGGGTTTATATTATTTCTTGAAACTATAACACAAAAGTTCAAGTTCACCCTATACTATGCCTCTAACAGGCTATGCTTCCTGATACAGACTTTATATATTGATATTAAGTCTTCATCTTTTAATCCTCCCATCGTTTTCTGTTTCGTTGAGGAGCATGTGGACTGCCCTTGGCTGTGGCGGTGCGTTTTTCTTTGGGCAGTCTCTAGAAATATGCCCTTCTTCGTTACATCCGTAGCACACCTTCTTGTTAGTTGCACATTTGTTGGCGAAATGCCCTGTCTTCCCACATTTGTAGCAGGCCGTCTCCTCGCTACACTTCCCGATGTGTTTCTTTTTACACTTCTCACACCACTTAGCTTCATCCCTTCCTCCAGATTTCGAGAATTTGGTTTCTTTGTTGATCATTGAAGATCCTTCATGCTTCCTTTTCTCTCCAACTTCAGCTCTCTCCAGACCCTTTTCTTTTATTTGGGTCTCAACATTTTTGGCTGCCCAGATGGCGGCTTTCAGAGTGGTTGCTTGCTTGACTATCGGACCAAAGTCCGCTGGTAATCCATTGGCAAACTTGTTGACCTTGGAAAGTTCAGTTGGAATTAGGTATGGAATAAGCTTCATCTTCTCCGTAAAGCTTGTAGCGTATTCAGTGACGCTCAATTTTCCCTTCTTCAGATTCTGGAACTCATTGTTGATTTCCAGAAGATCCTGCTCAGAGCAGTATTGCATTTTCAGTTGCACCACGAACTCTTCCCAAGACATCTTGCTAGCTTCCCCCTTGGGCATTGAACCAACCAGTAACTTCCACCAGCTCAGTACTCTAGATTTTAACAGAGGAAATGCAAGAGCGGTCTTCTGTCTGTTGCTACACTCGCAACTTTCAAACATTGTCTCCATCTCGGAGATCCAGTCCATGACTTGTACCGATGTCGGGCTCCCAGAAAGACACGGTGATTTGGATGCCATGAAATCCTTGTACTTGCATCCACGTCCGTTATTTCCTCCATCCTGGTTGTTTCGGCGAACTATTGGTGGGTTGGCTTGACCAACGGTCCCACTGTAGTTCCCTCCTTCCGAATTTCCTCCATTTACTTCGGGCTCTTCCACTTGAATTGACAGTTCTTCACGATTTTGTCGAAGCAACCGCCTGGTCTCCTCCATTTGACGATCCAACATCGCCTGTATCATTGCTTGTACACCAGCCATCGTCATTGGCTTAGGTGCTGCAGCTACAACAGGTATTTGCTCAATCTCTGGTGGTTGATTCCTGTTCTCATTTGCATTTCCAACTCCGCTTCTAGTTCTTGCCATTCTTGATCTATACACCGAATAAGGTGAATTTAGATCCTCATTCACGATAGATACATATATCATCCTTATCACTCCGAAACGTTTACATGCTAGTTCTAATACTGTCGTTATACGCTTAGAATTCTAAACACATAAGGTTTCCAGATCCGGTTGGCAACAAACCATAGATACGAACAAATAATATCATATATGGCAACATATAACATTTAGCACATAAAAGCATCTTAGGCAATTTTCCTAAAATAAACTAGTGCTCGTGTCTAAAATATGACAGACACACACCTCACGATCATCACTTAGCATCCTAAGTTTAAGTCTAGAAATACTACAATATTCCTAGTTCGCTTAAACTAATGCTCTGATACGAACTGTGACATCCCCAATTTCACGGCCATAAAAGTCTGGTTTGTTTATGCTTTGTTTTTAAAATCAGAGTAATCGTTTAAAGAAAACGGTTGCGGAATTTGTTCCCAAAATGAAATATGATAAAATAAAATTTATCAAAGCATTTCTTGAAGAAATGTATTTTCATTAAATAACAAAATCTCGGGATGTCATGTTCCGATACAGACCAAAAGCATACACAATATAAAATAGACCTTACAACAATTATTTATAACTACTGATCTATAATCCAAAATCTCTCATCAAGTCCACGAACTTATACCCTTGTGCCATTACCTGTAATGCAAAGAAAACTGAGTGGGTCAGGCTTGGGAGCCTGGTGAGCATATAGGGTTTTCAACCCACAATAATACATTTATTATATTCAATTATCAAACAATCAACCCAAATACCCATCCCCATATCTCCTTTATTTTCTCAAGGGTTTACCCTAAGAACCAACTATCCTTCATTCATTCATTCCTAAGGATTTACCTAAGGAACTGGCACAAAGTCCATTTGCTACCACGGTTTATACAACAGGCACGAAGTCACATCGTCACCAAGGTTTATCAAATAGGCACGAAGTCGCATCGTCACCAAGGCTTATTCAATAGGCACGAAGTCACATCGTCACCAAGGTTTATCAAATAGGCACGAAGTCCCATCGTTACCAAGGCTTATTCAATAGGCACGAAGTCGCATCGTCACCAACTATTCCATCTACCCATGTTCTACCCAACATTTTTGTAGATATAAATACAAACGCAGTTTAAATCATTTAACACCCGTATAAAAACATCAATTCCAAGCCCATCTCAAATAGACAAATAATATATAACACATAGCACGTATTTCATAGCTAATACTTTATATTTATGTGTTAGAAGAAAGTAACTATACTCTCACTTGATCAGAAGATGATCAGACAACACTACGGCTTGTAGAAGTAGTATTCTTCCGTATATCTGGAAGATCTTCACAAAAATTGGCTTCTCGCGGGCAGAGCTTCGGCTCGGGAATTGTACTTCTCGGGATCTTCGGGGCTTCGGGACTTGTTTCAGGGCTCGGGAGTAATACCGGGGCTTCGAGATATTTCTTGCACGAAAAACGAGGCAAAAAAACGCGAGAGAAGGAAAGAAAATGAGCAAAGAAACTCGGCAGCCTCGACTTCCTTTTATAGGGGCTGGAACCTTCGATTTACGCTGGGCGTAAATCTAGGTACGCTGGGCGTAACCCGGATAAGGCCGCTGACTCCCCCCCTCTTTGGATAATATCGGATATTTTATAATAAAATTTAATATCGAAATTATTTAATAAACTTCAAAAATTCATATCTTCCTCATACGAACTCCGTTTTCGACGTTCTTTCTATCCCCGCGTAGGTGAGACTACGCTCTACAAATTTCGTTTAGACTCCGTCGGCTAATTTTGAATTTATTTTTATTATATATTTTTAGTAGGCCGGGACAAGAAAACTCCGTTATAAATTCATAACTTCTTCATCCGACACCCGTTTTCGTCTGTCTTTTTACCGTTGGACTACTATCGACGAGATCTTCGATTCTTGTTTAGATTGTTTCGGCTAAAAACCGCTCGATCTCAAATCGAGTATTCGGGCTGCATACCGCTAAGTCGAAACTTAGAAAAATCATAACTTCCTCATACGAAGTCAGATTTAGACGTTCTTCTTATGCACGCTCTCGGTTTAACGAACTCTACGACTTTCATTTAGATCGCTAAGGCTAAATATCGCTCTAACGTAAATTCACTATTTACGTCGCGCTGTGTCGTGCCGGTTCTGTCGCGAAACTTCGACAGGTCATAACTTCTTCGTTATAACTCGGTTTTCGGCGTTCTTTATATGTACGGAATCCTTGTAACATATACTACAGCTTAAGTAAGATTAATCCTTCTAGATAATCTTCCATCAAAAAGTCAGTTTTGACGCTTATCGTCTCTAAATTGACTTGCCGTAATCTACGGGTGTTACACATTTTTATTTTTGTTTATTTTGCAGTAGTTCATGACCAGAGGTTCCAACAAACCTTTGGTACCACCACTTGAAGATCCAGAGTCGGCCCTTCACAAAAAGACGGATAAAAACTTAAAAGAAGACCAACCACCAAAGAGCTCACTATTTAAAGACCTTAAATCAGTATTTGGAAAGAAGAAATGGAAGAACGTGGGAGAGTCAAGTACATCTTCGAAGGAAAAAAGTAAAATTGAAGATCTTCATCAAATACCTAGTCCTCAAGAATCCGAATACGAGTCTGAACCTGAATTCGAATTAGAGAAATGGAAACCCGAAGACGAGCCAGCAAACAAAATGGCAAACATTGCGGATATGTCCATGGGGGCATACAAGAAGCGGATAAGAGACGATGCTGGTCCTGGTTTAATACAACGTACAATTTTCGCCACTACAATATTCGAGTTGAAATGGCACATCCTTACTGCACTTAAGGATGTACCATTTTCTGGAAAGGATCATGAGGATGCTTATAAACATTTAGATGAGGTCAATGACATTGCAAATTATTTCAATGTCACGAATGTTCCAAGAGAGACTGTGTTGTTAAGGATGCTTCCCGTTACTTTTAAGGGAGCTGGAAGAGATTTGTTGAAAGCACATCCACCCGGTGCAATTACTACTTGGGCACAGATGCGTGAGCAGTTCTTGGAACAATTCTGCCCACCATCAAAAATATCTAAACTCAAGAAGGCAATAGCCAACTTTGAGCAAAATCCGGGTGAATCACTTTATAAGGCATGGGAGCGTTATAAAGGGTTACTAAGAAATTGCCCTCAAAATGACATTAACATACAACAAGAAGTGTCTATCTTTTATGACGGGGTGAATGTCATGACAAGGAAACTCCTTGATTCTCAAGGACCACTTACTAAGAAAAATCCGGGTGAAGTAAAGGAGTTGATTGAAGAGTTCTCAAAGCATTCTCGTGAATACCATAATCCAAGACATGATGGAGCTAAAGGAATTGGGTGAGGAAATTCTGAAGACATGGTTGTTGTACAAGCTATGCTTGATACCATGGATAGAAGAATGACCAAGATGGACCAATCAATTCATGCAATTAGAGGTTGTTGTGAAAGGTGCAATGGTCCAAACTTAACAAAAGATTGCTACTTGGATGAACATGGAAATAAAAAGGTGCAAGTTTGCTACTCAAGTGGGGACAAGTATGATAAAAATTGGAGGAAACCAAAAAGGGAGTGGTTACCATATGATAAATACAAGAAACAGAAGTAAGAGAAGTATAGGCAGATTGACCGAGGCTTCTACCAAAAAGAAGAACCACCTCCCGAGAAAAAAGTTGATCTTGAATCTATGTTACATAGATTTATGGAGGCTTCCGAGAAAAGGCACGATGAAACGGATGTAGTGATAAGGGAACATCAGAATATCATGAAGGAACAACAAGCATTGCTAAAAAATCACCAAGCATTGATCCAAAATATTGAAGTCCAACTAGGTCAACTAACTACTCTAGTACAAGATAAATTATCTCCAAAAATCCCTGAGAAAAAAGCCTCAATCACATGTCGTGGTAATGGAAACCGAAGAGGATACCATTTCTGAGTTCCTTGAAGCACTAGAAGTCGATCCATCTCAGTCTGAACCAAAGCCAAAGAACTCCAAACTCGAAGAACATAAACTTGCTGAAACACTGAATCCACGATGTGGAGATCCAATTTCCACGACGTGGAATGATGGGTTTTGAGCATTCTAACACTCCTATGGTGTACATGCAACCCTAAATACCTTGGATCTATCTTTTCTCTATTATACATGCAAACTTGAACTTTCCAAGGTATTACCCTAACTAGCATACAATCATTGATACTTGGGTAATATAAACAAGTTAGAAGACATACCTTTTTATGTAGCGTGATTCCATGGAGCTTAAGAGCCTAGTGCCTCAAGTGTGAC
This sequence comes from Lactuca virosa, assembly GCF_052849685.1. Lineage (NCBI taxonomy): Eukaryota > Viridiplantae > Streptophyta > Magnoliopsida > Asterales > Asteraceae > Lactuca > Lactuca virosa. The sequence goes on from NC_136428.1 coordinate 242,688,934, forward strand.
ACCTCAAATGGTTCACACAACATCACCAACATCTTGGAATAACTTGAGAGAAAAGGTTCCTATGCTCAAATCGGCTAGCCCTCATGTGTACACACACTAATGCCAATTTCTTGAGCCATGGGGTCCTTATATATGGTGGCTATTAGGTTTACACCATGTAACTCATGTCTTTCCATATTCTTCATGCTCCATGGGTTAAAACCTCCATGAAGTATCCATGGGTTTAGCCCAACATGAAGAACTATGAATCATAAGCCCACATATATAAGAATGAATAATTTACACTATCAATCCCCATATATGTAATTAGTCTCCTTTTGATCACATAATTAATTCCAAATTAATTCTTGATCAATACTAATTAAATAATACGATTTCATATTAATATATTAGAACTTATAATATATTAACAAATCATAAATATCCTTTTCTCACAAAAGTCTATCCAAATTGTTCCGATGCCATGCAACCCAAATGGACCATGCCAAATCGGGTCAAGTGCATACCAATTATAGTTATGGACTTAGACACTAATCCAACAGTCTCCCACTTGGATAAGTCTAAAACTATTATTGCGTATGACTTCAAAACCCGACTAACAATCGTAGCTCTTAAAAGATGCTGTCGAACTCTGAACAAATCAATGACGCGTCCATTAGATAAGGGATCATATATTCCTCGATTCTAGATATCATATCGACTGAGACATGGATTATAATCATTCTCTCTGTCCATTTGTTGTTTCCCGATTTCCGATTGATGACGACCGACTAATTGAACAAATCAAATCAGTCCAGGCTTGGCCAAGCACTTCGGGGTGTCATCACTAAATCATCGAGGGGCCCACATATATCGCTTTTATCCCTTCAAGGGTAAAAGGAAGGGATAAACTTCGACTCATATGCCTGTTCTATTACTTGTTGAATCATACACAAAGGCACGTTTTATAACATCGAGTTACCAATGCGTTTTCATACAATCAATGCATAACCAACTCATAGGAAACAAGTCATATCTCTAGGTTTGAAGAATATAAGATATTATCGTCTCATGATCACTCGTGATAAAATCCATTAAGTGATTTAAATGAGCGTGGGTTTAATCCAATACTCAGAAGTTATGAGCACTCATGACTGTTGCAGCAACTCTTGCTATGTCCACTACCTTGGACATCTACAAACCAACTTCATGACAGTCTTGATTCATATCTACTTCCAACATATGACCGACTGTGGCTGGTTTGAATAACTTAGTCATTCAGGAAGAACGACCTACTTATTCTAGAAGTCAAAACATGAAAACTGAAACACAAGAATAATCGAATCCAATATGGTCTCAGAACTTATGAATATAAATAAAACACCTTTTATTTATCACCATATTGATTACACATTATTCATTGCATACTGTTTCAAACTATCAACTTTATACTTGAATTAACACAATAGCTGTCCTATGCTCCGAGCATGTACACTATGTTTTCTAAACACTAGTCATGCCATACACCAAGTATGCACACTATGTTTATCCAAACATTAGTTATGCCATACACCAAGTATGCACACTAAGTTTGTCTATGATCTTTACTTTGTGAAATAGATCGATTGAACATAATTCCAATGATTCTCATTTCACAATCCCAAATCCTTACCGCAAATGCAAGAATTCCAAATTCCTGCCATTTACCTAAATCTGTTAGATTCTAAACTTATATGCACTAATCCTCTATAATGATTATGCACAAATTCACAAAGACTTGTCAACAGACATTACAGAGTATTCCAATGGAGATCAACTCCATGGAGACGAAGTCTCAGATTCAAAGTACATTGCTTTGAACATCCTTCTTGCATTAAGTTTTCTAATCTTACACAGATTGAATAACTTCCACCAATGGAGACAACTCCATATTCCCATTTTGACTATCACTTTTGAACAAGATCTGCCTCTTTTCAGAGTATGTCAATATGATCCTTCCTAAATTAACACTATACTTCCAACTGTCCCTGAGCAACCAATCTTTGGTAAACCTTAGATTGTTCTCGACAATTGCTTAATCAAAATAGTCATATCCAGTTCTAGTACTTTTTCCCACTTAATACTCTAGGCATTTGAAAAAATTTAGAACAGATGAATATTATAGCACATGCAATCGATCCTATATCCGAAGCATATGGGACACGATTCATGATGCCTCACATAAAGACATGATACTAGACCAATCTTTTTTCTATAATATTTCTATTTCTATTTGTCAAGTTCTCATAATTCAGATTATGAAAAGGGATGTCATAATCATAATCGAATTTTAGAACGCAAATAATGGACCCATATATAGAATTTCCTTATGTTGAGCCATTTCAACATAAAATTCATATATATATATCCTTGACTAAAGATGAATAAGACCTCAATTGACTAAGGATGATTAAGACCTCAATCTAAACTTTTAGAATTGAAATGAAGTATCATTTACTCTCCCTTAATTATAGCAAAACAACTTTTTCCAATTGAAACTTTTGTTTTCTATAATTAACATTGCTAACTTGCAACACATCATAATTATCATGCTCCCACTAACATGATGATTATTAGCATAACACTTATGCTCCCACTAGCTTTGACATGTACTCAGAAATCAGCTGGACTTCTAGAAATCAATACTTTATTGACTTTCTTACCAAAGTTTAGACTTCTGATACGAAATGCTTTGATAAAACTTTATCAAAATCATACACCTTTCCTTAGATAGCACACATGTGTGTCTAAACAATTTCAGAACTATGAAAATGGATGTCGTAATCATAATGTTTAGACCTTTTTCCATTCCTCACAAGTCCATGTTAGTGTGCCGGTTAACCACACACGCTCCACTAACGACATTGAGAATGCAAATATCACAAATGCTATCTACTTGAAATCTACTTAGTGAAACCGTTTCCTCACCATCATTTTCATGAATCGGAGAGAAACCTTATGACACTTAGATTTTATGGTGTATGAGTTCCTGTCCACGTGAATTTGTCAAAACCATAATCACAGGACAAGGTTAATGACAAATCCAAACTCATATGGACTGAACTTGTGCAGTCTTAACTTCTTGCCACCTGACAGTACAAGGGCCTGCCATTGCTTCCAAGTTGTTATGCAACCGATTGAGAACTCTCAGAACTCATGTGCAAAGCCAACTTTAACTGGAATGGCACAAAAATAGGAAAAATGTCAACATGATAGGTTATAAATCTCAAGTCGTGAGCTAGTGAGAAACTACAGGTTTATTCTTGATTAGATCTTGAAATTCTTTCAGGATCTTTAAGACTCCCACTGTCCTCTTGACATATAATACTCTCTTGCCAAATATTCAAGAGATAGTGCATATTCTTTATCAAGACAAACACTTCACACAATTGGTCTAAGTTGGTCTCTATTTTATCCAAAACGTCATAACTTACCAATTTCAAATGTACAAGAGTAGGACACACTTTACTCTTACATTTGACTAGTGTTAATAAACCTTTCTTTAAGATATGTCACTCAAGTTACAATCTTGGAGTATGACTCTAAGAATTGTGAGTATGACTCTAAGAATTGTTTTGGAACGAAGTATGACTCATCTTCTTGATTTAACCATTTGAGTAATTCTTGATTCCTCTTCTTTGCCATAGGAATGCACTAAGATGTCCTTAGAGAACCAATTGTGATATGGTTTTTTAATCATTCAGATGATCACAAAACATGATACTAAAGTACTCTCCCATCTTTTCAGATTTGAGAAACTTTTATCCTTCTGCCTAATTTGATTCTTCTCATTCGTTCTGCCATACATTGAAACTTTTCCAATGTTTCAGAATTATACTTAAACTTGTAAGTATAACCATAATTACTAAACTTTAGTAAATCATGACGAATAGTCTTATTGATCTTTGTGGTTGACTTGACCAGTGCACAAGAATGTGTACTTGATCCCTTAGTCCCTCACTTGACTCACATATACATGTGAACGAGGAATTAGTCTTAATTTTCCAAAGCTGAAAGTTCTCATTCATCATACTATACAACTTGCATGATTCCAAGTTTCGGTCCAATAGAAAACTTGGGTGATGAGAATCTTTCCTTATTTGGTAAATTTAGACACTACCACAAATGAAAGAATCAATTTCATATTTCCATTATTGCTAGAAACATATAAACATCAATTATCCATAAATGCCATTGCAAGGAGATAAAATAAAATAAAACCAAATTTTATTTATTTATAAAATGTGGCAAAACTTTTTCCTTACAATGCAACTTTAAATGAAAACTATGCTATTACATATTTTTCGAGCAATCTATCATAGCTCTCTAAGTAGTAGCTCAAGAATCAGATCTTCGAACCATGCGATTGAAATCCATCTTCGCGATTAGATTCAACATACTCTTACTTTAAGTTCCCTTCCCTTTGCTTGATCCTGCCATACATCAAAATGTATTAAGAATCTTCAAATAGGAACTTAATTGAGTTAGATAGTGGACTTACCTGAAGCAGAGTCAAACTTTTTGACTAGACCTTCTCTCAGATCTTTCAGGTAGTTAAGGCAGCTTCGCAACCACTACCCCTTCCTTTGGCAACAGAAACATATGGACCCTTTGGGAATGGCACACAAGACTATCTCAGACTTAGCCTTTCTCTTTACCATTTGGTCAACCGAGTTGACTATGGCTGATCCCTTTCCATTGGGAAGAGAAAGCTTTTCTGGATATCCAATGTTACCATTGTCAATGTCCATGGAAGTTTGGGAAGTTGATCTTTTAATCAAATTTGCTCTACCAGTGCTCCAAATCATTGCTGATTTAGCAGCACCAAGCAAATAGATAAGATCATTAAGGGTCATGTTATAGTCTGTTACATAGTAGTCCCAAAGGAACTCACTATGTGACTTAGAAAGTGATTGAACAACCAACTTTCTCAAGACTTTGACACCTAACTCTCCCGGCTTGTCAATATGTGACTTCATCTCCAAGATGTGAGCACACATAGACCTTGCTTGCCAATAGGGCTTGAGTGACTTTGAACTTGTGGGTTAGGTAGAATAATTGGAGGAGGTGGAGGGAGTGAAGAATGATTTCTGGGACATCATCTTCATTAGGAAAGCTTGTTCCAAGAGTTTTGGGAAGATCATAATTGTCTGAACCAGACATCTTTTGGGAGATATTCAAGATAGCTGATTGAAAGTCCTTAATATAACACCCAATATGAAATATTAAGGCTAGGACCCAACATAATATTTTATAACTTGGAAGAGGGATGCCGTAATCCAAGCTATAGAATATTTGAAGGTAGGCAAATCAAGATTCACCAATTTCCACCATGAAAAAACGAAATAATTTATTAGGTTGTAATTGGATTTAAAACTCCTATATCTTTTGAGATTCATTGAACTTTTCAATGGCATGTTTCAATCTCAGTTGTGCCCTCTCAAATTTTGTGACTGGGATGTCGAGGATCACAAAACAAGGTGTGAATAACCATGCAAATATACTTGGTACCCTTAATATTTACCCCTGAATCGATGTGTCGGTTAACCACACGCACTCCATCGATACTATGATAAACATTAAGTTACCCTTTGCCTACCTTGTTAAGTCCAGCTAGTGTGCCGGCTAACCACACGCACTCCACTAACCGACTTAAGCAAAGTGCAAAGTGTAATTTTATGGGTTAGCACCGAATTCACATTTTCCTAAAGTAACTAAGATTGGGAATTTTTAAAAGGTTTAGTTACTTTATATTTATCATTAATACTTTTAATGAAGGGAAAATTCTAGTCCTTGTCCTACCCGTTCGGCTAATGACCCTCCACCAGTCAAGGAAGCGGTGGGTGAGAGTGGACACCTATTAAACTGCCATTTTATAGGCAGTAACCTTATACCCCCCTTATAGACTGACTTCGTGAATGAGGCCTACTAACGGTAAGACTGACTTGCTCTTATACATACATACACACACACACACACACACACACACATATATATATATATATATATATATATATATATATATATATATATATATTATTAACTTATAATACTATAAAGTATAAGGGTTGAATTTTAACTTTTAAAATTCTAAGGGCTTAACTTGGAATTAAAGTATGCATGAGGGGAAAATTTACAAATTCCAAAACTTGAGGGCATGTTTTGAATTATTCAAAACTTTTCAATTCCATAACTTATGTGTTTAAAGTAGTTTTAATGAAAAAAATCTTCAAGTTCCATAACTTGAGGACAAGTTATGGAAGACTTTAAAACATTTAAAAATGAGACTCTCCGTTTTTTATAACTTATGGAAATCTTATGAGTTTTAATAATCATAAATGTGACTTTTCATATAACGTGAGGACAAGTTACAAAATCACATATTATGAACAACTTTTAGATTAATTTGGATTGAAAACATATTATCACATAACTTCTTCTATTAATCTAAATCAACTCATAAGAATAAGATAATTCAAATCAAACACTTTTCATGTAATTAGCCTAACCATTAAACTAATACAAAACATGAATCTATTGACAATTATCTATGAAATTGGATTAGCATGAACATTACCACATCAAAAACAGGTTTACAAGTTCAAAAACAGCTTAGGGTAACGTTCCTAGTCCTATTCCAGCCAAAAAACTCGAAAATATGTTATCTGGGGCTCCTACTCGTCGAGTGTATGAACCTACTCGACGAGTAGGGTGATTTTCTTCATGGACTCGGCGAGTCCAGTGCCCAGACAACCAGAAAATCGATTTTTTCAGCTTTTTCAACAATTTGCATCAAGTATAATTAAAAACAAGCCTAGTCTATGATACCACTGATGGGTTTTGAGCATTCTAACACTCTTATGGTGTACATGCAACCTAAATACCTTGGATCTATGTTTTCTCTATTATACATGCAAACTTTAACTTTTCAAGGTATTACCCTAACTAGCATACAATCATTGATACTTGGGTAATATAAAAATGTTAGAAGACATACCTTTTTATGTAGCTTGATTCCATGGAGCTTAAGAGCCTAGTGCCTCAAGTGTGACACCTCAAATGGTTCGCACAACATCACCAACATCTTGGAATAACTTGAGAGAAAAGGTTCCTATGCTCAAATCGGCTAGCCCTCATGTGTACACACACTAGTGCCAATTTCTTGAGCCATGGAGTCCTTATATATGGTGGCTATTAGGGCTACACCATGTAACTTATGTCTTTCCATATTCTTCATGCTCCATGGGTTAAAACCTCCATGGAGTATCCATGGGTTACTCCATGGGTTTAGCCCAACATGAAGAACTATGAATCATAAGCCCACATATATAATATTGAATGATTTACACTATCAATCCCCATATATTTAATAAATCTCCTTTTGATCACATAATTAATTCCAAATTAATTCTTGATCAATACTAATTAAATAATATGATTTCATATGAATATATTAGAACTTATAATATATTAACAAATCATAAATATCATTTTCTCACAAAAGTCTATCCAAATTGTTTCGATGCCATGCAACCCAAATGGACCATGCCAAATCGGGTCAAGTGCATACCAATTATAGTTATGGACTTAGACACTAATCCAACATGGAATAGGTCCGATCAGAAAAAATTGGATAATGTTCCTACTTATCGTCCTCCTTTACCGTTTCCTTCCCGAGCCAATATCCATCCACTGGAACAGGAGCATCTGAAATATATGCAACAAGTGAAGGGAATTCCAATAAATACCCTTTTCATTGATTCGTTATCTAGAGTTCCCGAGTATGCCAAGTTTTTGCAAGATTTAATCAATACTCGCCAGCAATTAGAAAGGAATTCCAAGGTAATTCTAAGTGAGAAGAGTTCTAAAGTAATTTTGGGAGACTTACTAAAGAAGATGGGAGATCCTGGACGCCTCACTCTTCCATGTGAATTTAGGAATAATTTGAAGACTTATGCTTTAGCTGATTCTGGGGCTAGCATAAATCTAATGCCTTACTCATTTTATCAAAAGCTTAATATTCCAAAGTTGAAGGCTACAAGAATGACAATTCACATGGCCAATCGTTCAGTAACATATCCGAGAGGCATTGTAGAAGATATTTTAGTTAAAATTGGAAAATTCGTTTTTCCAATTGATTTTGTCACAATGGACATGAAAGAAGACAATAATGTTCCAATTATCTTTGGTCGCCCTTTACTTAATACTGCTAGAGCCTTGGTTGATATTGCGAATCCAAGCTTACCTTGAGAGTAGGAGATGATGAAGCTACTTTTGGAGTAGAAGATGGTTTCCAAGGAAGTGATGTTCAAGATGAAGTTTTCAATGTCGATGAAGAGAATAAACTTGAAGAATTAGAAAAGCTTATGGAAGAAAAGATTCGACAAGTCAACCGCACCAAACCGAGAGCATCTGTTCCTATGGTCTTTGAAGTTATTTCTTATAAAACTCCAACATCTTGGGTGAGTGAAGATAGTGAAGAATTGGTGTCCTGTGATGAAGAGGATGTTACTTCTAAATTAAAGAGTTCAATTGAGGAAAAGAGGATGGTGCCCGTGAAGCTTAAAAATGAAGAAGTTAAACATATGGAAAATAAGGGAGTTAAAAGAAAGCTCGAAGAAGGAGATGAAAAGGGTAAAAAAGAAAATTCCAAAAAGGCATATCTTAGAAGAGTCCAAGCGTATAAAAGAAAATGGAAGGATAAAAAGGTGCAATTGGTGATGGATATTCCGACTAATTCAACGTAAGGTGGCACGGAGTCCGGCTCAAGACTCCAACAAAAAGAAGCGATTCTCAGGGAGGCAACTCGAGCTTGGTTTGAATTTATTTTAGTTTTTGAACTTAGTTTAATTTTTGCATTTTAGTTGAGTTGTAGGATAATTAATCATCTAATTGTTTTAATTATTAAAGGAATTGGTGAAAATCATGTTTAGGGTTCTAATTTTTTTTATGGTAAATAAATTAAGGTTATTATATTAAAAATGGACATTTCAAGATTAAAATCTCAATTCCGTGTCGGGGATAAAAGCCCATGTTGTGCAAATATAATGTAGCCCAATCAGTCTAGCCCAACACAAAAGCCCACGACGTGGACTTTAAAAAACACGGGTGGGGGGACCAGTTTATACTTAACAGTTTAACCATTCCCCATTTGTTTACTCTTTGCACACGGACGACAAAGCTCAACTGTTGGAGCATGGAAATGCTCTAGAAATAATGAGTGATAGTTAGGTTGTGTTTTCCCTTTATTGTATTGTTGGTGTATTTTACTCTCTCTCATATATAAAGGGAGAGGTGATCACTTTCTTATTTTTTCTTAGCTCCCTTTTCTTAGTTAGAGATTACAGGCACTTTTCTATAACGTAACTCTAGAGAGAGAGAATTGATGGGATCTCTCCCACCTAGGGAGAGATTCTCTCTCCCACCATGTTCTTCATGATTAATATTATTATCTCTCTTTGTTCTTAGCCTTCTTTATTAGAACTCATAATATGTTCTTCGTGTTCATACTTACAAAAACACGATTAATCTCGAGATATCTTACTTCCGCATCCACCGTTCGTATAAAAATGGGTTCCTACAATTGGTATCAGAGCCATAGTGGTTGCTTTTTGAAGCAAAACTCTAATTTTCAAAAGGCCTTCTATACCACTGGAGCTCATTTCTTAAATACAAAAAAAACTTTAAAAAAAAAAAACACGGAAATATGGCACAAGCGTTATCTCTAAATGTTTCCAACAGTGTTGGTGGTTCTAACCGAGCCCCAATATTGGTGGCAAGTGAATATCATCACTAGTATCAGAGAATGGAAAGATATTTAAGGAGACTTGGTAGAGATGTATGGCGGTCCGTAGAAGAAGGACCACATGTCCCTCTTCTTACACCAGTTCAAACTGACGGCGCCACAACCAGACTAGGAGGAGGTCAACCAGTCATGAACCGTCCCACCAAAGATGATATCGATAAAATGGAAAATGATGTTGTTGCTTTTTATGAAATCTCTTGTGGAGTTGCTCCTGACAACTTCGACATTATCATAAACTGCAAATCAGCAAAAGAGATCTGGGATGTTCTCAAGAACTTATATGAGGGCTCAGAACAAGCTCAATATAAGAAGCTCACAACTGCACTCAATGAGTTCAACAATTTCAAAGCTCATACTGGCAAAAGTTTGGAAGACTCCTTCAAAAGGTTCAACCTGATAGTCACTAAGTTATCTAATGCTGGAACCATCCGTAGTAACCATGAAACAAATCTTCAGTTTCTCAATGGTTTGGGAAGACACTGGACTACTGCTAAGATGATAGTTCAAGGAGACAGAAAGATTCATTCTTTGTCTCTTTACAAGCTCTACGGGGAACTGCAAGCACAAGAATCCACCGTACTCAAAGACTGTGCTGACTTCGGAGGACCACTTGCTCTTATAGAACAAGCTCCACATAATCAATCCTACTCTCCCTCGTATGACACTCCTCCGCAGTCATATGAAGCTGACTCACAGTATGATGATGAAGAAGAATTTCAGAAGGCTATTGCTCTTGTTAGCCAACAGTTCAACCGACTACCACGTTCTTCATTTCGTAAGAATCAGCAGTTCAACAAACCTCTATTTAACCGCAACTTCAACCCGCAGATAACCATTCTCGATATCCCAAAAGTTCACCGCAATCTCAAAATACTCAACCAAAGGAGGCACCACAGTCCATCCAAACCACTAACTCCGGTACTCCCTCAGAAAACAAAAGTGATGTTGTGATTTGTCACAAGTGCAACAAAGAGAATCATTTTGCCAAAGACTGCAAGGCAAATGTAGTAAAAGACAGAGCATTCTACCTGAGAATGGCTCAAGAATTGGAAGAAAAGGAAAAGGCAAGGGCATACGTAGCCCATGTAAAAAGAGACCATCAAGTTTGGTCATCCGGAGATGAAGATGAAGCCTTCAGCAACATCAAAGGAAAAGGCAAGATCTGCATGCTGGCAATTGAGGATGACGATGGGTCTACGAAGCTTGAAAAGAACTACTGCTACATGGCAAAGGATGGAACTCTAAGCATCGTCGAACAGGTAAAACTCATGATTCAAACTCTAAACTATAGCATGCATGACTGTCAACCCTTTATAGACAATCTTAATGACACATGTGTTGCCGTCCTTACAGACTATAACAAAGCTCTAGATGAGAAGAACATAGTGTCCCAAGAGATGTTTCATGTAAGAGGACGACTGGACAACAAAAGACTCAAAATGGCTATGTTAGAAAAGGACTTAGAGTTAGAAAAAGATGCAAGAATGTTGAGTGAAACACAACTAGAGATATCTTTAAATCAGAGAGATTTAGCTCAGAGTGAGATTGTACGCTTAAATCTATTAATAGAAAAACTGTTCAATGAAAGTGAAGCTATTGAAAATTTGGTGAATAATGGAACTGTAGACAATACATACAATTGGGGTTGGTCCAATGGATATCCTACCGCAAAGGATTCCTCACCCCGGTTTAACAAGGATCGACTGTATGTCCCTCCAGACCGTGAATTTCATTTCCCAGTCAATGACAAAACTTTTCCCGAAGACATCAGAACACACTTCGGTAGACTTCATAATCTGAGTAATAATTGTGTCATTGAGGAAATTGTGCCTGAGGTTTCGGGTCACACATGTGATCAAACTCCTATCTCTGGTATAATCTAGCCAACTTCTCAGACTTCATCAGTTGTTAATGAAGAAATTGTCATAGAGAGTCCCGAAGTCTCACAGGACTTCCCATCTCTGCCCTCAAACCACAGTGTCTCTCACTGTAGTCATGAGCCGCAGAAGTCCCTCAAAAAATCCACAGAAGTCCCAACTCAGTCTTATTCTGCGGTAGTCAAATCATCCTTACCGCAGTTCTCAATCAAAAGCTCTGCGACTGTTCAGCTAATTCATCATGAATTACCCTTAGAAAAATTTGAAGTAGGTCAATGCTCTCAAAACCCTGATTCTTTAAGTTCGTATGAATCTAGCCCTTGTTTTCAAAAATTTTCAAAGGTTTCCAGGAAACCGCAGCTGAACACTAATGACTGCGGTTCTCCAAAAACCTTAGCTAAAAAGGCTTTCAAAGAGGAAATTCGATCCCGAGGCACAAATCGAAAAATCTTTTCGAAAAACAAAAGGCATATCAGATTTCCAAAATCTAAGAATCTAGAAAAGTTTGCTTTCTCGTACTATTTTTCAAAAAACTCTCCCATCAAGAAAACATATAAAAAGGAATGTACAGTTTCAACAGTCATTCCAAATTCATCTGCCACAACCCAAAAGAAAGTAAAGTCTTTTTAAAGCAATGGTTTTTAAATCTATTCCTCAGATGATCCAAAATGGAAGGGTATCTTACCCACTCCAACACTTTTGAAATCACATCAAAATTTTAACAAGTGGAAGGGTATTTTACCAAACCCAACAAAAAGGTCCAAAAAATCCACACGTGCTAAATCTTTTTCGAAACAAACTTTTTCAAATTCTAACAGCACCAATGTCAGATCTTACCACTCTCGGACCGGGCACAAGCCTACCTCATCATTTAGACCGCTGACCAAACAAGGTGTCAGAGTAAAAGACAAAATTTCCGCATGTCAGTGTTAATGTAGTTGTCAAAATGGTTCATCTCATGTCAAATCTGGTTCTTTTTAGAAACCTCTTAACTTTTCTAAAAATCGTAACACTCCAAAAACTCACAACCACCCAGGACTAGACTTAAAAGTTGACACAAAATATGTCCCCGCAACCTCGGTTCATGTATTAATCAGAAACTCATATTTTGTCCCAGGCTCCAAACTAGTTTGGATGCCTAAACTAACCGTGTAATTCTCGCACATAACCGGAAGGTTAGAATACCTTCAGGATTTCAGGCCAATTTGCAACGGTGGAAATGTCACATTCGGCAACAATGCGAATGGGATAATCCGAGGTTATGGTGTTCTTACTACGGGAAACTTCTCTATTCAAAAGGTTGGTTATGTAGAAAGCCTTAAACACAATCTCATCAGTGTAGGCCAACTATGTAAGGCAGGCCATCGCGTTGAATTTGATGACCAATTCTACTCCATAATGACAAGTGATAGGAACACTTGCCTGATCAAATCCAGATCCGAAGGTACTATGTATCCTCTGGATGTCTCTCTAATCATAGGCAAACCGCAACTAGGCTTTCTATCCAAAGCAGTATCCGAAGTCAACTGGCTATGGCACCGCAAGCTAGCTCATCTCAACTTCAGATACATCAACAATGTGGTCACCGGAGAACTCATCCGAGGTCTTCCATTCCTCAAGTTCAGCAATGATACTCTCTGTCCTGCATGTGAATGTTGAAAACAATCAAAAGCAAGTCACCCTATGGTGATTGATTCTTCAATTTCTGAACCACTGGAACTCCTGCACATTGATCTCTGCGGTCCATCTACCGTAGCCAGTCTTCATCACAAGAAATACATACTGGTTATAGTTGATGACTTCACTCGTTTCACTTGGGTCTTCTTTCTAAGACTCAAATCCGAAACTCCGCAGATACTGATCAATTTTATCAAAGAAAATGAACTTCAGATCAAGCTACCAGTACGCCGCATCCGAAGTGATAATGGAACCGAGTTTACCAACCATCTCTTGAACAGTTTCTTGGTTTCTAAGGGCATCACTCACAATTTCTTAGCTCCCTACACACCTCAACATAATGGAGTAGTAGAGCGAAGGAACCGCACTCTGGTAGAAGCAGCCAGATCTATGCTCAACTTCGCACACCTTTCTCTCTACTTCTGGGCCGAAGCAGTGGCCACAACATGCTTTGTGCAGAACCGAAGCATTGTGTGCAAGCGTCTTAGTAAAACTCCTTATGAGGGCCTTAACAACCGCAAGCCAAATGTCCGATTATTCCATATCTTTGGGTGTAGATGTTTTGTAATCAACAACAAAGATCATCTTAACAAATTCGCACCGAAGTCTGATGAAGGCATCTTCCTTGGCTACTCAACAAAGAAAGTTGCTTATAGGGTTCTCATTAGACGCACAAGGCTAATAGTTGAAAGCTTCGATGTCAGATTCGATGATTATCACCTCCGCAACACTGCTCCATCAACCTAAACCAAAGCAATTCTGGAAAGTGATATTCCTGCCTCTTCGGGTCCACTAAACCTAATTGAAGTAAACTATGGCGATCTCTTCGACTCTGTAGAAACAGCCAAGTTATCCGAAGTTCTTGTGTCCACGGAAGCTCACCAGCAGCATGCTGACGTATCTGGTCCTACACCATCCGATGAAGTATCACTAAATACTTCCACCTCGCCGGTTGAGGGGGAAAACTCAACTCCAGACCATACAACAACCATCGAGGTTCCAGTACTAGAAGATGCAGCTCCAGTTCCTCCCCGCGGAGGATTTCAACCATCAAACGTTTCTTCGAACTCGGATGATGAAAACATAGAGAATATCGACACAAGAACAGACTCCAGAGTTTTCACAATTCCAATAATCCAGGGGGAACCTTCTCAAACTCAAGAGGAACTTCCATCAGCAATCCAGGGGGAACCTCTTCAAATTGCTCAAGAAAATGCTACTTCCGCTCCAAAAGCCCAAAATGATTCCGCAGGATGTTCTCAAGTCCAGGGGGAACTGCCGTCTCCAACCACAGAGTCTTCTGATATTGAAGACATTCCCTCTACCACAGCTTCTGATCATCTACAACCCCATCTACACGTATGGACGAAGGACTACCCACCAGGCCAAATCATCGACAACCCATCCGCAGGTATCCAGACTCGATCTACCAAGGATTTATCTGATCACTGTCACTTCGCAGTGTTTATGTCCTCGGTCGAGCCCCGAACGATCAAAGAAGCATTACTTGAACCAGACTGGACATCCGTAATGCAAGAAGAACTAGAAGAATTCAAAAGAAACAAAGTGTGGCAACTCGTTCCGAAGCCGCAAGGTGACACTATTGTTGGTACTAGATGGGTGTACAAGAATAAGTTGGATGAATCCGGTGCGGTCGTCAGAAACAAGGCAAGGCTAGTTGCCAAGGGATATAGTCAACTTGAAGGTATTGACTATGATGAAACGTATGCTCCGGTGGCACGAATGGAAGCCATCCGAATCTTCTTAGCATACGCAGCTCACAAGAACATCAAAGTACATCAAATGGATGTGAAAAGTGCTTTTCTCAACGGTGAATTAAAAGAGGAGGTTTATCTTCAGCAACCTCCGGGCTTCGAAAGTCTTGAATTCCCAAACTACTGCTACAAGCTTGAAAAAGCAGTCTACGGTCTAAAGCAAGCGCCAAGAGCGTGGTACGAGACTCTCTCTGAATTTATTGTCTCGCCCGGATACAAATGAGGAGTGATTGATCCCACTTTATTTAGAAAAGCAAATGGTAATCACCTTATGCTTGTACAAATATATGTGGATGATATCATCTTCGGATCAACTGATCAGGGAATGGTGGATAAATTTGCTAAGCTCATGACCAACAAGTTCCAAATGAGCATGAATAGAGAGATTAACTTCTTTCTAGGACTTCAAGTGAAACAAGTCCCTCAAGGGATATTCATCCATCAGGAGAAATACACCACTGAACTACTAAAGAAATACTCAATGGACAACTGTTCTTCGGCTAAGGTCCCCATGGCCTTCGGATATAAGATATCTACTGATCCTTCCGGCGAATCAGTGGATCACAAGACTTATAGAGGTTTAATCGGTTCATTGATGTACCTCACCGCAAGCCAACCAGACATCGTCTTTGCAACAGGTGTATGCGCAAGGTACCAGGCTGATGCAAAAATGTAACACATGACCGTATCTAAGCAGATTCTAAGATTCTTAAAAGGAAGCAAGACTCTTGGCTTATGGTACCCCGCAGGGAATGAGTTCAGACTACAAGCATTCACTGATGCGGATCATGCCGGATGCAGACTAGATTGAAAAAGCACCTCCGGTGGATGTCAATTTCTGGGTGGAAGATTCGTCAGCTGGTTATCTAGAAAACAAAATTGTGTATCACTGTCTACCGCAGAATTGTGTATCACTGGGTGGAAGACTCTATACCGAGGAGGAGACCATCTCACAATTTTTTATTCTATTCTTGCAGGGATGTGTTAGAGACTTCACCTCATGGATTTTTGATGTCTAGTTTTGGAGGACGATATCAAATCACGAGTACAATTCTAGTGATGCATGCGAAGGGCAAATTTGAAATCCCGTGTATCGTTTTGTGCATCGAATCATTACCTTCACGGTAACTCATAAAAATCATGGAGATAAAGTTCCTCTTCAAAACTTGCTTTATTTGTGGAGCATAATCACCCCCGGTGTTTTTTGTGATCTTTAGTATATGATTGCGCGATTTATGGGTAGAAAGGCGACTAAATGTAGACCTGCTAGTCCCATCACGGGTGGACATCTAGTTAGCCGACTTGCCCAGTCTTATGGCATCTTGACTCCTAATTTTATTAGGAATCTCACGTGCTTTCAGGATAGTGACCTAACTATCCAAGTTCTGGGTGTCATGGGAGTTGTAGTGAATGCGGGAGGAGTTTATGTGATACCCCCGGAGGATGAAGAACAACAATTGGGCAACAAGAAGAACAACCTCGGCCAAGGCGAAGGAATGTGAGGGGTTGAGAAGAGAGGGGACAACCACAACCACCACCCCAACTTTTTGAGGGAGGTATACCGACTGACCCGTTCCAAAGCCGGGTTGGTTTGTATTTGGAAAATCTTCGCGGGGGAGTGACTTACAACACTCACATTCTCGAAACCATGTTTACACATATGAATATGGTTTGACCCCCTACGATGCCTCCCCAATGCCCGTACATTCCAACGTGGGAAGAATTGTGGACGCGACAAGGAGATGATGTCGGAACTAGTGGAGCACATCATGATGAAGAAGATGATTAGTTTATCATTTTATTTCTTTTATTTCGTTTAGCTTATTTTTGGTTTGTTTGTTTTGATTTTAGTTTAATTTGGTTGTGTAAGGACTATTTAAATTGTTATGTTTCTTGTTTACTTCTTTTGGTTGTTATTTTCAGAGTTGGTTAGAAAAAAAACGCGACTAAGGAGCCTTCATGATATGAGAGCATTAACACAATTAGCCGTGTCATTTAGAGTTATGAGTCGAGACCCACAAGCTTAGATAAGTGTGGGGTTAATTGATAGATAAGCGAGTTAGGAAAGAGTCATGATATATACAGTTCAGAAGGGTCTTAATATGTTAAGACACAAGTCCACATTACACTTATTTACAGAAGAAAAGATTTATGTGATGCCCAGTTTCCACGACATGGACACCAACTACACGTCGTGGATTTAGTTCAATACGCGATTTCAGAAGATGTAATTATTCGAAGCCACGTCGTGTAATTCTACACCACAATGTGGAATGCAAAAGTTCAATTTTTCTTTCTTTTCTACACCATTCCATGCGGCGTATGCTTTCCCACATTTGTTCAATATCATGTAGTTTGCTTATTTTGGATGCTTCTTATGCAGACCAATAGTGTGTTGGTGTGCCATTTCCTTCCCTTCCTTGTTAAATATTGCTTCATAGTTTTAGCTTCATCTCGAGGCTTGTTCTCTTGTATGGCTTCTTCTTCCACAAGTTTGAGTGATATTTGTCTGTGCCCGTTCAGAAGCATCCATTGTTTCCCAAATGGTGAAGTGGGAAGTAAGGGGACTGGCCATATGATTTCATACATCAAAAGGCATCATTTACCTACTGAAGACCGTAAATGTGTGTTACGTGAAGCTCTTTCTAGTGATGTTGGTTTATTTATTGCAGTGGAGGAAACTTTGAAGGCCTTTGGTCAATAGATGTGTGGGAAGTGTATGACTTTGCAGGCTCTTAGCCGTTATTGTCATCACCCGGATGGTCGTGCGAGGTTTGTTACAGGGGCTGACGGCTCGATTCGTTACATTGTCGGTATTCTAAAGCCGTCAACTAAAGAGTCGGTGACAAATGCTCTTGGAGGTTTGGTTTTTGATGTTGCGCTCCTTGATCATGTTTTTAAAGAGCCTATCACTACTGTCAAGAGTATTCCCCATAGTTGCTGCCTTGCTTTCTCTCAGGATTTGAAGACTGCTCTTTACAAGGTGATTGCCCAACCTGGCTCGGTTGAGGCATGGATGTGTTTTATACTTCTTCCTCGCTGCACACTGTAGGTGTTTAGACCCAAAAATAAACAAGAATGTAGGTCTGGGAAAAGAAAATCCTTACAGCAAAGCTCCATCCTGAAGTCCTTGGATACATGGGGGAAAGAGGGTGGTATCACGAAGTTAGTTCATAATATGTTAGACAATCCCGAGGTTGGAGCTATGAGACAGGGTGGAGGTATCCTTCAGAAGAAGTATACATCTAGTAACACCAACATCAGACAGTGTCTTCATAAGGTTGTAGATGGTTATTTTTTCTGCAGCAGTGAAAGTGTTATGCTCATCGGGTGTTGCACCATATAATAGGGATATTATTAAAGCTTTGGAGGACAAACACCCTTTCAGGCCACCCCCATCCATGTCGAGCCCCATAATTTCTGAACCTCCCCTTGTAGCAGACTTTGAGTGTGTACTTGGTTGCATCAAATCCTTCCCTAAAGGAACTTCTTGCGGGAGAGATGGCTTGAGGGCTCAACACTTACTAGATGCCCTTTGTGGAGAAGGGTATCCTATTCCCACAAATCTCATACATGTTATTACTTCAGTTGTTAATTTATGGTTAGCGGGAAGATGTCCAACCATTTTGGCAGAGTTTGTTGCGTCCGATCCTCTCACGCCTCTACTTAAACCTGACAACGGGATCCGTCCGATTGCAGTAGGCACTATATGGAGACGTCTGGTTTCCAAGGTTGCCATGAAAGGTGTGGGTAAATAAATGGCCAAGTACCTTAATGATTTTCAGTTCGCGGTTGGTGTATCCGGCGGTGCTTAAGCTGTGTTACACAGTGCCAATAGGGTGTAGAGTGAACACCATGCGGATGGGTCTCTTGTAATGCTGACTGTGGATTTCACGAATGCCTTTAACCTGGTGGATCGATCAGCATTGCTCCACGAGGTTAAGAAGATGTGCCCTTCCATTTCTTTGTGGGTGAATTTCTTGTACGGGCAAGCAGCAAGACTTTATATCGGAGACCAACATATATGGTCTGCCACTGGGGTGCAGCAAGGTAACCCCTTGGGCCCTCTTCTTTTTGCCCTCGTTTTACACCCGCCTATGCACAAGATTAGAGACAATTGTTAGCTCCTACTCCATGCTTGGTATCTAGATGATGGGACTGTCATTGGGGATTCGGAGGAGGTGGCTAGAGTGTTTAACATTATTCGGTTGCATGGTCCAGGCTTGGGTCTTGAGTTGAACATCAAGAAAACGGAGATTTTTTGGCCCTCCTGTGATGGTAGGAAGCTTCGTGCCGATTTATTCCCAACGGATATTGAGAGACCTTCTTTGGGGGTGAAGCTCCTTGGGGGGGGGGGGGCTGTTAGCAGAGACACATAGTTTATTAGCGGGCTGGCCATGAAGAGAGCGGTCAATGCGGTTGACTTGATGGGCCTTCTTCCACAACTATGTGACCCGTAGAGTGAGCTCCTTTTGCTTCGATCATATATGGGCATTGCAAAACTTTTCTTTGGTTTAAGGACATGCCAGCCGGTACACATAGAAGAGGCAGCTTTGTTCTTTGACAAAGGATTGCGCAGGTCTATCGAGGATTGGTGGTATATGTAGGCCCCTTCTTTGGAGACATTCAGTGGCGCTTGGCTTCCTTACCTATTCGTTTTGGTGGTTTGGGTTTGTACTCGGCATACGAGGTTTCCTCTTACGTATTTGTAGCCTCGAGGGCCCAATCTTGGGCATTACAAGACCACATCTTACGTGACTGTGGCGTATGTGGTATGGACTCGGATTACCTATGTGCTATGACTCGTCTTCACGATACGATTCCAGGATTTGACTGTAGCGGTTTCACTAATAAGGACACCGCCCCCCCCCCCTAAATCCCAAAAAGCTTTGGCATGTGCCCTTTTTAGCAAAATCGTCCAAGATATGGAAGTCGACTTTGACATGACTGTCAGACAGAAAGCAGTCTTTGAGTGTCTGCGGGCACCTCATGCTTAAGATTTTCTGCTAACTATCCCTATTGATGGTCTTGGCCAGCATATGTCTCCTATGGAGTACCGAACTATCCTTCGTTACCGCCTCATGATTCCCATATTCCCAATTGACGAGATATGCCCAGTTTGCCGCAAGGAATGTTTGGATACCTTTGGGGAACACGCGGTTTATTGTAGAGAGCTCCCTGGTTTCAAGTACAAACATGATGTGGTTCGGGATGTTCCCTTTGATGCTTTTTGGCATGCTGGTATTTCTGTGAAGAAAGAAGCGCCAGTGAACTTTTTGACGGACCCGCAGGATGGAAGGTCCACACTTAGACCGACTGACATTTTGGTCTTTGGATGGATAGGAGGGAAGCATGCGTGCGTGGATTTTACTGGTGTCTCTCCTCTCGTTGGTTTGGGGAGCGGGGGTTTCAAAGTTGGGCTTGCCGCTTTGAAAGCCGCTGCGTGCAAAGTGGTAAAGCACGAGAATGCATGTAAAGAAAATCAACATGTGTTTGTACCTTTTGCATTCGATACATTTGGTTTTCTCGCACCAGAGGCGGTGGAGCTCCTCAATAGAGTCCAACAGCTCATGCTTTCTAATGTCATATCTCCTAGATCCACAAATTTTGTTTTCAAAAGAATTGGTTTTGCCATCCAGAAAGGGCTAGCGGCGCAGCTTGTTACCCGTTTGCCTTCAATCGATATGTATTGAACTATATTAGTATTTTTAAGTTGTTAAAACTGATTTAACCGAATAATATGTTTTAAAGAAAAAGAAAAAAGAAGTGAAATTTTTTTTTGTTGAAGATTGAAGTCTCGATTTCAAATTTTGTCGGCACATTTACATATCTCATTTCTTGAAATTCCAAGTTCCATATTTGAAGAAGTCCAAGTTCAAGATGTTCAAGTTACTCACACGTGAAGAATTCGATCTCGCCACTACTACCCTAGGGGAGTCTGTTCCTTTTTCTCCCTTTTCTTGCTTCTAATTTATTTTATGCATACAATGAGGGTATTGTATGTAATAAGTGTGGGGTAGGGGGTCGAAAAAGTAAATTGCTAGGAAATCTAAAATTTTGAAAAATTTAAAAATGGATTTGAAATAATAATTTAAAAAAATTAAATCTAGTTATAATTAGTTTAGACTTAAGTTGCTATTGTTATGTGGGATGATCCAATGAGAGCTCAAATGTTTAATTGAGCCAATACATGTTATAGTATATTTGTGGCTTCCTAAGTCTTAGTGAAAAGCCATGAGATATGAAAAGCTAATCTGGTGGTTTATATGGCATAATATGTTTTGTAGCCTAAACCTGAAATCTATCTAGGAAAGCTTATGTAGTCATTGCACATAGACTAATACCTTTAGCTAATAAAGGTTGAAGTTAAGCTTCCTTGCTTAAGCATGTAGGATTTGAGTGAAAAAAAAGTGAGAAATTGAAAAAAAAAAGAGAGATATTACCAAAAAAATCAAATTTTTTTTGGAGCTATCAAGTACGAAGATCAAAAATCCAAAGAATCAAAAATTGAAGATACCAAAAATCAAACAAAAAGGTGGTGAATTCAAAGAAATCAAAGAGCAAATACTCAATGAAAGTGAAGAATTCCAAGAGCTCCATTGTGGTATCTAAAGTTGTAATTTCTAGATTATGTATGTTTGGGTAGCTTAACCAAAAATACCTTGAGGTTAAGAAAGAGTTCTGAGGATTGATTCGGAGGGTTGCAGAAATGAGTATAATATAAGGTAAGGGTGAAGTTTCATAAGGAATGTGAGTATTTAGGATTGGGAAGTTATTAGGAGATTTAGACACAAATATGCGCATTGGTATAATGGTTGGGTTCGAAATGGATTGTTCTATGTGATGCTCGTGATGAAGGTTTGAATTAAAAATAATTAGTTTTGCTTGAGGGCAAGCAAAGGATAAGTGTGGGGTATTTTGATATTGCCATATTTATATATACTTTTAGGCAATATTTGAATACATTTTATACATATTTTGGTGATTTGCATGGAATAATGGTACTTATAAGATTAATTGTATTTTGTAGCCAAAATAAGTCATTTTGAAGAATAAGGACTAAAAGTAGCAAAAGAGGAAACTGTGGAGGCTTCGAAGACTAAAGAGAAGAAAACCCATGAAAACGTCGTGGATATCACTTACACGACGTGGAAAGGAATTTTTTTGAAGATGAGTACGCGCAAAGTCAAAATCCTTGCTTGATAAGGATTCATCTAAGTCCACGATGTGGAATGTAATTTTATGACAAGTATATATATATATATATATATATATATATATATATATATATATATATATATATCTATATATATCTTTAACACTTACGGGTTTAGAGGTTGGGTTTTGGGAAGAATAGAGTTCCAGAAGTCGTTTTTCAGAGGATTACAAGCCAGAAAACCCAGAATTTCAACCAAGGAAGAAGAAGGAGATCATAGTTTATTCTTTGTTTGGTACATTACTATGTCTTTAACTATGAAGTTTGTTAGCATGATTGCTTTGATGAGTAGCTAAATCTAGCTGCTTCTGTTAGCTAGATGAAGTTGGAACTCATGGTTTCTTAATATTAATTTAGACTTTTCTAGTTGGTTAATAGCTTGTGTTTGATTGTTTATACCTAGCATGCTCAATTTGATACTTGATAGCTTTGATTCATATTCTGTGTAGTTTAGTGACCATTAATCTGCATGAACTTGACTACCTAGTAATTTAGTGAACATTATATTATTAGAGCTAAGATCAAACCAATCTTAGATAAGCAATTGAAGTATTGAATTTGGTTGTGCTAGAGAACTCATATTGTGACCACAATTGTGTTTGTTAACTCAATCATACATAGCTCCAATCCTATTTAATAATTGATTATGTGTTAAATTATGTGTGACCATGCATAGGTCTACATGAATTAATTGAATATTAGTAAATTTGGAATTGAATTGCTAATAATATTTTAATTGGTAACCAACGAGAATTGTCATAATTAATATTTAAACCATTGAGGGAAAGTGGATTCAAACTAACAGAAGTGTTTTTATAATTTGATTGAATAGTTGTTGATAAATTAAGTTCATCTAAACTTGTAAAATTAGATAAAAACCCATTTTACTTTTGTTAGAATTTTAGATTAATTTAATAGTAAGTAGGTTAAATAATTGATTATGTTCCCTGTGTTCGATACCCGACTTTTGTGCTATATTATTTGTGAGGGTACACTGCCCTGAGTCGAATAGCTAGTTGGAGAGTAGGTAAAATTAGGTGTATCTATTTCCACGCATTAGTAACTCTTCTGCCGACTCTGAGCGGTCTGCGACCGCTGTCTAATCTGCTGAATCCTCTCGGTAGTCTCCAGGACTACCTCTGTCCATCCAATCACCCTGTAACCGATCTCACCCCAACAGACTGGGGTCCGACTTCTCCGTCTATACAACAACTCATATGTTGGGGTACCAATACTGGAATGAAAGCTGTTGTTGTTGGAGAACTCTGCAAGGGGTAAGTAAGAGTCCTAGCTCCCACTGAAGTCAATAACGCAAGCTCTCAACATATCCTCGAGAGTCTGTATGGTCCGCTCACTCTGGCCGTCTGTCTGTGAATGATAGGTTGTACTGAAGTGCAGCCGTGTGCCCAATTCCTCGTGGAACTTCTGCCAGAAACAGCAGGTGAACCGAACATCGCAGTCTGAGACAATAGAGACCGGCACCCCATGGCGGACAACGATCTAGCGAATATACAAGTCGGCCAGCTTCTCGGCCGATGAACTCTCCCGTTTCGCTAAAAAGTGGGGGCTCTTGGTCAATCGATCCACGATGACCCAAATAGAGTCGAAGCCCTTTGTCGTCCTCGGCAGATTCATGATAAAGTCCATCGTGATTTGTTCCCAGGGGCTGCAGCTGGCCGTGTGGCCTCTGGTGCTCGGCGTTGACCATCCTGCAGGTCAAGCACCTCTCCACGTACCAACCGATTTCTCGCTTCATGCACGACCACCAATAACTCAATCGCTAATCCCGGTACATCTTGGTGGCCCCGTGGTGAATAGAAAAGCAAGACTTATGAGCCTCCTCCAGAACAATCTGTCTGACCCCACGAGACATCGGAACCCAGACCCGACCGCAGTGAGTCAATAATCCCTGACTATCCTTCACAAACCGGGTGTTCTCACCCCTAATCCACTCAAGCTTCCAATTCTCCTGCCGCATACCCTCAACCTGAGCTTCCCTAATCAAACTCACTAGTGGAGAATCCACTGACATCCTCACACATGTTGTCGGAGCAGAAGATCCAGTTGACTTGCAGCTCAGAGCGTCCGCAACCACATTCGCTTTACCAGGGTGGTAAAGGATCTCACAGTCGTTGTGACAACCCGAAATTTTCTTTTGTATAATCTCTACAGTCAAACACTACAAATAAAAGTCAAATTCATTTTAGTACATTTTTGGCCGGATTTAAGTCCGTTTGGGTGTTTTTATTTTAAAATCGTCAAACGAATAAATAAAAGGAAGTATCGTTACGAGTGAGGTGTAACAATTTAACATTTTAACACCTTAACAAGGTGTTTACGGCCAAACTTGGGGAGTTTGGGCTGTAAACTCCCTCTTGACCATGAACTCATGCTTAAGGCATGAGTTTACCCTTATTCCCTCACTTCCTCACTTTACACCTTCAAGTTCAAGAACACCCACCACTTTTCTCTCAAGTATCATCATACACTTCTTCAAATCCGCCAAAAATGTAAGTGTTTCCTTCCTAGATTCATTCATACAACACTTTATCTAGTGTTTATACATCATTTCATCCATGGATTCTTCATTTTTACTTAGATCTTCAAGTGTTCTTCAAAACACCAAGAACACACACTAGTGTTCTTGGGCCCTAAACACCTTTACAAGCTTCCTATAAGTAAGTACACTCTTCCTAACTAGTTACTTGCTTAGTATACTTGTTAAATCATGGAAGAACACCAAGAAACCCACAAGAACACTTGTGTTTACGGTCAAGGGAGATCCTTGAACCGTAAACACCACCAAGTGGTGTTTAGATGCCCCTAACACCTTCTATGGCTTGGATAAAAGACTAGAACCTTGCATGCATGAACTAGAAACACCAAAACGCGAAATGGTTGGGTGACCATGAGTTTACGGTCATAAACTCATGGGTTTACGACCGTAAACACATGTGTTTATGACCGTAAACTCCCAAGAGTGGTCCAAGGACCGTAAACTCCAAAGAAGGTCCATTTTGAGCCCTAACCACTTCCTAAGCCTTTGATTCAACCCTAGATCACTTCCTTGTGAAGTATAAGACCTTAAAACACACAAATGCACCAATTACCATGAGTTTACGGTCGTAAACTCATGGGGGAAATGGTCCAGAAACCGTAAACTCATATATGGTTACCAAATGAGGAGTAAACTCCAATGTGAGGCCATACTCTCCTTAGATGCAACCCTTTAACACTCCTAGCACTTGAAACAAAGTGTTTACATGTATTAGAGTGTCTTTACTTGATTAATTAGTTATTAAATGACTAATTAGATACATTTATGTATGACTACATGTTACATAGGATCCGTGTGTGTGTTCAAGTCCTCACTTGACACCTAGCGTCCTACCCGACATTACCATCCAATCCACTCACTACAGGTGAGTTCATACCCCTTAATCAACCTTTTAAATGTTTTTAAATGCTTTTATGGGGGGGGGGATACAAGTTGAATCAAGCAAGTTATAGTATCAATCACATGTGATTTATAACTTGCAACCAAATGGATTTTCTATACTTTTAACTGTTTTGTCAACAAAACTGTTTCAAACCTTTTATCAAACTCATTTTCATGTTAAAACTATTTATAAAACCGTTTCCAAACTCTTTTAGACTTACATTATTTTTAAACCATATCTACACCAATATATTTATATAAGTAAGACTTGAAGGACTTAGGACTGATAGCTCACCTTATTTCCTGTTCCTTGTTTGGTTGTGGACTTAGGGTATCCTGTTATTTGTCCGAATGTCGTTGAAATCCTAGTTATATATCATATATATATGTGTCGGATATAAAAGCTTTTACTTCAGTTCAGCACCTTTGTATAGCAAAGGCATACCTATCACATTACTATTTAACTATAATAGGTATAGTTAAGGGTTTACTACTCACTACTACTACTACAAAGATATATACAAGAGAATAATATACATTGTACAAGAGAATACTATACATTATACAAGAGAATACTATACACTATACAAGAGAACATACTATATACTAGTAAAGAGAAAACATCACTACTCTCTGATATACTACATAAACATTTGAATACTAAAACAGAATGTGACATACTACTTCTCGATACGACACTTCATTGTGCTATCACCGTGTAACCAGAGTCTCCTGGAGGGAGAGCGGGCATTATGTGTATAGATCTATACAGGACAGACACTCCCACATCCTGACTGCTAGCTACAGTCCGAGCCGACTAGGCCCAGGGGTGACAAAATGTCACCATACTACGTGTGACCTGGAGGGTCATCAGTTATTCAGCCGTCGATCAGTATGGTTACATACGAGTTCACATTCAAACCTTAAATTAACTAAATAAAGATTTAAGGCAAAATAGACCTTTCGAGGCGTATCTCCTGGAGTCTACATATTTCTACTTTGGACTTTTCGAGGCGTATCGCCTGGACTCTACATATCACTACTATAGACTTTTCGAGGCGTATTGATCATTCAGTACCACCTGGAGTCTGTATTTCACTACTATGTGACTTTGTCACATACTCGTTTTCAGTAAACTATATTTTTATACTAATAGTTTTTACTAGGGAAATATCCTCACATTTACAAAAAGACAATTACACAAACACTCGGGTCTTGGTAGAAGACTACTTTTTACTGGAAAACATAGGGCTTTCTAGGGAGTATACTATTTACAAACATTTGGAATCAATTACTACATTACATTGTTACTAACATTTTTATACGAGCAATGACAGTAAATACTTATGAACTCACCAGCTTTATGCTGATACTCGCTTTCAAAATAACTTGCATTCTCAGGTCATCAGTAGATAGGTACAGATGGAACTTTTGAGAAGATGGAGCACATACGAGACTCATCTTTTATTTTGATTATACTTTTGGTGTCTTACAAACTGTACAGAACACGCTTGTATTACAATTATTATATTAATGCAATGGATGTTGTTGCTTGTCTTTACTATTATGCATTGTTATGATACTGCACATGCCGTCCTCCACCCCAGAACGTTTCCGCCGTTCTTGGTTTTGGGGTGTGAGAGATTGGTATCAGAGCACTGTTTATAGTGAATCAAGTATATCAACCCATAAAAGATATACGAACAATAAACACATCGGGATTAAAACACTCTGATCAAGAATATATACTTTTAAATAATAAAATATTTAACTAAGGATATATATACCTCTATTCATACCAGGGTCAGTATTATACTAGAACAGAACAAAAGTATTATGATTGTTGGACATCACAATTAGGCTTAGAGACATATAGTCAAACCTAAGGGGATATAGCCTGATCAACTATATTTTCTGAGGAGTGACTAGCATGTGCCTAAGAATGATTGTAATGTTGCAACAAGTCTAAAAACTTACCAACACTACCACAATGAGAACATTAGAACATAATACCATAGGGGTATTCTGCATTACTATAGATTACATATGTGAGAACTAAAAAGGTCGTTACTAGTAAGGCAATAGTTGCTAAGTGGATACCCTAAGGTTACATGCGACTAAGGCGCTATAGACTTAGAATCCGTGATCTTTGCTTTATTTCCTGTTCCTTGTTTGGTTGTGGATTTAGAGTTAGGGTCACCTATTCGAAGGTCTATCCTGTTTTGGTTGCATGTAATTGGTATGCACGATACAAGTATTGAGTCAACTAATAACGATCATCTTATAAGTATCTTAGGTTAGTACGTTTACTAACTATTCTTTCTCCATTCTCGCATAAATACTAAGGCTGACTTAAGGGTTAACCCGAAGGGTGCCCGTCGCCAGTAGAATATTATCTGCTCATCCTCTTCCTCTCCTCAAAAGAATAGCCTTCCTCTTCAGTATCTCCGTTTCACTCGTCTATAAACATTCTTAACCTTGACAAGTACTCTAACCAGACTACTAGACTGCCAACATTTTCCCTTATGGTCTGATGTGAGACCTACTCTTAGGTCATTCTTCCCGAAATCATTATACATCATTAATACCAGTAATATTGGCAATGTCTAATCTTTGGGAAAGTCTGTGCTTTTGCATTTCCCTACCCTATTGTTATGACTCCGTCTGATATTTGGACTATGGGAATTTAGTCCATGAACCACTCTCATCATACTCACAATCGATTCTTACTATTATCATCATCTCTATCAATTTTCAGTAAAAGATGCCGCCTCGTCCTCGTCCGACCAGGGGCAGACCTGCAACTCAGACTCCACCACCACCACCCCCTCCGCAGTAATTCGATGCAGTGACGTTCCAGGCACCTGTGACCGCAGTTGTGACCGCCGCCATGGCCCAAGTAAACTCTGGAGGCGTTAGTGGAACGGGAACTGGCACAAACTCTAGCCATGGTGAAATCCATCCACGTGCACGGGAGTGTACTTATAAAGATTTCATCAGCTGCAAACCTACCTACTTCAACGGAACCGGAGGGATGCTTGCACTGTCCCAATGGATCGAAAGGGCCGAAGCAATCTTCGAGATGTGCTCATGCCCTGAAGGAAGCAAGATAAAGTTTGCTGCTTGCACCTTCACCCAAAGGGCCTTGACGTGGTGGAATGGCCATGTCAAATCACTCTCACTGGTTGCCAACGCCATGGGCTGGGACACACTGAAGGACCTTCTGATGAGGGAGTACTGCCCGAGGGGCGAAGTTCAGAAACTCGAGGAGGAACTCTGGAACCTCAAAATGCAGGGTTCCGACATAGTGGCTTATACAGCCAGGTTCTGCGACCTGGTGGCTCTATGTCCTAACATGGTCCCCACCGAAAACAAAAAGATTGAAAGATACACCTGGGGTTTGGTACCCCCATATCGAGGGAACATTCTAGCCTCACACCCTGCAACCTTTGATAGTGCCAAGGAATTGGCTCAGAGGTTGATTGATCATGAAGTTCCTTCTACTCCATCAACAACTACAACTACTACCCCAGCACCAACTCACGCAACCGACAACAAAAGGAAGCGTGGGGACCGAAGGAGGGGTAAATCAAATCAACCCTCTTCCAAGAACCAACTGACGGTGGCTGTCCATGCTGCCACTACTCCTGCTGCCCCTGTACCAGCCAAAACATATGCAGTGAACTTCCCCAAGTGCACCAAGTGCTCTTTCCATCATAACGGCCCCTGCCGTGAGATGCACTGCACTAATTGCGATCGGAAGGTCCATACCGCCCGGTTTTGCAGAGCACAACCCAAACCCATCACCCAGATTCCCAGCACCGGAGTGAGTCAAGCCTGCTACGGTTACGGCGAGACAGGACACTTCAAAAGAAACTGCCCTAAAGCTGGGAATGCAGGGGGAACAGGAAGACTACTTACTATTGGCCACAATGAAGCCGTGACAGACCCCACAGTAGTCACGGGTACGTTCCTTCTCGATAACTCTTATGCTTGTGTCCTATTCGATAGTGGGGCAGAAAGAAGCTTCGTAAAGAAAAATTTAAACACTTACTTAAACACTCACCGCAAACACTAAAAGAAACCTTCGTCGTAGAAATGGATAACGGCAAGACAGAGAGTTCTAACTAGATTTACATAGGTTGTTCCCTCACGCTAGATAATCATTCGTTCCCAATCGACCTCATACCAGTAGCTATCCAGAGTTTCGACGTCATCATAGGCATGGACTGGCTGAGTTTTTATCGTGCAGACATTATGTGCTTCGAAAAAGCAGTCCGTATGAACATACCGAATAACGAAACCATGTTAATCTACGGAGACAAACCCAGTACGAGTCTTCGTATCATCTCAAGTATTCAAGCCCAAAAATACTTGCGTAAGGAATATCGTGCAATCCTGACGCATGTTGTAGATACGAACCAGAAAACGAAAGACCTAAAAGACCTCCCCGTAGTACGCGATTTTTCCGACGTCTTTCCGGAAGAACTCCCAGGATTACCCCCACAACGTCAAGTCGAGTTCCGAATCGTCTTAATTCCAGGGGCTACCCCCGTAGCCAAATCGCCCTATCGTCTAGCACCTGCTGAGATGCAAGAACTATCCGGTCAACTTAACCAACTGCTCAGCAAGGGCTTTATAAGACCAAGCTTATCACCCTGGGGAGCACCAGTCTTGTTCGTGAAGAAGAAAGACGGATCGTTCCGTATGTGCATCGATTACAGGGAACTCAACAAGCTTACAGTCAAAAATCGTTTCCCTCTTCCGCGCATAGACGATTTATTTGATCAACTGCAAGGGGCGAGCTACTTTTCCAAGATTGATCTGAGGTCCGGGTATCACCAGTTACGAGTGCTTGAGGAGGATGTTCCGAAGACAGCCTTCCGAACTCGTTACGGACACTACGAGTTTGTAGTGATGCCATTCGGATTGACCAATGCGCCCACAGTATTCATGGACTTAATGAATAGAGTATGCCGCCCTTACATGGATCAGTTTGTCATCGTCTTCATTGATGATATACTTATCTACTCTCGAAGTAAGGAAGAGCATAGCGATCATTTACGACAAGTCCTAGGAACCTTACGATCAGAGAAACTTTATGCGAAGTTCTCTAAATGCGAATTTTGGATCCGAAGAGTCGAATTCTTAGGACACGTGGTTAGCGGAGAGGGAATCCACGTGGACTCCTCCAAAATTAAAGCCATTGAGAACTGGTCAGCACCGAAGACGCCTACAAAAATTCGCCAATTTCTAGGCCTCGCTGGCTACTACCGCAGATTCATTCAAAACTTCTCTCGAATCGCGAAACCCCTTACGACATTGACCCAGAAAGGTGTGACCTTTGACTGGGAAGAGAAGCAAGAGAAGGCATTCCAAACCCTGAAGCGAGCCTTATGCACCGCACCAGTACTGTCCCTCCCCGAAGGGATATAAGACTCTGTAGTATACTGCGATGCATCCAACCAGGGGCTCGGCTGTGTTCTGATGCAACAAGGTAAGGTAATCGCCTACACCTCAAGACAGCTGAAGACACACGAGGTCAACTACACCACCCACGATCTCGAATTAGGAGCGGTTGTGTTCGCCCTAAAGATCTGGAGACACTACCTGTACGGTACGAAGAGTACTATCTTTACAGACCACAAAAGTCTACAACACATATTCAACCAGAAGGAGCTCAATATGAGACAACGACGGTGGGTCGAACTACTCAATGACTACGAATGCAAAATTCGTTATCATCCGGGTGAAGCCAATGTAGTAGCAGACGCCCTAAGTCGGAAAGAATATTCTGGTCGAAGAGTCAAGTCATTAACAATGACTATCCATTCGCATCTATCCGCACAGATTAAGGAGGCTCAGCTCGAAGCCTTGAAACCTGAAAATGTGGTGGGAGAATCCCTGCGAGGAATGGATAAGAACTTAGAAGCCAAGGGCGACAGAGCCTTATATCTCATGGACCGGATCTGGACACTGAAACACGGTGGCTTCAGAGACTTGGTTATGAAGGAAGCCCACAACACTCGATACTCCGTCAACCCAGGTTCAGATAAGATGTATCTGGATCTCAAGAAATCATACTGGTGGCCTAACATGAAAGCTGAGATTGTTACCTTCGTAAGTAAATGCCTTACTTGCGCTAAGGTCAAGGTCGAATAGCAGAAAGCGTCAGGTCTACTCCAGCAACCGGAGATACCTGAATGGAAGTGGGAGCGGATCACTATGGACTTCATAACCAAGCTACCCAAGACAACGGGTGGACTCGACACCATATGGGTCATCGTCGATAGATTGACCAAGTCTGCACACTTCCTGCCCATTAAAGAAACCGACAAAATGGAGAAGCTCATGAGAACCTACATTAGGGGGATCGTACCGCTGCATGGTGTTCCTATGTCTATTATCTCCGATAGAGATAGTAGATTCACTTCGAGATTCTGGCAGCCATTACAAAGCTCCATAGGAACTAGGCTGGACATGAGTACAGCCTACCATCCACAGACCGACGGACAAAGTGAGAGGACTATCCAAACCTTGGAAGATATGCTGCGAGCCTGTGTGATCGACTTTGGGAAGGCGTGGGATACTCACTTGCCTCTCGTCGAATTTTCCTACAACAACAGTTATCACACGAGCATCAAGGCTGCTCCATTTGAAGCCCTCTACGGCCGGAAGTGCAGGTCCCCTCTGTGCTGGGCTGAGGTGGGTGACACTCAGTTAGCTAAAGGACGAGTTCCTGACAACACTCTCACGGGTCCGGAAATAATTCGGGAAACGACGGAGAAGATCATTCAGATTCGTGAACGATTAAAAGCCTCTAGAGACCGACAGAAAAGCTACGAAGACAAACGAAGGAAACCTTTGGAATTCCAGGTGGGAGACCGAGTCCTTTTGAAAGTCTCACCCTGGAAAGGCTTGATACGCTTCGGAAAGCGTGGAAAGCTGAATCCAAGATACATAGGGCCTTTCGATATTCTCGCTAGAATCGGCCCCGTAACTTACAAACTCAATCTACCCCGCGAACTTAGTAACGTACATCCTACCTTCCACGTCTCGAACTTGAAAAAGTGCCTATCTGACGAGACTCTTGTAATCCCACTCGACGAGATCGAGATCAACGAGAGTCTCAACTTCATGGAAGAACCAGTAGAGATCATGGACCGAGAGGTCAAACGAACGAAACAAAGCCGCATCCCAATCGTGAAGGTTCGCTGGAACGCCAAGCGAGGACCTGAATTCACTTGGGAGCGCGAGGATCAAATGAAACTTAAATATCCTCATCTCTTTACTTAGTTATTTTGTAATAACTTAGTTGCTTGAACTCTAATTTCGGGACGAAATTCCCTCTAACGGGGGGATGATGTGACAACCCGAAATTTTCTTTTGTATAATCTCTACAGTCAAACACTACAAATAAAAGTCAAATTCATTTCAGTACATTTTTGGCTGGATTTAAGTCCGTTTGGGTGTTTTTATTTTAAAATCGTCAAACGAATAAATAAAAGGAAGTATCGTTATGAGTGAGGTGTAACAATTTAACATTTTAACACCTTAACAAGGTGTTTACGGCCAAACTTGGGGAGTTTGGGCCGTAAACTCCCTCTTGACCATGAGCTCATGCTTAAGGCATGAGTTTACCCTTATTCCATCACTTCCTCACTTTACACCTTCAAGTTCAAGAACACCCACCACTTTTCTCTCAAGTATCATCATACACTTCTTCAAATCCGCCAAAAATGTAAGTGTTTCCTTCCTAGATTCGTTCATACAACACTTTATCTAGTGTTTATACATCATTTCATCCATGGATTCTTCATTTTTACTTAGATCTTCAAGTGTTCTTCAAAACACCAAGAACACCAAGAACACACACTAGTGTTCTTGGGCCCTAAACACCTTTACAAGCTTCCTATAAGTAAGTACACTCTTCCTAACTAGTTACTTGCTTAGTATACTTGTTAAATCATGGAAGAACACCAAGAAACCCACAAGAACACTTGTGTTTACGGTCAAGGGAGATCCTTGAACCGTAAACACCACCAAGTGGTGTTTAGATGCCCCTAACACCTTCTATGGCTTGGATAAAAGACTAGAACCTTGCATGCATGAACTAAAAACACCAAAACACGAAATGGTTGGGTGACTATGAGTTTACGGCCGTAAACTCATGGGTTTACGACCATAAACACATGTGTTTACGACCGTAAACTCCCAAGAGTGGTCCAAGGACCGTAAACTCCAAAAAAGGTCCATTTTGAGCCCTAACCACTTCCTAAGCCTTTGATTCAATCCTAGAACACTTCCTTGTGAAGTATAAGACCTTAAAACATACAAATGCACCAATTACCACGAGTTTACGGCCGTAAACTCATGGGGGAAATGGTCCAGAAACCGTAAACTCATATAGGGTTACCAAATGAGGAGTAAACTCCAATGTGAGGCCATACTCTCCTTAGATGCAACCCTTTAACACTCCTAGCACTTGAAACAAAGTGTTTCCATGTATTAGAGTATCTTTACTTGATTAATTAGTTATTAAATGACTAATTAGATACATTTATGTACGACTACATGTTACATAGGATCTGTGTGTGTGTTCAAGTCCTCACTTGACACCTAGCATCCTACCCGGCATTACCATCCAATCCACTCACTACATGTGAGTTCATACCCCTTAATCAACATTTTAAATGTTTTTAAATGCTTTTATGGGGGGGGGGGGATACAAGTTGAATCAAGCAAGTTATAGTATCAATCACATGTGATTTATAACTTGCAACCAAATGGATTTTCTATACTTTTAACTGTTTTGTCAACAAAACTGTTTCAAACCTTTTATCAAACTCATTTTCATGTTAAAACTGTTTATAAAACCGTTTCCAAACTCTTTTAGACTTACATTATTTTTAAACCATATCTACACCAATATATTTATATAAGTTAGACTTGAAGGACTTAGGACTGATAGCTCACCTTATTTCCTGTTCCTTGTTTGGTTGTGGACTTAGGATATCCTGTTATTTGTCCGAATGTCGTTGAAATCCTAGTTATATATCATATATATATATATATATATATATATATATATATATATATATATATATATATAATATATATATATATGTGTGTGTGTGTTGGATATAAAAGCTTTTACTTCAGTTCAACACCTTTGTATAGCAAAGGCATACCTATCACATTACTATTTAACTATAATAGGTATAGTTAAGGGTTTACTACTCACCACTACTACTACATAGATATATACAAGAGAATACTATACATTATACAAGAGAATACTATACATTATACAAGAGAATACTATACACTAAGAGAACATACTATATACTAGTAAAGAGAAAACATCACTACTCTATGATATACTACATAAACATTTGAATACTAAAACAGAATGTGGCATACTACTTCTCGATACGACACTTCATTATGCTATCACCGTGTAACCAGAGTCTCCTGTAGGGAGAAAAGACATTATGTGTATAGATCTATACGGGACAGACACTCCCACATCCCGACTGCTAGCTACAGTCCGAGCCGACTAGGCCCAGGGGTGACAAAATGTCACCATAATACGTGTGACCTGGAGGGTCATTAGTTCTTCAGCCGTCGATCAGTATGGTTACATACGAGTTCACATTCAAACCTTAAATTAACTAAATAAGGATTTAAGGCAAAATAGACCTTTCGAGGCGTATCGCCTGGAGTCTACATATTTTCTACTTTGGACTTTTCGAGGCGTATCGCCTGGAGTCTACATATTTCTACTTTGGACTTTTCGAGGCGTATCGCCTGGAGTCTACATATCACTACTATAGACTTTTCGAGGCGTATTGATCATTCAGTACCACCTGGAGTCTGTATTTAACTACTATGTGACTTTGTCACATACTCGTTTTCAGTAAACTATATTTTTATACTAATAGTTTTTACTAGGGAAAAATCCTTACATTTACAAAAAGACAATTATACAAACACTCGGGTCTTGGTAGAAGACTACTTTTTACTGGAAAACATAGGGCTTTCTAGGGAGTATACTATTTACAAACATTTGGAATCAATTACAACACTACATTGTTACTAACATTTTTATACGAGCAATGACACTAAATACTTATGAACTCACCAGCTTTATGCTGATACTCGCTTTCAAAATAACTTGTATTCTCAGGTCATCAGTAGACAGGTACAGATGGAACTTTTGAGAAGATGGAGCACATACGAGACTCATCTTTTATTTTGATTATACTTTTGGTGTCTTACAAACTGTACATAACACGCTTGTATTACAATTATTATATTAATGCAATGGATGTTGTTGCTTGTCTTTACTATTATGCATTGTTATGATACTGCACATGACGTCCTCCACCCCAGAACGTTTCCGCCGTTCTTGGTTTTGGGGTGTGACAGTTGTAGTCCTTGACTACATCCAGCCACCTGTGCTGTCTCATATTCAGGTTCGACTGATCCAAGATGTGTCTCAGGCTCTTTTGGTTTGTGTATATGGTACAGCGGACCCCGGAGAGGTAATGTCTCCAAATCTTAAGAGTTAATACCATCGCTCCAAACTCTAGATCATGAGTAGGGTATCTCGTCTCATGCGGCTCTTATGGTCTGCATGAGGACTGCTCCCAGTCCTATGATGGATGCATCACATAACACTACAAAATCCTCAACTCCCTCCGGGAGAGTCAAGACTGGAGCCTCAAAAAGTCATTGTCAGAGGTTCTCAAATGCCCTGCTGCTCAGGGCCCCACCGGAAATCCACCCCCTTCTTCGTCAGACGAGTGAGGGGTACTGCAATCTTTGAGAAATCCTGTATGAATCTCCGGTAGTACCCAACTAATCCCAAGAAGCTCCTGATATCCGAGGGAGATTTTGGATCCTCCCACTGCATAACTACCTCGATTTTGGCAGGATCGACCAAAATCCCCTCCTGGTTAACGAGGTGTCCAAGGAACTGAAACTCTCGTAACCAAAAATCGCACTTCGAGAACTTTGCATAAAGTCGTTCTCGTCTAAAAACACCCAATAGCTCCCGTAGATGCTCATCATGCTGCTCTTGGGTCTTGGAGTACACCAAGATATCGTGTATGAATACGATGATCGAGCGGTCGAGCATCGGTATGCAGACCCGATTCATCAGGTCCATAAATATCGCCGGCGCATTCGTGAGCCCAAACGGCATCACCACGAACTCGTAATGTCCATAACGAGTACGAAACACGGTCTTCTCCACGTCCTCCTCTCTAACCCTGACCTGATGGTACCCAGACCTCAGGTCTATCTTAGAGAACCAAGATGCTCCATGCAGCTGATCGAAAATATCATCTATCCTCGGGAGTGGATAACGGTTCTTCACCATCAACTTGTTCAACTCCCGGTAGTCAATGCACATCCGGTGTAAACCATCCTTCTTCCTGACGAAGAGGATCGACGCTCCCCACGGAGAACTGCTCGGATGAATGAACTGCTTGCCCAACAGTTCCTGCAGCTGTGATGACAGCTCCTGCATCTCTGGTGGTACCAACCGGTACGACACCTTGGCGATAGAGGCCGCACCTAGAACTAGGTCGATCCTAAACTCGAGCTGCCTCTCCGGAGGCATTCCGGGTAACTCCTCTGGGAACACGTCAGCAAACTCCCTGACTACTTGAACCTCTGAAACTGAAATCTGATCCCTGACCCGCGTATCCACCACATATGCTAGATAACCCGCACACCCGTGTTGAATGTACTGTCGAGCCCTGGCGGTTGAACAAATCCCTAATCCTAATCTGGTGCGCTCGCCATATACAAACAATTCTCCCCCACTTGGGGTTCGAACTACCACTCGCTGACCCTCGCAGTCGATCATGGCACTGAAGCGACTACGCCAATCCATACCCACGATCACACACACATCCCCCATGAGAATCGGAATCAATTCTATCGGGAAAGATAACCCGAAGATTTCCAACACTCATCCTCGATAAACTGAAGAAGCGGAAACCTCATGTTCGTTGGCGATGGAGACTCGCAACGGACACTCTAGCTCTCCTACTAGCAAACTGAACTCCCTACTGAATGACTGAGAGACAAATGACCGACTCGCCCCTGAGTCAAATAATACCAAAGCAGGTAAGGAGTTCACTAAAAATGTACCTAATCAGTAAGATAAGGGATAGAAACAAACCAGCAACCACGTCTGGAGCTGCCCTGGCCTCCTGTGCCGAGAGCTGGAAGGCGGGTCCCTGAGCCCTCGGGGGCGCTACTCTACCCTAACTCCCGTCAGTAATCCTCAGTGTAGCTGGTGCTCGAGCCTGTGCCGGCTTGGCGGCTAGCAATTGACAGTTGGCTTTCACATGGCCAATCTGATCACAGTGGTAACATATCCTCACACTCAGAACCGGGGCGGGGTGGTGACAATCCTTCGCATAATGCCCCTCCTTTCCACACTTGTGGCACCCACTACCTGATCGACAAACCCCAGAATGATCCTTTTCGCACTTTCCACAAGTGTGGCCGCGCTGACCTCCAGTCCTAGAATCAGCGGTCTAGGACCGTTTCGGCGCTGGCTGTGATTGCGTCGGGGCCTGCCTCTGCTCCCGTAACTGTAACTCAATCTCCAGCTTATTCCGCCTAGCGGCCTCCTGTAACTCCAGTAGTGTATCACATTGCTTGGTAGCAACAAACTGATGGATATCAGTCTTGAGCATGCTCAAATAATGTGTCATTTGAGCCCGCTCAGAAGCAAACTCCGGGCAAAACATCTCCCTCTTAGTGAAAATGCGGGTGATCTCCGTCACCGTCTCCATACCCTGTCTCAGATCCAAAAACTTTCGTGACAGTCGCTTGCAATCGACCCGTGGAATGTAGAGAGCGCGGAACATATCCATGAACTGCTCCCAAGTGACTGCAGCTCTTTGATCATCAGTATACGACCCAATCATCAACCTCCACCAGTCCTTTACACCAAACCTCAATAAGTTCAGGGCACATCTGACCTTCTGGTCAGCAGAACATGAGCACGTGAAGAAACATCCCTCCACGTCAGACAGCCACCTCAAGGCTATGATCGGATCTTGAGTCCCATCGAAAGTCGGGGGCTTCATGTTATCAAAGCCCCGATACTGAAAACCCCGACTGGCTCCTCCCCCTGCCACTGTTACAGCTGCTACGGCAACCGTCTCAGCAAGAGCTGCATATCTGTTATCAAAATACTCCATCATGGCGGTCTTAATAGACCCGAACATCTCCAGAATCTGACCCCGGACAATCTCAACCACCTCCTCGCAGATGATCTCCCTGATACGATCCTCTGTCAACACTGGCCCACACTGGCCGATAGTCTCGGGTGCTGTCGGGGCATCCTGACCGCCCTGCCCTCATCCTAATCTGAATCCAGTCACAAAACGCCTCGTAACCACCATACTGAAAATACACCAGGAAGATATCAGATAATCCACATAAATAATAGGGAAGCAACTCCCAACTAAACCCGAGGGGTTGTGACTTCCTTGCCATGCGTATGGGTCTTGTGCTTTTAGTAGTAGGGGCCCATAATACCTTCCACACCTACCCATATTTGTCTCGAGTATCATCACGACACTCTAACAATGTACATATGCATGGTGATCTCTCAATCCTCACTCCTAGAGGAAGGCTAACTATCTCATAACTAGCCTAGTGACCCTACATAACTCAACCATCCATGAAACTTCCACCAACCCTGCAGCACTAGTGTATGCTAGCCATACATAACACTGGAGCCTATAGACATTTTAATACTCGGTCCTACTCTAAGCCCATAACAAGACAAGGAACATGAAATAAAGCTAAACCAAATATTCTTAGGCTATAAGATCTTAATTATGTACAACCTATGATGCATACACTGAGCAACTACAGTAATGATGTCAATTTCATATAAGGAAAACCCTTGGCTATCAGGCATCATATAATCAGGGAATTCTATCATGAAATTCCTGACGAT
The DNA here is from genome assembly GCF_052849685.1 of Lactuca virosa. Taxonomy (NCBI): domain Eukaryota; kingdom Viridiplantae; phylum Streptophyta; class Magnoliopsida; order Asterales; family Asteraceae; genus Lactuca; species Lactuca virosa. The sequence goes on from NC_136428.1 coordinate 242,728,737, forward strand.
CCCTAGCCTAGTGCTAGCATGCTGTTCTAACATATCTCAATATCAAATAACTGCATGTTATTTTGGGGTCTGCTTACTGGCTCCGGCTGATCGTACACTCTGCATCCTCCTTTAATTATTTTGAAAACCTTTTGAAAACCATTTTGAAAATCTATTCCTTAGTTTGAGACTGGATTCACACGAGTGTTCCTCCATTTCACTCAAACTAAGGCTCTGATACCAACTTGTAACACCCATAAAAATCAAGCCAATTTAAAACTTTTCCAACCAATTAAAAACCGTTAATTATTACAGACTGTTTTCAAAATAGTTTCATGTCAGAGTATCCCAAAAATCAAAAACATAAAATGTGAGGAGCTGTACGATCACGCCTTCGCCTTCCCGCGATCATCCGGAGTACTTGAAACCAAAAATGAAACTCTAAGCCCGAAGCTTAGTGAGTTCCCCCAAAATACTGGTACATAACAAATAGTATACGTAATAACCGCATGTAATGGGTCCACAGCTCTACAGACTGGATTACCCCTGAGCCCACAGTATGAGTCTGGCTTGCCTTATAGGCCCACAACTCATATATGGCTTGCTCCCTCAGTCCTAGGACTGTAACAAAATGATTAGCCCTCATTGCGAGTCCGGTATGCTCTCCTAACACTCAACTCGTATCTGGAATGCTTAGGAGTCCTCAGTATGAGTTTGGCATGCCCTCCCTGGCCCTCAGCTCATATCTGGCATACTCCAGGGTTTGTTGGTCACCACACGGAGCATTGCAAACTCAACCCTACCTACAAAACATGTCGACATGTAACGGATAATGTACATACAAATAATCACATAGTATCACAGGTAGTCCTACAGACCTACCAGACTAGCATATCGAACTAACATGCATATCTAACACACACTCATCATATCAATAACTACGAGGATATTAATCCAATGGGCCGGCCTTGGTGCCTTAGACCCCTTAGTATAGTGAGGATAACTCACATCCCAAATTTCAATTGTAGTGATAAGGTCAAACTCTCGAATCACAACCAAGAACTCCACCACTTATATTCACCATAAAACCACTTCCGTAAATTCCCAATATACTAAAATACCCCCAGAAGTCAAACCGGTCAACCATTGGTCAAAGTCAAAGTCAATGGTCAAGGTCAATTGTCCATGTTGAGCCAACTCGTCGAGTGCAACTCATTGAGTCGTCGAGTCCTTCCAAAACTCGAGAACTCATGAAAAACCTAGTTGACTCGCCGAGTTTCCAGACAACTTGTCGAGTCCATGCATGTCCAAAATTTGGGAAAACCCTAACTGACTCGTCGAGTCGTCTCACTGACTCGCCGAGTCCACGCAGAAACCAACAACAGTCAATCTTCATCGGACTCGTCGTGTTGACCATGCAACTCGTCGAGTCGCTTCAGTCCATTTCCCATTTAGACATTTTTAAGCTACTCCAAAGCTCCAACTTGTAGATCTAGCTTCCTAAGGCACATATTCCACTTAATGTTTCAAACTTTACGTGCATGCAAGGTCTTAAATGCTTGGAATATCAAAACCAAGTCTAGAATGAGGTTTAGCGCATGGTGAGGGTTAATACTAGATAAATTTAATAGCTTTATGAATTTGGGACCTAGAGGAGTCTAGATCTGAGACCATATCTTCTGGACAAGTTCAAATCCGAGAATGACCCCATTTTGCCCAAAAATGAGCATATTCATGCATGAGAGAATATCTATGAAATGGAAAGCCAAGGTAAAGACTTTTTACCTTCAAATGAATGCCAAAAGGGAGTAGATGATGGATCTACAGGCTCCTTCTCGTTCCAAGCTTCTAAGTCTTAAAATCTCTGCACGAAATGCACCAAAACACACTCAAAAATGGAGAGTTAGCATGCTAGGGTTTGTTTCTCGACGATAGGCTGGTAAGGGAGGCTGGGGAGAGGACTTAAGGTCCTTTAAATAGGGTGTAAACCCTAAAAATTAGGTTTTCAATGCACATCCTCTACTCGTCGAATCGGGGTCCTCCGACTCGTCGAGTAGGAGTCAAAAACCACGCGGGATGACTAGGATCGACACGACGAGTTGGGGCCTCCAACTTGTCGATTTCCTTCAATAAAATGAATAAAAAGGTTTTAAAATATACCTGGGAGTCGGGGTGTTACAATTTGGAAACAACAATCGATTTCAACAACATTTGAATGATAAATCAGAAAAAAAAATACCAAGAGGATATATCAATTTCAGAAAAATTACCTGGATGATAAATCGATGTCAGAAAATCAGAAAAAATAAGACAATTCAGCAAGGATTAAACAATAATACAATTTCAGCACAAAACCATGAGCATACCAAAAATTGACAATATCAGCAAACATTTTACCAAATCTGTAAAAATCGATGAAAGGTGAAGCAAATCAGCAAAATCAATAAGAAGTGGAAAATCATTTAACCAGAAATCAGCAATACCAAAAAATCGATTTTAGCATACCAGAAAAACAATTCCAGTTCAGCAAAATGCTTTCAGGTGATTAATAAATTGATTTCAATGATTTTAAAGAACTGAAAAAATGAACAACGGAACATACCTGTCAACTGTCGACGATCTGAGGTTCGATTAGGCTTCGACGAGAAGAGAGTTGCACAAAAGAAGGGCTGATGGTGATAGGTTAAGGCAGTGACGGAGCTTGAACCTTTGAGTTGGGGGGGGGGGGAAGTAAAATAAGTATAAAAATTAGAAAACAGGGGGGGCCACAATCAATTTTTTTAGTCTTAGGCCTAATATGTAAATTTTTCAATAGTACATGGACTAGTTTTAAAAAGGGGGGGGGGTCACAACCCCCCTAGCCCTTAAGAAGATTCGTCTATGGGTTCAGGTCGACGATCGGAAGTAGTGGAGAAGGAGGCATGATGGTCGAAGGAAGAGGGTGGAGAAGAGCGACGTTGTGTACCTTTTTTGAGTTTGTTGTGTTTTATTTATTTACTTATTAGGGTTGAGAAGAGTTTTGAAGTGGTTGGTCCAGTGTTGCACCAAGAAGTACACACGCAAAGGTTTTTTTATTTAGAAGGCTTTTAAAAAACAAACAGTTGCAACAACCCAACTGTTGCGCGTGTTCTACGTCACGCATAGAAAAGAGGTCGGAAGAGGTTTTTAAAAAAAAGAAACAAACACTCTCTTAGTAGCATTAAGTGGAGTTAGTAGCACCCGACTTGGATTCTTACACGAGATTATTTTAAGATCCTCTTGATATGTACTTGGACTGATTTGCAATATGAATGTACATCGAATTTGTTATGATTCATGTTCTAAAAATGAAAATGTTTGGGTGTACTTTGTATTAAAACATCGGGTGTTACATGAATAGATATAAATATAGAGTATTAACGTTATTATATTATTAATGTTTGATTATAGTTATGATTCCATGGTTTACCCCCTTAGAATATGAAACTGGAATTGATAATTCTAATGGTAGAATCAACATTGGAACAGAATGAAGAAGTTTTAGAAACAATGTTGACCATAAAAAAAATGATTTTTGAACTGAAAAAAAGAAAGGTTGTTTTAGAAGGATTTGAGTAAGAGTAACTAAGATTTTATTCACATTTGATTATACAACTTAATTGGGGGGAGTTGGTGTAACGTCTGCAAATTCGGTCTAGACGCTTAAAGTATAATAATAATAATTATACATTTTGTCGAACAATTATAATCCTTGAATAGCGAAATTGTACTTCATACACATTTTTGGCTACTAAATATTTTTCATATACACGTTATGTGGAAAAATATTTAGATTATTTAAAAATTGTAGAAAACCTTAATATAAAATTTAACTCTAAGCGATAAAATAACATTAATTTAGGATAAATAATCTAAATGAAAGTTGTAGTCATTGTGATGACGATTCCGTAGCTATAAAGAATGCTTAAATCTAACATCATATGAGGAAGTTACGATTTTTTGAAGTTTCGCGTTCAACCATGCACAACAACGTGTGTCATAAAATATGATTCGGAGATAGGTTGCTTCTTAGCGTAATGTAACATCCCAATCCTGAGGTATGAAATTTAATTCTTTAAACATATATTCTTGGGAACTCGGCGAGTTAGAAGGCCTCAACTCGGCGTGTTGAGGTGACGTTTGGCCGCGGATATTAATGGACCAACTTGGCGAGTCGAGGTGCCTCAACTCGGCGAGTTGGCAGCTGAGTATAAAACCTTAATTTTTAGGGTGTTACGGCCTTAACTCCCTTTGCTAGCCTCCTTACCAACCTCCTCTGTCCAGAAACCCTAATTTTGTGCATCATCTTCCAAAGTTGAGTGTGTGAGCTTGTTGAGAGCTTGGAGAGTTGATTTTTGGTATTCTTTTGAAGGAGCCTTGAAGTTTGAGGTGTCTAGATTGAAAGGAAGGCTATAGATCCAGAACCTCCCTACTTGTTGTAGTCTTTTTGAGGTATAAAGTTGACACCTTGCTTCCTAATTTCTTAGATCTCTTCCTTGAATGTTTTATTGTGATTATTGGTTAATTTTCGGATTGTTCAAGGGGTTGAGCATTTCATGGATTGTCACTTTAGGTCTGGCCATTTTATGGCCTCGTTTAGCTTAAACTTGCAAGTTATATTAGGTTCTAGGCCTCAATCATGATTTAAGTTCTTTATTAAGCCTTTCATGAGTTCTAGAGCTTCTTTTGGCATGCATGAACATAAAGTTGGCAACTTTACGTGGTTTTCCAGCTCTAGGGTATCAGATCTACATTTTTAAGCCATAGATTCGATAAAAGGACTGAATGTGTTATGCTCGGGAAAACTCGGTAAGTTTTCCAGCCAACTCGGCAGGTTGGCTAGGGTTTTCCCGACCTTCTGAGTACTGTAGAAACTCGACGAGTTTGTTGGTGCACTCGACGAGTTGGGTCAACATGGACTGTTGACCTTGACCTTTGACTTTGACTTTGACCAAGGTTGACCAAGTTGAGTTTTGAGGGTATTTCGCGGTTTTGATGGAATTGGTCACATGATGGTTGTAGGCATTTGATTCGGAAGCTAAGATTCGAAGCTAGATCTTATTAGTTCAGCACTACTTGTGAGGTGAGTTTTCCTCACTATACTTTCGGGTCGAAGGCACCAAGGTCGGCCCATTGGTTTGATAACCTGATATTGTTGATATGCTGAGTATGGTAGAGATATGCGTGCTAGTTTTGATATGCTCGTCTGGTAGATCTGTAGGACTACCTATGATACTGTCTGTTTATCTATATATGATATTATATGTTATATGACGACATATTGTATGGGTTGGGATGAGGTTGTACTGCTCTGTGTTGTAGCCAACAAACCCTGGAGTATGCCAGATATGATCTGAGGGCCAGGGAGGACAGGCCAGACTCATATTGAGGTGTAACGCTTGTTTTAGGTATCCTTTATTTCTCAAAATGTTAAGGTTTTAGACTGGAACTCGACGAGTTGGGGAGATCCAACTTGTCGTGTAAGGATCATTTTGGACGCAGGATTAATGGTCTACTCGACGGGTTGGAAGGCCCCAACTCGACGAGTAGACGTTAGAAAGGAAAAACCTAAATTTCAGGGCTTGTACCCTATTTAAAGGCCTTAAGCCTCATTAGTAGGCTCCCTTTATCGCCCCCATCGTCCAGAGAAACCCTAGTTCACCCATTTCCTCTCATTGTGTGTGTGTGAGCTTGGAAAGTGACTTTTGGTTCTCTTTTGAAAGGAACTAGAAGCTTGAAGAGATTAGGTTGAGTAGAAGGCAGTAGATCCAAGATTTCCTCCAATGTTGCAGGTATATTGAGGTATAAAGTCGAAACCTTGGCCTTTTATTGCTTAGATCTTCTTCTATGAAAGTTTATGTCCATTATTAGCCTAGTTTGGGACTGTTATTGGATTTTATCATGATATGAAAATTTGGCTTCATATCTGGATATCTCAGGGCCTTTATGGACTTAAAGTTACCAACTTTACCAAATCTTGGCCCTCCTTCATGCTCTAAGACCCTTGATAAGCTTGTTTAAGTATTTTTAGCCCTTTGATGCCTCACATGGATGTAAAGTTAGCAACTTTACGTGGTATCTCAAACCTAGGGGACTGGATCTCTAGTTTGGGGCTTTAGATTCGACTAAAAAGGGTTGAATATGTTAAGACTGGGAAAACTCGACGAGTTGCCTTGGCAACTCGATGAGTTGGAACGGGTTTCCCCACCCTCTAGATACTGAGTGAACTCCACGAGTTGATGAGACAACTCGGTGAGTTGGCTAGGGCTTTTCCCATCTTTTTGAACAATGAAGGAACTCGACGAGTTGCTACATGCACTCGACGAGTTGGGGTCAACATGGACTGTTAACCTTGACTATGACCATGGTTGACTAAGTTTGACTTTAAGGTTATTTTGGTATTTCGGGATTTGACAAATAAGTCACATGGCGGTTGTAGGCTGTTGAGTTGGAGTTGTGGGTTGGGGTTGATCTTATCGGTTCAGCATTTCTTGAGAGGTAAGTCTCCTCACCATACCAATGGGTCTAAGGCACCAAGGCCGATCCATGTTATGATATGTGGATTGTTAGTTGATTATGTGTTATGTTGATATAAAATTTGAGTGGAAGACCCCGGGGGGTTCCCGTGGCAGCAGATTGCGACCATGTGGGGGTTCCCATGGTATTTGGTATAAGACCTTGGAGGGTTTCCATGGGATCCTAGTATGTTATCATGATTAGCTTGTATGATATTCCTTGGTTAGCTAAGACCATGTGGGGGTTCCCATGGCAGTTAGTGAAGACCATGTGGGGGTTCCCATGGCAGGTAGTCGAGACCACGTGGGGGTTCCCATGGTAGTGGGCTAAGACCATGTGGGGGTTCCAGTGGCACTCGGTATAAGACCTTGGAGGGTTTCCATGATATCCTATATGTTTGTATACATGGCTTATGTTGTATGTGTAGCTTATAGAGCTAATATAGATTATGTGATTATGTGGATTGTGAGGGGTATGCTCTGGGGAACTAACTAAGCATTAGCTTACAGTTTGTCGGTTGTTTCAGGTACTTCGGATCCTAAGGGCAAGGGCCCGATTTGATGGCGCGACATGCACTCTCCGACGATTTTATGTTAGGACACTCTGATATTATGAATGAAATATTTGATATAGTGGATTTTGAAAACAATTGTGATTGGTATTTTATGTTTATTGGAAACGATTTTGTTGATTAAAAATGGAAAATTTTATTGGAAAATTTGGGCTGTTACAAGTTGGTATCAGAGCCTTGGTTTGAGGGATTCGGGCACACTCTTGGGTGTGTCAGGACTCAAACTAAGGAAATGGTAAAATTGTTTTCAAAAATCAAAATTAAAACTTCTTAAAATTGAAAAAGGGAGAGTGAAATGCGCATAATCGGCCGAGCTCAAGTAAGTGGTTCCCCAATACGTTAGCCATGGTATACTGATATTTGAATTATGATAGTCGAATGGATTTTTCTATGTGTATGCTTTAAACATTGTATACGGTTAGGATCTTATAGCCTTAGAATGATTGATTTGACCTTATTTCTTGTTCCTTGTTTGATTGTGGTCCTAGGATAGAGTCTGTTATTCGAAAGTCTATTTGATCATGTTATGTGTATAATTTGCATGCATAGGGCAACATGTTAGGTTTGATCTGAGTTCTGTTTCATGTCGATGGAGCAAATCTTAGGATAGCCTAAGATTTGAGTTATGCGGTAGCCTATGAGATATATTTTGTTCTAAGACGAATTAGAGTTATCAGGTAGAACCTTGGGAAAAGTACAGGTAGGTGTGGAAGGTAGTATTGAGCACATACTACTGGAAGCACAGGACCTGTACCCAAATTAATGTTAGACTTGGAAGCTCTAAGGAGAACCGGTGTGGTAAGATCCCGCTTTTGGATATGTATTATGGCATTTCAGATCAGGATGGTGATGACACGTCATGGAGCAAGGGGATGACGATCAGGATCAGGATCCAGATCTGGGTCGGGCTACGCTACAGAGCCAATTGATGAGAGACTGTGCGAGCTTATCGCAACTGAGGTGACGAGGGGCATTCTTGACACTACCCGAGTGATTTTTGGGACCGTCAAGGAGGGGATGATGGAGATTATGGAGGAACGGCTTAGGTCTTTCCGAGCCGAGATTGTTGCGGGCTAGGTTGCAGCCCGAACTCCCTCATTCCGGGAGTCCAAGGCGTGCGGAGCGCCTGAGTTCTTCGGGGTCAGGGACCCCATAGCTAGTCGACGTTGGGTGGCATAAATGGAGAATGCCCAACGCACGAGCTTTTTATGCGAGGCAGCAAAGGTGGGTTTGCCTCGTGTATGTTGGGGGACTGAGCCAGGGATTTGTGGGAGGAGGTGACTAGCCAGGTTGGAGCAGCCAGTGTGGTTGAGATTACATGGGCAGAGTTTGTCAGACGATTTGATCTGGAGTTTGCACCATCTATTGAGGTGAAACGGTTAGTGAGGGAGTTTCAAAAGCTCCAACAGACCACCGAGACTGTGGCGAAGATCACCGCCAAGTTTCGGGAATGAGCATTGTTGATCCCGCAGTATGCTGCAGATGACGATATGAGGAGGATAAGGTATCATTCCATGCTGAGGGATGATATTCGTGAGTTCGTGAACTTTACAAGGTGCAAGACCCTGTATGAGATGGTGGAGAAGGCCCAAGAGTAGGAGATGGAGTTGGAGCTTCGCACTAAGCGGAAGCCAGAGTAGGTTCAGATAGCTGTGGGTCAGGCTAAAAAGGCTAAGACCTCTGATACTTCGGGTAGGAGCCAGCAGGGCCGTGGCCGGTGTGCCAAATGTGGGAGATCACACAGTGGAGTTTGTTGGGCGACGGGCCCGGTGTGTTATACATGTGGCCAGCCAGGCCATGTGTGCAGGGACTGCCGCAAGAAGGGCTTGATTTGTTTCCACTGCAACCAGACCGACCATAAAAAGGTCGATTTTCCGAGGTTGCAGGGAGGAGGAGGTGGAGCAGTGGCGGGTCTTGCGTCCGCCACAATGAGGATCACTGATGGCCGCCCTGCCAAGGCGAATGCTCCTGCGGTGAAGAGTCGCACATTTCAGTTGACTATTGAGGAGGCTCGGGCAACGCCAGATGTCGTGACTGGTACGTAACTTACTTGATGCTCGATATTGATTTGTTATGCTTATGTATATATGTGCTCTTATATAGAGACCTTTATGGTCAATGTAACATCCCAAAAAATCGAGACCAAAAATTTTGTTTTAAAATCATTAATCAACTAACAAACCATAGGTTATCAAATCATTCCATCAAACATGAGACACATTGTTCCAAAACATTATTATCAGAGTTTCATATCTAATTATCAAAGTAAAACATCCCAGGCTAAATAAACGATGGTGTGGGCCATGCAATCACCCCGAGCTCTTCCCTCCGCTACCGGAAGTACCTAAAACCAAAACTGAAAACTGTAAGCACGAAGCTTAGTGAGTTCCCCAATCTACCACATACCATACACATAACCACATATTGGCCCTTTGCCCACTGCATCGGGACTTGCCCGACATCGGACTAGTTCCGGCATCGGGCCCCGCCCGGCATCAGGCCCCGCCTAGCATCGAGCCCCGCTCGGTATAAAGATTTGTTTCTCTTAGGCCACGCCTGTCTCCGGGCCCGCCCACTAAGCATATCCAAACATATAATATAACACATAACACATAAGCTAGACATATTCTACTGTATCGTTGTACTAAGGCCTCGCGTATCTTGGGCCCCACGCCTGACCAGCTACTGGTGAGTCATGGAACCCCGTCCACGCTCCTGCTGATAGTGAGATACGGGCCCCCGCCCATACTCACTCCTTTCCTCACTCGGGCCTCGCCCCTACTCTACTTCTAATGAGATATGGAACCCCGTCCACTCTCTGCTAATGGTGAGATACGAGACCTCGCCCACACTCACCTCCCTACCAGGCACATACAAGTATCACACTGACAACAAGTATAATCTATCACGCAAACATACCTCGGGCTCCCGCCCGACATCAGACCTTGGTCTGGAATATCATACTAGCATACAGTGCCTAGGGCTGTCCCCCGGGTCTTCCTACTCATAAACTACATGGGTCGGCATTGTGGCCTTAGACCCATTCACACAGTGAGGAGACCCACCTTGCACTGCTGAAACCTTGCTGATATCCCTCTGGATGCTATCTACCAAATCCCGAACTGCTGCTCCTTCAGCTCCTCGAGCTACCAACACCAAGTTAACACTTAGTCCAATACAATACTCCTTCATAGGGTAGAATGATAACTCTACCCCTAGGCCAGCTTGGTCCATAACTAAAGTCCACACCATAATATAGAAGGCCCAACACTAGGTACGTTTCCCAAGCCCACTAGTGGCCCACAAATGGCATAATCTGTTAAACTGGGCCCAATCCCCTTAATGGGCCTTACCCTAAGCCCAAATATATCCTTGGCCCATAATATCTGACTTCTGATGGCCAAAAAGGCCCAAAGGCCAAAAGCATGACCCAATCCAAGGCCGAATAACACTAAGCCCAAACTGACAGAGTACGTGGGGCGTACGTCCATGTACGCTAAGCGTACTGGCTAAGTGGTGAGTACGCTGGGCGTACCTGCATGTACGCTCAACGTCACCCCCTGATAAGCCCATTTCTCATTAAGTGCTTAATACACCACTTCAGAAGCTACAACTACAGATCCTGGTCCTTTTCTACGTCTTAATCCATTAAGTCACTAACTTGATGACTTCACTTGACCCAAACAAGCCTAAACTCCAAAAATGATGTTCCTCTTCCATAAAGAGGGATAGATCTCATGCATGGACCCATTAAGACACTCAAGATGGCAACTTTCTGTCTTAGGGACTCATTTTGAGCTGAGAGTGGAAACTTTAAGTCTAGAAATCAAGTTTGAACAATAAAGTTCTCTACTTGGGACCAAAATGATTTCCAAAACCACACTACACTAAATCTAAGAATACTAGAGGTAAGTTATGAACGTTATACCTCCAGAGAGTCCCAAATGATGATGGTATCCCAGATCTTTGGGCTCCAACTTCCCAAGTCCTTCTTTGTCAACTTCTTCTTTCCTCTTCCAAGCTTAAAACCACCAAGATGAGCTTCCCAAGGTCAATATCTCACAAGAATGAAGGGATGAGGCGTTCTAGGGTTTCTCTGAGGTTGGGGAGGATGATAAGGGGCTAGGGTTCAATCCTTAATGTTCTTTATATAGTGGTTGGCCCTAAAATTAGGGTTTCTGGGCACTTGGACGTACGTTGGGCGTACGCCTAAGGCACCCGCGACCATTTCCCATTGTATGCTGGGCGTAACCCAACCTTACGTTGGGCGTACCCAGCTAAACACACGCGTGCACTTCATGCATGCATGGGACTGCCTTGTCACAAAACATCATTAGGGACTAAAATCGACAATAACTTCAAACTGTTATAACTCCTTCATCCTAAGTCCGTTTCCGACGAACTTTATATCCACAAAAAGGTGGAGAGAATCCCTACGCTTCTAGCGACACACCCCGTCCCAAAACCTCACGAATAAAAACTCAAAAACCCATAAAAGACCAAAATGCCCCTAGCCTTGGCCTCTGAACTCCATGAAGGGGTATTTTCAGAACAGGGTGTTACAACTCTCCCCCACTTAAACTAGACTTTGTCCTCGAAACCTCTCCTTACTAACACCCATCTTCCCAACAAATGATCTGCGGAATGCAATCGATGATTCTGCGCGCGAACCAACATTCCCAAGACACTGAAAGCCAACCCGGTCTTCCATTCTGAAGAAGACGAACTTTAACTTCCGCAAAACCCAAGCTACTTCACACACAAGAACCATTATAATAGACACTCCTGTCCGAACACCATGCTGCCTCTTGCCTTCTCTCTGAAAGAGCGGGGACCTCTCAGGTCCGAACCTTTCTGTCCACCATCCGGAATACCGGATTTCCTCCGGTTACTGAACCCAAACTCAAACTCTCAGTCGCTCCTAGCGACCTTTGAATAAAATTCAGCTATCTAAAACTGCTCTATCATCCTCGCCAATTTGGCTCCCTGAGTCCTGGGATCCTCGATCCCCTAACTTGGCCCTATGGTCTCAACCAGGTCCCACCTGCACTGCTATAATCATATGGGCCTCGCCCACGGGTCTCACCCAATTACATCTCGGAGTGGCCTCTCCCACAGGTCTTAGCTATCTTGGGCTATGTAGGCCCCACTCTATCCTAAAACTCAACAAACTACTCACTCTATCGATCTTCATCATGCTAACTAGGAGATACGGGCCTCGCCCACACCTCGCTAACTAGGAGATACGGGCCCTCGCCCATACTCCTCTAACTAGCTGCTAACGAAAAGACACGGCTATCCCACAGCCTTACTACTCTTCCCGCTCCGCCTAGCTACTAGAGATTACTACGGCGACCCCGTAGTCTTACATCTTGACTAAAATCGCATCCTGTCGAGAAAATATCCCACCTGGTTCCCACCCAGGTATCATCTACCGTAAATACATGAACTCAATGTTGGGAAGTTTCCCAAACTCCCAATTCGCACGCTCCTCTAACCCAGCAACCACTGGGGCTACTTTCCTTTCCAACAAAGTTGCGAACTCATCCCAATTTGCGCTTACCCATGCCCCCGACCTCTGGGATAGTTCTCCCCCACTTCAATTCGACTAGATCCCTACAGCTCCCAGCTTGGGAAGGGTTCCCAATCCTTCTCTCCATCTAAAGGGTCGATCTGCTGACATCCAACACTTACCACTGCTACCGCTCCAACTAAACAATACCCAATCTGAACCACTCTTGAAGACTAACAGAACACTTCCCGAACCCCACTCACACCTGCTACAGTGACTGTATCCTGAGAACCGTCTCAAAAAGAGGAAACATCTTCGACTACTACTCTAACATCCATGGTATGATCCGAACATGAACAGAAATAAAATTCTAACATACAATCATTAACATAGATGCAGTACCATAACAATATGATCATGAATAAACGTTGACAGTAAAGCAAAAGATACACACCTGCGACGTCCGGTGCTTCTCGCGTCTCCACTTTAGATAACTTAAAAGCCCTGCTCCCCACCGCATGTGTCTCTGCTCGGCCCTGGCGGCCGTCGGTGATCCTCATGGTCGCAGGGGCAGGTGCCATCACCTATCTTGTTGGAAGCAAACTCGGATACTGGGCCTTCTTGTGGCCCCTCTGACTACAATGGAAACATATCAGGTCTGATCCCTGAGTGGTGGTAGTAGTACAATCCCTGCTGAAATGACCGGTCCGGCCGCACTTGAAGCAGCCAGAATAACTACCACTACCACCCATGCACATACTCTCGTGCGTCCTGCCACACTTGCCACAACGACTGTGGCCCTGGTAATCCCTCGATCTCACGTCCGACCCCTTGGGTCTCTTGCCTGAACCTACAGCTACCTGAACCTCCTCCGGCTTCCTCTTCCTGAGGTGCTCCAAATCGATCTCCCTCTCTCTGGCCCGAGCAATCATATCCTCCAGCATCTTGCAGCTGGACCTACTCACAAACTCCATGATGTCACTCCTCAACATCTCGTGATATCGGGCCTTCTTCATCTCCTCGTCTGCGACATACTGCGGAACAAGAAGAGCCCTCTCCCTGAACTTGGCGGTGATCTCCGCCACTGTCTCTATAGTCTTCCGCAAATCCTGAAAATCTCGTGCTAACTGTTGCACCTCAATCACCGGTGCAAACTCGGCCCTGAACCTGGTCGAGAAATCACTCCATGTCATCGCATCCAATGTGGCATCATCCCCAACGGCATGACCAACCTCCTCCCACCAATCCCGTGCTCTGTCCATCATAAGACAGGAGGCAAGTCAGACCTTATCCCCCTCGAGACATCGGCTCGTATGGAAAGCTTTGGCGACATCAGCCAACCAACTACTACTAGCAATGGGGTCCCTAACCCCATGATAATCTGGAGCTCCACAAGCTCTGAACTCTCGGAATGTCAGCGAACGCACTCCCATCATGTCCATCATCGCAGTACGAAAAAACTCCCAGCTTCTCATTCAGAAGCTCCAAAATACCCTCCTTGATCGAACCAAAGATCACAGGAGTCTGGTCTAGAATACTGTGCGTAACCTCAGCTGAAATAAACTCCCTCATCCGCTCCTCGAGCTGCTCGGTTCCTGAACCCGAGCCTGATCCCTCTCTGGCGCCTGATCAGCCCACCGGTCTCTCACGCAACGTCACCATGCTGAAAACATAACGCAACAATCATCAGAAAACCCATCCCCAACGAGGGATCACACACTACCCGTTCCCTGGTCTCGTCTCGGCCCTTCTTGAATCGAGTACGGATCCTCTGCTTTCAGTAGTATGGGCCCATACTACCTTCCACATCTATCCGTACTTTCCTCAAGAATTGCCTCGTAATGCCAATTAGCCATTACCTGAATACCATCACATGTGACGAGGCTTAGATAATCCTTCGAGTAAAGGACTCATCCCTACAACGGTTAGACTCAAACGAGAGCTGCGCAATAGGGCCAAATCCAGCACTTTGAGATTATTCACCTCTGGTCACATGTGACTTGACGTATTCACCTAATGCCTAACTCCCATCACTTAGAGTCCCACAAAGCACAAAGCAAGTAGTATTCAGACAAAAAGGAAAATCTAACCACATAATCCAATCATACTGTTCTATCCCCTACTCAGGAATCTATACTAGCATGCAACTCATAAAGCTCATACACATAACAGGCACATAAGGCATCCTCCTAGATCCTTAGTCCTAATCTAGCATGCAGTCCTAAAGCACATATCATATCATAAACTTGTATGGGAAATTTGGGAGAACTTACTTGAGCTCGGCTGATTGCATGCACCACACCCTTTCTCTCTTTTTCAAAGTTCTTTTCTCTTTTCTCAAAGTTCTTTTATAAAAATGATTTTCCTTTGAAAATTTTCATACCAAGTCCTCAGTTTGAGTTCAGACAAACTCGAGAGTGTGCCTGAATCCCTCAAACCAAGGCTCTGATACCAACTTGTAACATCACACAAAAATCGAGACCAAAATTTTTGCTTTAAAATCATTAATCAACTAACAAACCATAGGTTATCAAATCATTCCATCAAACATGTGACACATTGTTCCAAAACATTATTATCAGAGTTTCATATCTACCACATACCATACACATAACCACATACTAGGCCCCCGCCCACTGCATCGGGACTTGTCCAACATCAGACTAGTTCCGGCATCGGGCCCCGCCCGTCATCAGTCCCCACCTGGCATCGAGCCCCGCTCGGTATACATATTTGTTTCTCTTAGGCCCCTCCTGTCTACGAGCCCCGCCCACTAAGCATATCCAAACATATAATATAACACATAACACATAAGCTAGACATATTCTACTGTATCCCTGTACTAAGGCCTCGCCTATCTTGGGCCCCACCCCTGACCTGCTACTGGTGAGTCATGGAACTCCGTCCACACTCCTGCTGATAGTGAGATATGGGCCCCCGCCCACACTCACTCCTTTCCTCACTCGGGCCTCGCCCCTACTCTACTTCTAATGAGATATGGAACCCCATCCACTCTATGCTAATGGTGAGATACGGGACCTCGCCCACACTCACCTCCCTACCAGGCACATACATGTATCACACAGACAAAAAGTATAATCTATGACACAAACATACCTCGGGCTCCCGCCCGACATTAGACCTTGGTCTGGAATATCATACTAGCATACAGTGCCTAGGGCTATCCCCCGGGTCTTCCTACTCATAAACTACATGGGCGGCATTGTGGCCTTAGACACATTCACACAGTGAGGAGACTCACCTTGCACTGCTGAAACCTTGCTGATATCCCTCTGGCTGCTATCTACCAAATCCCGAACTGCTGCTCCTTCGGCTCCTCGAGCTACCAACACCAAGTTAACACTTAGTCCAATACAAAAATCCTTCATAGGGTAGAATGACCACTGTACCACTAGGCCAACATGGTCCATAACTAAGGTCCACACCATAATATAGAAGGCCCAACACTAGGTAAGCTTCCCAAGCCCACTAGTGGCCCACTAATGGCCCAATTTGCTAAACTGGGCCCAATCCCCTTAATGGGACTTACCCTAAGCCTAAATATATCTGTGGCCCATAATATCTGACTTCTGATGGCCCAAAATGCCCAAAGACCAAAAGCATGACCCAATCCGAGGCCCAATAACACTAAGCCCAAACTGACAGAGTACGCGGGGCATACGTCCACGTACGCTAAGCGTACTGGGTAAGTGGTGAGTACGCTGGGCGTACCTGCACGTACGCTCATCGTAACCCCTTGATAAGCCCATTTCTCACTAAGTGCTTAATACACCACTTCAGAAGCTACAACTACAGATCCTGGTCCTTTTCCACGTCTTAATCCATCAAGTTAGTGACTTGGTGACTTCACTTGACCCAAACAAGCCCAAACTCAAAAAATGATGTTCCTCTTCCATAAAGAGGGCTAGATCTCATGCATGGATCCATTAAGACACTCAAGATGGCAACTTTCTGTCTTAGGGACTCATTTTGAGCTGAGAGTGGAAACTTTAAGTCTAGAAATCGAGTTTGAACAATAAAATTCTTTACTTGGGACCAAAATGATTTCCAAAACCACACATCACTAGATCTAAGCATACTAGAGGAAAGTTATGAACTTTATACCTCCAGAGAGTCCCAAATGATGATGTTATTCCAAATCTTTGGGCTCCAACTTCCCAAGTCCTTCTTTGTCAACTTCTTTTTTCCTCTTCTAAGCTTAAAACCACCAAGATGAGCTTCCCAAGGTCAAGATCTCACAAGAATGAAGGGATGAGGCATTCTAGAGTTTCTCTGAGGTTGGGAAGGCTGATAAGGGGCTAGGTTTCAAGCCTTAATGTTCTTTATATTGTGGTTGGCCCTAAACATAGGGTTTCTGGGCACTGGACGTACGTTGGGCGTACTTCCTATACGTTGGGCGTACACCTGAGGCACTCGTGACCATTTCCGCTTGTACGCTGGGCGTAACCCAACCTTACGCTGGGCGTACCCACCTAAACACACACGTGCATTTCATGCATGCATGGGACTGCCTTGTCACAAAACCTCATTAGGGACTAAAATCGATAATAACTTCAAAGTGTTATAACTCCTTCATCCTAAGTCCGTTTCCGACGAACTTTATATCCACGAAAATGTGGCGAGAATCCCTACGCTTCTAGCCACACACCCCGAACCAAAACCTCATGAATAAAAACTCAAAAACCCATAAAAGACCAAAATGCCCCTAGCCTTGGCCTCTAAAATCCATGAACGGATAATTTCAGAACAGGGTGTTACAGTCAATGGTATATCGTCCCATGTTCTTTTCGATTCAGGAGCTACCCGATCGTTCGTATCTCTTACGCTTAGCAAGAAGTTCTGGGATGCTCCGTGAACTATGGATTCCCCGCTTGAAGTTGAGATAGCGAATGACCGCACTGTGAGTGTTGCGAGGGTATATCAGGACTGTGTCTTGAATGTGCTTGGGGAGAGGTTCTGTGTCGACCTAATCCCGATTCCGTTGAGAGGATTGAAGGTGATCATTGGGATGGACTGGGTGGGGGCCAATGGGGCCATGATAGATTGCGAGCGCCAGCTGGTAAGAGTTCGAACCCTAAGTGGGGGAGAACTGGTTATTCGAGGAGAGAAAATCACAGGGGCCAAACCTCTATTCAGCTACGAGGGCTAAGAGACTTCTCCATCAGGGTTGTTCGGGATTCTTGGCATATATCTCGGATACAAGGGTTGAGACCCCAACAGATTTGGGTAGTATACAGGTTGTACATGATTTTCGGGATGTCTTTCCTGAGGAGTTACGTGGGGTGCCTTCGGAGAGGCAAGTAGAGTGTCACATTGATTTGGTGTCAGGTCGCACCGATAGCTAAGCCACCATACCGGATAGCTCCGCCTGAGATGCAGGAGTTGTGTACGCAGCTTCAGGAGCTGCTAGACCGATGGCTTATTCGTCCGAGAAGTTCCCCGTGGGGAAAAAAATCATGTTCGTGAAGAAGAAGGAAGGGTCACACATCAAATGAGGATTAGGGTGAAAAACCGCTATCCTCTCCCAAGGATTGATGATTTGTTTGATCAACTACAGGGTGCATCTTGGTTTTCCAAGATTGATCTTTGGTCGGGGAACCATCAAATGAGGATTAGGGATGAGGATATACCGAAGACAGCTTTCAGGACTCGGTACGGTCACTATGAGTTTGTGTTGATGCCATTTGGGTTCACGAATGCCCCATCAGCGTTCATGGACCTCATGAACAGGGTGTGTAGACCAATGTTGGATCGGTATTTGATCATTTTTATCGATGACATCTTGGTCTATTCTAAGAACAAGTAGCAACATGAACAACATCTGAGGGAGGTGTTGGAGACACTGAGGACGGAAAGGCTTTATGCCAAGTTCTCAAAGTGTGATTTCTGGTTGCGAGAGGTGCAGTTTTTGGGGCACATCATCAACCAAGAGGGTATTTCGGTTGATCCAGCTAAGGTTGAGGCAGTGATGCGGTGGGAAGTACCGAAGAATGCATCTGATATCCGTAGCTTCTTGGGTCTAGCAGGGTATTATCAGAGATTCATCCAGGATTTCTCCAAGATAGTCATATCAATAACTCGCTTGACCAAGAAAAATGTGACTTTCCGGTGGGGCCCGGACAAGGATTTGGCTTTTGAGACCCTTAGACAGAGGTTATGTGAGGCCCTGATTCTAGTACTATCCAAGGGGTTGGACGATTTGGTAGTGTATTGTGATGCATCGATCTTAGAGTTAGGGGCGGTTTTGATGCAGAGGGGGCATGAGATCGCGTACGCCTCGAGGCAGTTGAAGCCTCATGAGGCGAATTACCCCACTCACGACCTGGAAGGGGCAGTGGTGTTTGCCCTCAAAATCTTGAGGCATTATGTACGGAGTTCGGTGCACAATCTTTAATGACCACAAAAGTTTGAAGTATTTGATGGATCAGCCGAACCTCAACATGCGACAGAGGAGTTGGTTTGATGTACTGAAATATTATGACTACGAGATCTTATACCATCCAGGGAAGGCCAATGTGGTGGCCGACGCCTTGAGCCGCAAGGCGGCGAGTACTCCAATTAGGGATGTCTGTTTAAGGATGACGGTGATTTGTTCCTTGTTGGATATGATCAAGGAGGCTCAGATGGAGGGTTAGAAGAGGGAGAACTGGAAGATAGAGCGGATTCGGGATCAGATTCCCTTGTTTGTGCGGGATGGTCGGGGTCTATTGACGCAGTGTGGCCGAGTGTGGGTATCGGTATCTGGGGGAGTAAGACAGAAAATCTTGGAGGAGGCGCACATGTCCAAGTTCTCTATACATTCGGGAGCTACAAAAATGTATAGAGATCTGAGGCTGAGTTACTGGTGGCCCTACATGAGCGGGAGATCGCCTGGTTTGTGGAGCGGTGCTTGACCTGCAGGAAGGTCAAGGCCGAACATCAACGACCTCATAGCAAGGTTCAGTCGCTACCCATTCCTATGTTGAAGTGGGAAGAGATCACCATGGACTTCATCACAAAGTTACTTAGGACAGTGAGGGGTGTGGATGCCAAATGGGTCATCGTTGATAGATTGACGAAGAGTTGCCATTTTATTCCGATCTCCGAGTGTATTTCTGCTGAGAAATTGGCAGTTATCTATGTGCGGGAGGTGGTGGTTAGGCACGGAGTGCCAGTATCGGTGGTCTCAGACCGCGATGTTCGATTTACATCCAGGTTTTGGCATAAGTTCCACGAAGAGTTGGGAACTCAGTTACACTTCAACATTGCATACCACCCCCAGACGGACGACCAAAGCGAGTGGACGATCCAGACGTTCGAGGATACGCTGCGGGCATGCATTTTGGGTTTTGGAGGGAGTTGGGATGCATACCTCCCACTAGCATAGTTTTCATATAACAATAGTTATCATGATACTATCGACCGACCCCCGTTTGAGATGTTGTATGGTCAGAGGTGTAGGACCCCATTTTGTTGGGGTGAAGATGGGCACCGAGTCATGGGAAGCACCGAGGTGGTGCTTAAGACTACAAAGTTGATCCAACAAGTGCGCGACAGGCTACGGGTCGCGCATAGTCGTCAGAAGAGCTATGCTGACCGATGTCGCTCGGATCTTGAGTTCCAGGTGGGAGACTTCGTCTTGCTGAAAGTGTTACCGTGGAAGGGTGTCTTTTGGTTTCGGAAGAAGGGCAAGTTAGGGCCCCGATATATTGGTCCGCTCAGGATTACTGCCCAGGTGGGCAAGGTGGCTTACCGTTTGGATCTATCGGATGAGCTTAGCCAGATTCACAACACCTTCCATGTGTCTCAGCTCCGGAAGTGTGTCACTGACGAGGCTGCGATTATTTCCTTGGATGAAATTCAGGTGGATGAGAGCCTGAACTACATTGAAAGGCCCGTTATGGTCTTGGATAGGAAAACTAAGGTTATTCGTAACAAAGAGGTGAAGCTAGTGAAGGTGCAATGGCAGCACCGGAAGGGCTCGGAATGGACATGGGAGCCGAAGGATGAGATGTGGGAGCATTACCCGGATTTGTTCGCGTCCACAGACATCAAGGACGAAGTCTAGTTCCAATGGGGGAGATTTGTAACGCTTGTTTCAGGTATCATTTATTTCTCAAAATTTTAAGGTTTTATACTGGAACTCGACGAGTTGGGGAGCTCCAACTCGTCGTGTAAGTATCATTTTGGACGTGGGATTAATGGTCCACTCGACGATTTCGAAGGCTCCAACTCGACGACTAGACACTGGAAAGGAAAACCCTAAATTTCAGGGCTTGTACCCTATTTAAAGGCCTTAAGCCTCATTAGTAATCTCCCTTATCGCCCCTATCGTCCAGAAAATCCCTAGTTCACCCATTTCCTCTCATTGTGTGTGTGTGAGCTTGGAGAGTGACTTTTGGTACTCTTTTGAAAGGAACTAGAAGCTTGATGAGGTTAGATTGAGTAGAAGGCAGTAGATCCAAGATTTCCCCCAGTGTTGCAGCTACATTGAGGTATAAAGTCGAAACCTTGGCCTTTTATTATTTAGATTTTCTTCTATGAATGTTTATGCCCATTATTAGCCTGGTTTGGGGCTTTAGACTTGACTAAAAAGAGATGAATATGTTAAGAATGGGAGAACTCGACGAGTTGCCCTAGAAAATAGACGAGTTCGATTGGGTTTCCCCGCCCACTGGATACTGAGTGAACTCGACAAGTTGATGAGACAACTCGGCGGCTAGGGCTTTTCCTGGCTTTCAGAACAATGAAGGAACTCGACGAGTTGCAAGATGCAATTGACGAGTTGCGATCAACATAGACTGTTGACCTTGACTGTTGACCTGGACTTTGACCATGGTTGACCAAGTTTGACTTTAAGGGTATTTTGGTATTTCGGGATTTGAAAAATAAGTCACATGGCGGTTGTAGGATGTTGAGTTGGAGCTGTGGGTTGGGATTGATCTTATCGGTTCAGCTATGCTTGATAGGTGAGTCTCCTCACCATACCAATGGGTCTAAGGCACAAAGTCCGTCATATTTTATGATATGTGGATTGTTTGTTGATTATGTGTTAGTTGATATAACATTTGCATGGAAGACCCCGGCGGTTTCCCGTGGCAGTAGATTGCAACCATGTGGGGGTTCCCATGGCATTTGGTATACGACCTTGGAGGTTTTCCATAGCATCCTATTGTGTTAGCATGATTAGCTTGTATGATATTCCTTGGTTAGCTAAGACCATGTGGGGGTTCCCATGGCAGTTAGTGAAGACCATGTGGGGGTTCCCATGGCAGGTAGTCGAGACCATGTGGGGTTTCCCATGACAGTGGGCTAAGACCACGTGGGGGTTCCAGTGGCACTCGGTATAAGACCTTGTAGGTTTTCCTTGGCATCCTATATGTTTGTATACATGGATTATGTGGTATGTGTAGCTTATAGAGCTAATATGGATTATGTGATTATGCGTATTGTGTGGGGTATGATCTGGGTAACTTACTAAGCACTAGCTTACAGTTTGTTGGTTGTTTCAGGTACTTCAAAGCCTAAGGGCAAGGGCCCGGTTTGATGGCGCGATAGGTACTCTCCGACGATTTTATGTGGGGACACTCTGATACTATGAATAAAATATTTGATACAGTGGATTTTAAAAACAATTGTGATTGGTATTTTTTGTTTATTGGAAACGATTTTGTTGATTAAAAATGGAAAATTTTATTGGAAAATTTGGGCTGTTACATGAGGACTCATGAGCATTCCAGATACGAGATAAGGGACGGGAAGGGCATGTGATACTCGTACTGAGGGCTTAGCGGTATTCAGTCCAAGCACTGATCAGGTCGGGGATCAAGCTAGACATAAGTTGTGGTACGAGGGCAAGCCAAACTTATGTTGTGGGATCAGGGGTAATCCAGTCTGTTAAGCTGTGGACCCATTACATGTTGTTATTATATTTGTGCCATTTTTTTATGTATCGGTATTTTGGGGGAACTCACTAAGCTTTGGGCTGACAGTTTTGGATTGTGTTTCAGGTACCTTAGAGGATTGCGGCAAGGCGAAGGCGTGATCGTGCACCTCGTCATGTTTTGTTTTACGATTTTGGGATTTCTCTGTGTGTAACTTATTTTGAAAACAATTTGTAAACAATGTTGGTTTTTGGGTTGTTTAAAAAGTTTAAAATTTTCAAGAATTTTTATGAATGTAACAAGTTGGTATTAGAGCCTTGCTTTGACTGAATTGGAGGAACAATCGTGTGAATCCAGTTTCAAACTAAGGAAAAAGATTTTCAAAATCATTTTCCAATGGTTTTCAAAATACTTAAGGAGGATGTGATGTGTACGATCATTCGGAGCCAGTAAGTAGTCCCTAAAATACCATACTGTTTGTGATATTTTAGAAAAACATGCTAGTGATAGGCTAGGGATCTTCAGGAATTCCATGATAGAATTGCCTGATTATATGATGTCTGATAGCCTAGGGCCTTTCTTTATGGAATTGATATCATTAGTGTAGTTGCTTAGTGTATACTTCATGGTTATATATATAACTAAGATCTTATAGCCTGAGAATGTGTGGTCTGGCCTTATTTTTTGTTATTGTTTGATGAAGGGATTAGGGTAGGATCAAATATTCAAATGCCTATAGGGTCTAGTGTTATGTATGACTAGCATACACGAGTGCTGTAGGGTTGGTGGAAGTTCCATGGATGAGTCATGTGGGGTCAGCCGGCCAGTCGTGAGATGTTTAGCCTTTCCTCTAGGGAGTGAGGGTTAAGTGTTTGTCTATGCTTATGAGTATTGTTAGGACGTTGTGATGACCCTTGGGATAAACATGGGTAGGTGTGGAAGGTAGTATGGGCCCATACTACTGGAAGCACAGGACCCGTACGCGTAGCAAGGAAGTCACAACCCCTAGGGCTTCGTTGGGAGTTGGTTCCCGGCTATGATATGTGGATTATCTGATATCTTCCTGGTGTATTTTCAGTATGGTGACTATGAGGTGAGTTGAGATCGGATCCGGGTCGGGATCCGGGGTTGGTAGTTAGGGTGCACCAGCATTGTCAAAGGACCGCGTCAGGGAGATCATCCACGAGGTGGCGGTTGCTATTGGCCGGGGACAGATTTTGGAGATGTTCGGGTCTATCAAGACCGCGATGATGGAGTTCTTTGATGATCGATACGCAACTATTACTAAGACGGTTGTTGTTGCAGCCTCCGCAGCCGTGGCGGCTGCAGATGTTGGGTCAGGGGCAGGTCTTTCAGTATCGGGACTTCGATAATACAAAGCCCAAGACTTTCGATGGAGTTCAGGACCCAATCATAGCCGTGAGGTGGCTATCTGATGTAGGGGGATGTTTCTTCAATTGTTCATGCCCTTCTGACCAGAAGGTCAGGACCCAATCTTAGCCATGAGGTGGCTATGTGATGTGGAGGTCCGAAGCGAAGGATTGGTGGAGGCTCGCTACTAGTTCTTATTCTGTTGAGCAGAGAGCTGTTGTGACTTGTAGCAGTTTTCTGAGATGTTTCGCTCTCGATATGTTCCGCTGGTGGACCGTGAGAAGTTAGCACAGGAGTATCTAGATTTGAGCCAGGGTTCTGAGACGGTGACGGAGATCACCAAGATGTTCACAGAGAGAGCTATGTTTTGCCAAGAGTTTGATGCATCTGAGCCGGCTCAAATGACCCGTTACTTGAGCATGCTCAAGACAGAGATCAGGCAGTTTGTTTCCACACAACACTATGGTTCATTGTTGGAGATGCAGGAGGCCGCGGCGCAGTCATAGTCTGCGCCAAAGCGGTTTAAGACCGCTGATGTCAGATCTGGGGGCCGAAAGGGCCGTACTTGTGGGAAGTGCAGCAAGGAACACGAGGGTGCTTGTCGATCATCGTCTGGGTGCCATAATTGTGGCCGGAAGGGCCACATGGCGAGGGATTGCTGCCAGCAGGCTCCAACACTCAGTTCCAGGATTTGTTATCATTGCGACTAGGTTGGCCATGTGAAAGCCAACTGTCCATCGCTCGCTGCCAGGCCGGCGTAGGCTCCGGCTCCGGCTACTGTCGAGGAGGCCAGGGCAACACCGGATGTTGTGACTGGTATGTTTCTACCCATTATCTTATTGATTATGTTTGTTTTATGTTCATATGTTTGTACCTATGTTAGGTACGTACTTAGTGAACTCCTTGCTTGCTCTTGTATTGTTTGACTCGGGTGCGAGACGGTCCTTTGTTTCTCGGTCTTTTATTAGGGAGTTTTCCGATGTAATACCGGAGGAGTTACCCGGTGTGCCTCTTATGAGGCAGGTCGAGTTTAGGATTGACCTCGTTCCAGGTGCGGCCCCGATTACTAGGGTGTTGTACCGATTGGCACCGCCTGAGATGTAGGAGCTATTATCTTAACTGCAGGAGCTTCTAGGCAAGCAGTTCATCCGTCCGAGCAGTTCTCTGTGGGGAGCACCGATTCTATTCATGAAGAATAAGGATGGTTTACACCGGATGTGCATCGATTATTGGGAGTTGAACAAGCAAACGGTGAAGAACCGTTATCCCCTCGCGCAGATTAATAATCTCTTTGATCAGTTACAGGGAGAATCTTGGTTCTCCAAGATTGATCTAAGGTCTAGGTACCATCAGGTCAGGGTGAGGGAGGAGGACGTGGAGAAGACCGCGTTCCCAACTCGTTATGGGCATTACGAGTTCGTGGTGATGCCATTCGGGCTCACTGATATGCTTGCAGTATTCATGGATTTAATGAATCGGGTATGTAGGCCGATGCTCGAACGCTCGGCCATCGTGTTTTTTGATGATATCTTGGTGTATTCCAAGACCAGAGAGCAGTATGAGGAGCATCTTCGTGAGCTTCTAGAGGTTTTGAGGCGAGAACGACTTGATGCTAAGTTCTCGAAATGTGAGTTTTGGTTGCGAGAGGTTCAGTTCCTTGGACACCTCGTTAACCAGAATGGGATTTTGGTCGATCCGGCCAAAATCGAGGCAGTGATACAGTGGGAGGTTCCGAAATCTCCTTCGGATATCAGGAGTTTCATGGGTTTGGTAGGGTACTACTGGAGATTTATTTAGGATTTCTCCAAGATTTCAGTACCCCTCACTCGTCTGACGAGGAAGGGGTAGATTTCTGGTGGGGCCCTGAGCAGCAGTCAGTATTTGAGACCCTTTGGCAGACACTTTACGAGGCCCCAATTTTGACCCTCCCTGAGAGAATCGAGGATTTTGTGGTTTTCTGTGATGTGTCCATCACCGCGTTGGGGGCAGTTCTCATGCAGAGAGGATGAGTGATAGTTCATGCTTCGCGGCAGCTAAAGCCGCATAAGACAATATATCCCACGCATGATCTTGAGTAGGGGGCAGTGGTTTTCACCCTCAAGATTGGGGGCATTACCTTTATGGGGTCGACTGTACCATCTACTTGGATCACAAGAGTTTGAGGCATATTATGGATCAGCCGAACCTGAACATGAGGCAGCACAGGTGGTTGGACGTAGTCAAGGATTATGACTGCGATATCCTTTACCATCCGGTTAAAGCGAATGTGGTGGCGGATGCCCTAAGCCGCAAGTCGGCTGGATCTTCTATTACGGTGTCATGTATGAGGATCTCTGTGGATTCTCTACTTGTGGGGTTGATAAGGGAGGCTCAGGCTGAGGGGGTGCGAGAATAAAATTGGAAGATTGAGAGGATCAAGGGGGAGATCACCAGGTTTGTTCCGGACAGTCATGGTTTGTTGACCCGTTGCGGTGGGGTATGGGTTCCTATGTCTGGTGGGGTCAGACAGATTGTGTTGGAGGAGGCTCATAAGTCTCGTTTTTCTATCCATCCGGGGGCCATCAAGATGTATCGGGATCAGAGGTTGAGTTATTGGTGGCCGTGCATGAAAAGGGAGATCGCCTGATACGTCGGGAGGTGCTTGACCTGTAGGATGGTCAAGGCCGAGCATCAGAGGCCGCATGGAAAGTTCCAGCCTCTGGAGGTTCCCATGTGGAAATGGGAGCAATTCCAATGGACTTCATCACCAAGTTGCCGAAGACGGCAAAGGGTTTTGATACTATTTGGGTCATCGTGGATCGATTTCCCAAGGGTGCCTAGTTTCTAGCAATTCGGGAGAGCTCGCCGGCCGAGAAGTTGGCCGATGTGTATATTCGCGAGATCGTTACTCGCCATAGGGTTCCGGTCTCTATTATTTCAGACTATGATGTTTGGTTCACCTCCCCATTTTGGCAGAAGTTCCATGAGGAACAGGGCACGAGGCTACACTTCAGCACAAGTTATCATTCGCAGACCAACGGCCAGAGTGAACGGACCATTCAGACTCTCGAGGATATGTTGCGTGCATGCGTTATTGATTTTGGTGGGAGCTGGGACTCCTACTTACCTCTTGTAGAGTTCTCCTACAACAAAGGTTTCCACTCCAGCATTGGTGCTCCGCCTTTTGAGCTTTTGTATGGGCGGAGATGTCGTACCCTAGTCTGTTGGGGCGAGTTTGGTCGTAGGGTTTTGGAGTGAACCGTGATGGTCCTTCAGACTATGGAGATGATCCATCAGATCAGGCAGAGATCATAGACTGCTCAGAGTCGGTGGAAAAACTATGCCGACCAGCGCCGATCTGAGTTGGAGTTTCAGGTCGGTGACATGGTGTTACTAAAGGTCTCACCTTGGAAAGGTGTGATTCGTTTCTGGAAGAGAGGAAATTAGGTCCCCCGATAAATCGGACCATTCCTGATTATTGCCAGGGTTGGCAAGGTTGCATATATATTGGATCTTCCGGATAAGCTCAGTCAGATTCATAGCACTTTCCACGTTTCGCAGCTGCGAAAGTGCATTGTGGACGAGGGTGCACTGGTATCATTGGATGATATTCAGGTTGATGAGCGCTTGAACTATGTCGAGAGGCTGGTAGCTATCCTGGAAAGGAAAGTAAAGGTTTTACGTAGCAAGGAAGTACCCTTGGTAAATGTACGTTGGCAACACTGAAGGGGCTCCGAGTGGACTCAGGAGCCGGAGGCTGTGATGCGGGAGCATTACCTTGAATTATTTACCACAATAGGCTTCGAGGATGAAGCCTAATCTAAGTGGGGAAGAGTTGCAACATCCTAATCCTCAAGTATGAAATTTAATTCTTTAAACATATTTTCTTGGGAACTCGGCGAGTTGGAAGGCCTCAACTCGGCGTGTTGAGGTGACGTTAGGCCGCGAATATTAATGGACCAACTCGGCGAGTTGCAAACTGAGTATGAAACCTTAATTTTTAGGGTGTTGCACCCTATTTAAAGGCCTTAAGCCCATTGGTTGGTCTCCTTACCAGCCTCCTTTGTCCAAAAACCCTAATTTCGTGCATCATCTTCCAAAGTTGAGTGTGTGAGCTTGTGGAGAACATGGAGAGTTGATTTTTGGTATTCTTTTGAAGGAGCCTTGAAGTTTGAGGTATCTAGATGGAAAGGAAGGCTATTGATCCAGAACCTCCCCACTTGTTGTAGTCTTTTTGAGGTATAAAGTCGACACCTTGCTTCCTTATTTCTTAGATCTCTTCCTTGAAAGTTTTATTGTGATTATTAGTTCATTGTCAGATTGTTCAAGAGGTTGAGCATTTCATGGATTTTCACTTTAGATCTGGCTATTGTGGCCTCATTTGGCTTAAAGTTGCAAGCTTTATTAGGTTCTAGGCCTCAATCATGCATTAAGTTCTTTATTAGGCCTTTCATAAGTTTTAGAGCTTCTTTTGGCATGCGTGAACGTAAAGTTGGCAATTGTACGTGGTTTTCCAGCTCCAGGGTATCAGATCTACATTTTGAAGCCCTAGATTCGATAAAAGGACTAAATGTGTTTTACTGGGGAAAACTCGGCGAGTTTTCCAGCTAACTCGGCGAGTTGGCTAGGGTTTTTCCGACCTTCTGAGTACTATAGAAACTCGACGAGTTTGTTGGTGCACTCGACGAGGTGGGTCAACATGGACTGTTGACCTTGACCTTTGACTTTAACTATAACGAGGGTTGACCAAGTTGACTTGTGAGGGTATTTTGGGGTTTTAATGGAATTAGTCACATGGTGGTTGTAGGCATTTGAGTCGGAAGCTTAGATTCGAAGCTAGATATTATCAGTTCAACACTACTTGTGAGGTGAGTTTTCCTCACTATACTTTCGGGTCAAAGGCACCAAGGCCGACGCATTGTTTTGATAACCTGATATTGTTGATATGTTGAGTACGGTATACATATGCATGCTAGTTTTGATATGCTAGTCTGGTAGATCTGTAGGACTACCAGTGATACTGTCTGTTTATCTTTATATGATATTATCTGTTATATATCCACATATTGTATGGGTTTGGTCTAGGTTGTACAGCTCCGTGTCA
Source organism: Lactuca virosa (assembly GCF_052849685.1). NCBI lineage: Eukaryota > Viridiplantae > Streptophyta > Magnoliopsida > Asterales > Asteraceae > Lactuca > Lactuca virosa. The sequence continues at coordinate 242,757,671 of NC_136428.1, forward strand.
AACCCTGGAGTATGCTAGATATGACATGAGGGCCAGGGAGGGCCTGCCAGACTCATACTGAGGACTCACGAGCATTCCAGATACGAGTTGAGGGCCAGGAAAGGCATGTTAGACTCGTACTAAGGGATTAGCGGTATTCAGTCCAAGGACTGATCAGGCCGGGGAGTAAGCCATACATAAGCTGTGGGCCAAGGGCAAGCCAAAATTATTTTGTGGGCTCAGGGGTAATTTAGTCTGTTAAGTTGTGGACCCATTACATGCTGTTATTATATTTGTGCCATTTGTTATGTATCAGTATTTTGGGGGAACTCACTAAGCTTTGGGCTTACAGTTTTGGATTGTGTTTCAGGTACCTTAGAGGACCGCCACAAGGCGAAGGCGTGATCGTGGACCTCTTCATGTTTTGTTTTACGATTTTAGGGTTTCTCTGATGTGAAACTTGTTTTGAAAACAATTTGTAAACAATGTTGGTCTTTGGGTTATTTAGAAAGTTTAAAATTTTCAAGAATTTTATGAATGTTACACCTAAGTAGTCTAAACTAAAGTCGTAGTAATCATAATTACAAAAGAGTGCATATAAAGAACGCCTAAATCTGACTTCGTATGAGGAGGTTCTGATTTTTTCGAAGTTTCAAGTGCGACATAGTACAATAGTGTGCGACACATAAATCGAAATAAAAATCGATTGATTGTTAGACGAAACAATCTAAATTAAAGTTGTAGTACTCTTCAATACAAAATTGGTGATATAAAGAATGTTGAAAATAGAGCTTGTATTAAGATGTTATTAATTTCGCAGCGTTATTTACAGTCTATGCCTTCTCGAACCATAAAAAAGAAAAATAAATTGCGAATTTGCCAACGAAGTCTAAATGAAAGTTTTAGTACTTGTTAATAAATTGGGATAAAAGCTATCAAAAACGGAGTTTGTAGGTGAATTTATGATTTTTAGAAATATAATAAATTTGGATTGTCGGATGGCTGCCATGCGTCATGTCGGATCGCTGCCAAGTGTCACCATCTGAGACCGCCCTTCCTCCCCATGGCTTAGAACGAGATCGCGACACGTGTCTAGGGCGCGACGCACCTTCTGAAAAAGGCTATACATTCTTGCGTTTTTTCACTCATTTCTCACCAATTCTTCTCCCAAACTCCCTTAAATTTTCCCGAGGCCCCATGGCCCGAATTTAAGAGTTATTAGGTATTAGTAGCAAGGCTCTAGATCATCAGGGAGCCCAGTGAAATAGAGTTTTTGATGGGGTTCGAAAGGTTGTGAGATGTCGAAATTATCTTTGTTATTTGTAATGTCGAATTTTGGATTGTATGTTTATTTTAAGGACTACTTTTGTAACAAAGATTAGATGTCGAAGTCCTTATATTTTTGGTGCTTTCAGTTTTCCCTATAAATATGGGAAGGATACTTTAGAGGTTAAGAACTTTTCTGATTGTATTCGTATTCTCTTACAACCTCCTGTATTCAACTGATCAAGCAATACAAAGTTCCAAACATATTATATTTAGATCTCTTATTCTAAATCATTTCTAACTCTGATTTTGTTTGATTACTCGATTCAATGGGAACTATATTTGGTATCACAACAATAATGAAACTGTTTTGATCTGATTTACTCCTATTTCAAAAGCTTTTTGGATCTCATTCTAGATTCCGCACTTTTGATCCTGAAAATCTTTGTAGATCTTCAGTTCTGATTTGATTTTGCGTTTCGATTGATAAATAGAGTGTTCGGTATTTATTTGCGGTTTTTTGATTCATCTTTTTAATCTCAAATTTCTCAAGCTTTTATCTGAAATTGTCTATACATCAACGACGAACTTCAACATGAATACCATGACTTCTTTCTCGCATCTACTAGGATCTTCAACTAAGATTCCTATGCTTATTCCAGAGTACTATGATCAATGGGCAGATCGAATGGAGGATTACTTGAACGGACTTGATGAAGAGCTATGGAAGTGCATTACTGATGATGTTCATCCACCATCATCTGTTCAAAGCTTGGAAATTCTGTATCAACTCAAAGTGTTACTGAACAATGTGAAAGGCTACAGAAGAATGAGAAAAGATGCATGAGAGAGCTTCGTGGTGCTCTTCCTCCTATGGTGTAAAATTACGTTCGAACTTGAAAAACATCAACACAAATCTACAATACACTGCAGGAAAAGTATCACGGTAGTGAGAAGACTAAAATCAGTTCAGTCAATCAATGTTTGATTGAATTAAGGGAGTTTAAGCAAAAAGATGGTGAATCGATTGAACTGTATTATGATCGTCTGAACGAGCTCATCTACAAGTGTAATCGGTATGGAATTACCAGGTCTACTATGGAATACAACCTTACTTTCATAATGGGGCTTCATAAACTCTGTGTTTATGATCTAACATCATGAGACCGTGATGGAAGTGAAACCGAAAGTTTCGAAACATAAGGAATTGACGGGGAACTTTGTTCCAGATATTAACGAAACTTTTGTTTCAGTACCCATTTCGATAATCAAAATAATATTCTTTCTTTTGTAGTAATCTTGATCAAATGTTCGAAACCCACCACATTTGTTACCCAACAGGATTCAGGAATAATTTTTGGTTTTAAGAATATGGTTTCTGTATGAGTGTCATTCTTAACCTTCGCTACTCAATAAAATTTCCAAAGCCTACTTGTCACTGACTACACTGGTCAAACAGGTAATTTCGTTTACAACTTGTCACTCTTATGTTTAGATGTGCTTTGTAACGAAATTTTCAACCCCCTTCGAAACTTGATAAAAGAAGGCCTTCGATACTTCTCTACAAGTATTCGATTGTACTTTACGGGAAACCACACAAGCTGTTGATTATCTCTCTTGATAATTAGCGAAGCGATCTTTGCGTGGGATCTAACTGCCTTTGTGTCGAACTTTTATTTTTAATTTGTTTCTCATCTTTTTCATTGGCACACATTGCACTCATGAAATCCTTGAGGTTCTGAGTAATACCAACTCAACTTGATGATTTCGAAAGTCTGGCATATGACTTCGCTTTTAAACCTAAAAATGAAAGAGACCAACCTCCATGTCGAAGGTTTTTGATACTTATCCACTGGATACTTTCGAAATGACGTTTGATGTGACGGTTTGATAACTGTGTGCTTTTCTACGGTACAATGCTCATCACTTTTTCCTGACATGGCGTGCTTTATGGCTACGGGTACAACTTTCAAGGAACATGTGGCAAGTATATTAATTCTAACCGTTTAGGATTCAAATTGTGGTTACATATAAAAGGGGATTTGGGATCAATTCCAATTTTACGCTCATAAATTATTCTCAAAAGATTTGTGCGATTATACTCTCTGTTTCTTTAAGTTCTTTTCCAAAACCTAATCATGGCTGCTAATCAATCACAAACCACAGACGATGTCTCGTCTCAACCACTTATGAATATTCAAAGCACAAATTTTCAAGTTCAAAGTGATGAAAGTGTTTATCCAGAAGAGTTACAAATGCTCATCGTGGCTCTCAAGAGTTCAGTGTTGTCTACTGCTATGTTCAACACTTTTGCTTTTCCTATGTCGTGGTTATCTTTGGCTGGTTCTACTGCAACATACAGCAAAACCATGATGATTGTAACCTTCCAATTGATGAATGATAAGAAATTTAGATTGTCAAAGAAGTTGTTCACCCAAATCTTGAACATCCCTAATTGTTAATTGTTTTTCAAAGTATCAAATGAACAAGCGGTTCATATGTTCAATGAGATGGGTTATCAACCTACTCTCACCAAGATCAGTGAGTTCAAGAAGTCAGGGTTTCCGTGTATTTGGAATTTTTTGTTTGGAATCTATCTTCAATACTTTATAGTTCAAAGTGTGGGGTTAGACAAAGGAAGATTGGAAGTGTATGCTATGGTGGCTGGTATTTACTATGATCTACAGGTGGACTATGCAACACAACTTTTGAATGAATTTATCAAAAGCATTGAAACCACGAATGCTGTTGATGGGGTGTCATGTGCTCAGTACTCGAGTCTTATTCTTCAGTTTGTCTATGATAAAGAGGGTATTCAAGTCCCTAAAAACGAAGAAACTGCCAATTTTGCTTCATATCAGTTTCCTAAAACTGTTGAAGATGATGCAAAAATTTTTCCAAGTATTGCTAGAATTCCATATGCAATGCTTCGAAAAGTTGACCATATAAATCCTATGTTGGTGATGTAACATCCCAAGTTCAGAAGCAAGAGTTCGGGGGTGTAAAGTGTAAATGGGAGGATGGACTCGGTGAGTTGGAGCTATAACTCGTCGATTCGGAGCATGTGAGGAGCACGTGTTAAGTGACCTGACTCGCCGAGTCGGCGGCGGGACTCGACGAGTCAGTGTTGTAAATAGAAAACCCTAAATCTTAGGGTTTGCACCCTATTTAAAGGATCTATTGTCCACCCCTCGGCCCCCTTACTACCCTTTGAGATCCAGAAACCCTAAAATCGTGAGTGAGAGCCTTGGGAGCATTTTGGGGCTTGGATAAGTGATTTTGTGAAGAGATCCTATGGGTCAAGAAGCTTGTATCAAGAGGAATTGTGGAGATCCAGATTATTCATCAGTTGGAGGTCGTCTTGAGGTAATGAATCGCTTCCTTGGCCCTTCTCCTTTCTAGATTCATCTTTCATGGAGTTTTAGGGCTTGTTTGGGGATGATATGAAGAGATTTTGGTGCATAAGTTAGATCTAGAGTTAAAACTCCAGATCTGATTTCTACTTGGATCCTAAATGCAAAAAGCCTTTAGTATTCTTATGCAAAAGCTGTCCCTCATGAGTTAAGTTCCTTTCTAGCTTTGTTTTCGGATTTTGGGTCATGAAAGCACGTAAAGGTAGCAACTTTATGTTGCTAATGCGCTCTAAGGACCTAGATCTACTGTTTGGATCAAAGGAGTAGCTCTGTATCAGTCGATTATGGGAAAACCCGTATGAACTCGCCGAGTCTGGGAGATGACTCGGTGAGTCGAGTCGGGTTTTGGTTCGATGTAGTCCCGAGTGGACTCGGTGAGTTGGGGAGATGACTCGGCGAGTGGGTTGAGGTTTCAGACACTGAGTCGCGTACTGACTCGGCGAGTCTGTTAGGAACTCGGCGAGTCGGGTCGTGTATGGTGGGTTTCTGAGTTCATAAACTCGACGAATCTATAGGTTGACTCGGCGAGTAGGATCAACCAGGAAGGTTGACTTTAACCAGGACTGAGACTTTGAACAAGGGTTGACCTGTTGATTTCCAGGGGTATGTTGGTAATTTGGGTTCTGATAGTTGTGGTTTCTTTGGAGTGATAGGTGGTGGTGTTCGTGGCGGTGATCGAGGGTTTTGATTCTATCTCTCCAGCTCGGCAAGTGCAAGGTGAGTTATCCTCACTATATCAGCAAGGTCTAAGGCACCAAGGTCGGCCCTTTATCGGATTAGAATTCGGGTAACTGTTTGATATGTTTTTGATTTGTTAGATCTGCATCCGGGTAATTAGGATGGTATTATGTTAGTGACCTGGTTTAGGTCGATATCCTGGTATATAGGTTGATGCTATGCTAGTGACCGGTTAGGTCGGTATCCTGGTGAGAATGTTGCTATGTTATATGATCTGCTGGATCGGTTTGTGTGGTTGTGGATAGTTATGTGATTACCTGTTTATGTGCACACGGTTGTTTGATTAGGGTTGGGTTGAGGCGGGTCCTGTTTTGTACTGTAGGCCAACATACCCAGGGCGGACCGGACAGACCGAAGGCCCAGCGAGCGGTCCAGATAGACTGAAGGCCCTAAGAGAGCGGTCCAGACGTGCCGAGGCTCGGAGAGTGGACCAAACAGACTGAAGGCCCGGTGCGGGCGAACCAGTCATACTGTAGACTCAGAGGGTGGACCGGGTGGACTGAAGGCCCGGTGTGGGCGGACCAGTCACACTGTAGACTCGGTATGCATGGCTGCTCTGTATTGTGATATGATATGATTATGGTTGTATGTGGTTGGTATTTTGGGGGTAACTCACTAAGCTTTCGGGCTTACAGTTTCAGTGTATTGTTTCAGGTACCTCAGGGGATCGTGGCAAGGCGAAGGCGTGATCGTACTGCTCCTCATTTTTATGCTGATGTTTCTGGGATACTCTGATAATAAACTAATTGAAAACCTTCTTGTAATAATTAATGGATTTGGATTGTTTTCGAACAGTTTAAATTGGTTGGAAATTTATGAGTGTTACAAGTTGGTATCAGAGCCTTGGTTTAAGTGAATTGGAGGAACATTCGTGTGAATCCAGTCTCAAATCAAGGGGAGTTTTCAAAATGATTTCTAAAAGGGTTTTCAAAATAAGTAAAGGAGGATGCAGAGGGTACGATCAGCCAGAGCCAGTAAGTAGACCCCAAAATACCATACGAGTTATTTGATTATGTGATATGATTAGAACAGCATGTTAGTACTAGGCTAGGGATCTTCAGGAATTACATGATAAAATTACCTGATTACATGATGCCTGCTAGCCTAGGGTTTTCCTTGTATGAGATTGACATCATTACTGTAGTTACTTGTGTATGCATCACGGCTGTATATAATTAAGATCTTATAGCCTGAGAATGTTTAATTCGGCCTTATGTTCTATTCTTATTGATTAGGGCTTTGGGTAGTTGTGTGGGACCAGTAGGTCGGCTATGAGATAGTTGTGCTCCTCTAGAAGTGAGGATTGAGTGTTCGTCATGTATATGTTATTGTTAGGGTGTTGTGGTGATACCTGATACAAATATGGGTAGGTGTGGAAGGTAGTATGGGCCCGTACTACTGAAAGCACAGGACCCATACGCGTATCAAGGAAGTCACAACCCCTAGGGTTTTGTTGGGAGTTAGTTCTCGGGATTATTATGAGGAATGCCTAATATCTTGTGGTGTATTTTCAGTATGGTGGTTACGAGGCGTACCGGGGATGGATCTGGATCAGGATCGGGATCAGGTCAGGGTGATCAGGGGGCCCCAGTGGCACCTGAGATTATCGGTCAGGAGGGACCAATGTTGACAGAGGATCGGGTCAGGGAGATCATCCGCGAGGAGGTGGTCGAGATTGTCCGGGGTCAGATTTCAGAGTTGTTTGGGACTATTAAGTCCGCTATGAGGGAGTACTTCGATGATCGTTATGCAGCTCTTACTGAGACAGCTGTCGTGGCAGCTGCAGCGGCTGTAGCAGCGGCAGGGGGAGGAGCCGGTCGAGGCTTTCAGTATCGGGACTTCGATAATACGAAGCCCCCTACTTTCGATGGAGCTCAGGATCCGATCATTGCTATGAGATGGTTGTCAGATGTGGAGGGTTGCTTTTTCACATGTTCATGCCCTGCGGATCAGAGGGTGAGATGTGCTCTGAACCTTTTGAGGCTCGGGGCGAAGGATTGGTGGAGGTTGACTACGGGAACTTATTCTGATGCGCAGCGGGCTGCGGTTACTTGGTATCAGTTCCGGGAGATGTTCAGTACTCGTTATGTTCCACGGGTTGAGAGAGAGAGGTTGGCTCAGGAGTTCTTGGAGCTGAAGCAGGATTCAGAGTCGGTGACGGAGATCACCAGGATGTTCACGGAGAGGGTAATGTTTTGCCTTGAGTTTGCTTCGGAGCAGGTTCAGATGTCCCGGTATCTGAGTATGATCAAGAGGGATATAAGACAGTTTGTATCCACGCAGAGATGTGATACCTTGTTGGAGTTGCAGGAGGCCGCCAGGCGGCGCGAGTTGGAAATTGAGTTGCAGTTGCGAGAGAAGAGGCAGGGCCCCGGTTCAGTCGCAGCCGGCGCCGAAACGGTCCAAGACCGTTGACTCTAGGATTAGAGGGCAGAGCAGCCGCACTTGTGAGAAGTGTGGGAAGGGTCATACCGGAGTTTATAGGTCCGGTGGTACGTGCCGCAAGTGCGGGAGAGAGGGGCATTATGCGAGGGATTGCCATCAGTCGGCCCCGGTTCAGGATGTGAGATTTTTTATCACTGCCATCAGGTCGGTCACATGAGGGCCAACTATCCACAGCATGTTGCAAGACCGGTGCAGGCTCCAGAACCGGCCACTTTGAGGATTACTGGCGGGGGTCAGGGTGGAGCGGAGCCTCCGAGGGCTCAGGGACGCGCTTTCCAACTTACAGCAGAGGAGGTCAGGTAAGAGCCAGATGCAGCTGCTGGTATGTTTCTATCTTGTTATCTTGTTATTGTGTGGTATTGTAAACCTTTCCGTCTTTTCAGCATGATTCTTAGTAGGTTTGAGGGTTTTAGTAATTAGGAGTTATAGACGGTTAATTCCCAGGAGTATAGATGATCAGAAGATAGGTTGTATGATCTATTTGCTAGGTATAGCATCTGCGATGTGAGAAGTGTTCAGCTGAGATTCGAACTTCCTTGGAGTTCGGATGTGCGATGTTGGGAGGGTTGTTCTGTGAAGGTTACTCACTCTAGAGGGAATCAGTTCATGGATAAGGGGGATAATATCGAGTAGGGACGTTTGAGCTATGTCGGTTTCGCCACCGGTAGTTAGTAGTTGGTGCATTAAGTGGGGAGAATTGGAAAATTCTCAGGTGAAACAGCAAGCATCCAAGGTTGGTTAGATTCAGCAGTGTCTTTAGCCGAGAGTATGGTCTGGTTAGAGCAGGTGATAGACACGTGGGTCAAGGAGCAGACCATGGTTTCAGATAAGGTGGTTGACTGACATGAGGCTTGGGGTTAGGCTGGGGTTAAAATTCATAGAATGGATCTGGAGTTCGGAACCCCAAGAGGGCTAGAACAGTCTACATGGGAGAGGTTCCCGGGAAGAATGGTTCAGGGTGGTGTACAACAGTTTTGAGCGGTCCGGATAGACTGAAGGCCGGTGGGCGTACCAGTCAGGCCGAAGGCTCGAAGAACGGTCCAGACAGGCTGAAGGCTCAAGAGGGCGGTCCAGACATGCTGAAGGTTTTGAGAGTGGTCCAGATAGGGTGAAGGCCTGGTAAGGCGGTCCAGTCATGCTGAAGAGTCTGTATGTTTAGTAGACCTGTATGCGGAGATTGTTTGAGTATGTTGCTATGCGATAGCAATCAGTAAGTCTGGCCCCAAGTATTGATCATGATAATGGAGTTAGCTGAAGGTTGTGTGTGGGCCTTGTTAGTTATGTGATCAGATTCTGAATATATGGGAGTTTCGGAGAAGCAGTTGCTCTACAAATGGATAGTGTAGAATGGAGTTTTAGCACCGAGGCACTTGTTGATATGGTAAAGGTCGTTGAGTAGACTTCCTTGAATAATGGAAGGGAAAGGTATCTAGCTCCAGGAAGGAGTGTTGGTCAACTAAAGGGAAAGCAGTAGTGTGAATGGATGATCGAAAGTATTTCAGTTATGGACAGTGAGCATTGGGATTGTACTAGTTATACGGGAGCACATCTAGGTTGGGTGTCTGTTGAGGTTGTGGAATGATTATCGGTGGTGTATAATCAGAGGAGTTCGGAAAAGATGCAAGGATAGATCCTTGGATTCCAAGTATGGTTGTAGTCATGGGTTATGTATGTAGTGGTATTCCATCCTAGGGATGACTGAACCCATCGTAGGCGTGCCTGGTATTCCAGCCCGAGGCTGATTGGGCCAGGTACGATGTGTATATGTGTTATGGATGGGAGTTCATAGGAGTTGCTCGGAAACTGAAGAATGCATTATCATGTCAGTAAGGAAAGGCATTGGATTCAGGAAGGAAACGGGATGAGTTCCCAACAATACAATTTGATAGAAGTAGCGCCAGTTGGGCAAGGGATAGCAGATTAGTACTGGGTCAGGGCCGGTGGTTTATAATGGTATCCAGTTTTCGCAAGTTGCGAATGAATGCGTAAGACATGAATATGGTAGTATCATCAGGTGATACTTAGTTGATATGTGTTGTCATCAGGGAAAAGAAGCTGGTGGCCGGCTTTCATCAGTTGTCAGGGCCCTGCAGGAGAAGGAGTTGATTTTTTTAGGGATTCGATAGTAGTGCCTGAAGAGACCTGGGTCCGTTTGAGATCGAAGGTTGCATCGAATGAGTGTTATCCGAAATCGTGTGCTGCAGCAGGCTTCGAGGACGAAGCCTAATTTAAGTGGGGGATAATTGTAACATCCCAAGTTCAGAAGCAAGAGTTCGGGGGTGTAAAGTGTAAATGGGAGGATGGACTCGGCGAGTTGGAGCTATAACTCGTCGAATCGGAGCATGTGAGGAGCACGTGTTAAGTGACCTGACTCGTCGAGTCGACGGCGGGACTCAACGAGTCAGTGCTGTGAAGAGAAAACCCTAAATCTTAGGGTTTGCACCCTATTTAAAGGATCTATTGTCCACCCCTCGGCCCCCTTACTACCCTTTGAGATCCAGAAACCCTAAAATCGTGAGTGAGAGCCTTGGGAGCATTTTGGAGCTTGGATAAGTGATTTTGTGAAGAGATATTGTGGGTCAAGAAGCTTGTATCAAGGGGAATTATGGAGATCCGGATTATTCATCAGTTGGAGGTCGTCTTGAGGTAATGAATCGCTTCCTTGGCCCTTCTCCTTTCTAGATCCATCTTTCATGGAGTTTTAGGGCTTGTTTGGGGATGATATGGTGAGATTTTGGTGCATAAGTTAGATCTGGAGTTGAAACTTCAGATCTGATTTCTACTTGGATCCTAAATGCAAAAAGCCTTTAGTATTGTTATGCAAAAGCTGTCCCTCATGAGTTAAGTTCCTTTCTAGCTTGGTTTTCGGATTTTGGGTCATGAAAGCACGTAAAGGTAGCAACTTTATGTTGCTAATGCGCTCTAAGGACCTACATCTACTGTTTGGATCAAAGGAGTAGCTCTGTATCAGTCGATTATGGGAATACCCGTATGAACTCGGAGAGTCTGGGAGATGACTCGGCGAGTCGAGTAGGGTTTTGGTTCGATGTAGTCCCGAGTAGACTCGGTGAGTCGGGGAGATGACTCGGCGAGTGGGTTGAGGTTTAAGACACTGAGTCGTGTAGTGACTTGGCGAGTCTGTTAGGAACTCGACGAGTCGGGTCGTGTATGGTGGGTTTCTGAGTTCATAAACTCGACGAGTCGATAGGTTGACTCGGTGAGTAGGATCAACCAGGAAGGTTGACTTTGACCAGGACTGAGACTTTGACCAAGGGTTGACCTATTGATTTCTAGGGGTATGTTGGTAATTTGGGTTCTGATAGTTGTGGTTTCTTTGGAGTGATAGGTAGTGGTGTTTGTGGCGGTGATTGAGGGCTTTGATTCTATCTCTCCAACTCGAAAAGTGCAAGGTGAGTTATGCTCACTATATCAGCAGGGTCTAAGGCACCAAGGCTGGCCCTTTATCGGATTAGAATCTGGGTAACTGTTTGATATGTTTTTGATTTGTTAGATCTACATCCGGGAAATTAGGATGGTATTATGTTAGTGACCTGGTTTAGGTCGATATCCTGGTATATAGGTTGATGCTATGCTAGTGACCGGTTAGGTTGGTATCCTGGTGAGAATGTTGCTATGCTATATGATCTGCTGGATCGGTTTGTGTGGTTGTGGATAGTTATGTGATTACCTGTTTATGTGCACACGGTTGTTTGATTAGGGTTGGGTTGAGGCCGGTCCTGCTTTGTGCTGTAGGCCAACATACCCAGGGCGGACCGGATAGACCGAAGGCCCAGCGAGCGGTCCGGATAAGCTGAAGGCCCCAAGAGGGCGGTCCAGACGTGCCGAGGCTCGGAGAATGGACCAGACAGACTGAAGGCCCGGTGCGGGCGGACCAGTCATACTGTAGACTCAGAGGGTGGACCGGGTGGACTGAAGGCCCGGTGTGGGCGGACCAGTCACACTGTAGACTCGATATGCATGGCTGCTCTGTATTGTGATATGATATGATTATGGTTGTATGTGGTTGGTATTTTGGGGGTAACTCACTAAGCTTTCGGGCTTACAGTTTCAGTGTATTGTTTCAGGTACCTCAGGGGATCGTGGCAAGGCGAAGGCGTGATCGTACTGCTCCTCATTTTTATGCTGATCTTTCTGGGATACTCTGATAGTAAACTAATTGAAAACCTTTTTGTAATAATTAATGGATTTGGATTGTTTTCGAAAAGTTTAAATTGGTTGGAAATTTATGAGTGTTACAGGTGAACTATTTGACAACGATTAATCCGGATGTTGAAACGGGAGTGCAATTTACAAAGACAATTAAAGTTCCTTCAAAAAAGAAGAGAGGATTAAAGAAGGAAGCCCAACAAAGCCCTTTGACAGTTGTTCCAGTTGAAAAGGAAGCTAAATCTCCAAAGAAAGTCACAGTTAAAGTCAAAGCTTCCAAAAAAGGATCAAAGCCTGTTGTTCCTGATAATGTTGATCCTTCGAAGGATGTGGTACCTTCGAAGACTGGTGTTCTCAAACGTCTCAAGAAAATGGCTCATAAACCTCGCCATTCTCCTGAACGGTCTGGAAGTTTTTCACCTTCATTCGTTCGAAAGCCTCAGATTGGTCGAAAGGGGGTTCTTATTCATGAAATATCTGTCCCTGTTTCTCCAAAAACAAAGAAAATGAGAGCCAAGATATGGCAAAGAAGATTTCGAAGAAACAAAAGAAGCAACGGAAACTGGTGTTGCAAGAAGACTCAAATGATGAAGAAGTGGTTCCTGATACACCACTTGCAGATATAAGAATGGGCCATTCTTCACCTGTGAGGGATTCTCCAGTTAAGTCGACTTTCGAGGAGACTGGAAATCTTAATGGCAATGTGAAAACTTCTATAGTGGACACAACCATCAATCATGGTGAACAACCAAAGATTTCAACTCCTGAGCAGACAACGTTCATACCACCCGAGGTTTCGCATACCGAATTATCTCATGAGGAGGTTCGAACCTCAGGCATCACTGCAAACGTATTTGATACGGGTGCAAATGTCAACAAGTTTTATGGAGTTTCAACACATGAAGCCCAAGGTAACTCTTCTCTTGTCGTATCATCTACTTTCGAAACCTCACCTGTTGATACTTTTATTTCGTTACCACCATTCCTTGTTCCAAACACAACTCATGTCTCTTCTTCTACTCATTCTCCTACTTTCGATACAATTATGAAACAACCCATTACTTCCTTATTCCCATCACAATCCACTGAAGAACCCAGAATAGTTCTTGATGATGAAACTGATGATGGTGGATTTGTTGGTTCTTTTGCTGACATCGAGTTTGATCCTGAGGAGGAGAATATTCGCAACAACATGCTTATGTCTGGGAAGCAGTTTAATATTTTAAATCGCAAGCTCAATTCTCTACTACAACTTCAAGCTGATGTAAGAGGCAAACATTCAGTTTCGGGTTTTAAAGTGGATGTTATGTTGAAAGCCCAGGAGCTTCGTCTTCTCAACAAGATTGATCAGTTTGACAAAAACAACGACTTACGGGTCAAGGCTCAATCTGAGACATTCAGTGGTGAACTGAAGGAATTGAAAACAGTTGCCAAACAACGACATGTTTTGTTTGTTCGGGATGTCAAAACTGTTCGAGAAGATGTCAATCGGAAGCTTGAAGAGTTAAGATCAGACATGGCAAAGGAATTGCAGGAAGTGACTAATAGCTACTCTTCATTTCTTGAGAAGGTTGATATTATAGCAGGGGCAATAACTAAAATGGCTCAGTCTTACAGTTCTATGCTTCCGAAGATGGATACATAGGCTGAGTTGGAAACAAAACATTTTGGAAACATTGATGTGTTGCTGGGTGAATTGAAGACCATGGTGTCGAATTCAAGTTCTTCTTCTCTATTCACTTCTGAGTCTTTAACTCAGAAGTTTTGTCTGCTTGAGTCAGCAATTCATTCTGAATTGGCTCCGCTTTCGAAATTGTTGAACTTACTTCCATCGGATGCCCCGCCTATTGTTACAGGGGTGCAAGGGGGAGAAAGAAAGGGGATGGAGTAAGTAAAGGCGAAGGAGATTCTGGCAAGTCAAGTGGATATGTTAGTGGTGATGCGAAAATCGTGGGAAAAGACTTGACAACTCCAATTCCAACAACTCTGCCAATGAAGACTAATCCAATAATTTCGACAACAAAAACAACAAGACCTTTGGAGAAAGGGATTGTTATTTGTGGTTCAAGTTCATCGTCGAAGCCCACACCCACTGAAGCAGATAAAGGAAAAGGAAAATGTGTTGTCATTGAAAAGTAGAAGGAAGAGAGAAAAGCATAGATTGAAGCTTAAATGGAAAAACAAAGACATATTCAAAGTATTCTCAGACTTCGTTGGAATGATCCTCCAACTCTGCATAAAGTTGATCCTAGAAAACTTCATAGCTAGGAAAATATTGAAGCTATGGTAGTTCATGGAGAAATGCATGACTTTGAGAAGAAACCAAAGAAGAGTTATGCAACTGATAACTCAGATATGAATCAGCTTGATTTTCCTATCAACAAGATGATGTATCTTACTGCTCAATATTAGATTGTTGACAAGTTTGATGACAATGAAGAGTTCAAGAAGTTAAAGTTTTGATTTCATGCAGTACTTGGGAAAGAAGAAGAAGAAGTGTGGTCACTCATCAAGATAGTTAGAATTTTGAATATATCTAAAGATGTTTTATTCGAGGGTGTACTTCAAAACTTTCGATATCATGTGATCAGGGCAAACAATACCAAATTCTCCTTTATTATTGCTGACTTTCCTCTTATGAATCTGAATGACTTGATCTCAGTCACGAAGATTCTTAAGGTCAACAATGAAACGAAACTTCAGAGTACAAACAAAGAAGATTATTTGCTAGGGCTTGCTCATATCAAGGTGTTCATAGACAATTATTTCGATTGTTTAGCCTTGACAGACGTTGAATTAGCTTCGACAATGGGCAAAGAGATAACTGTTGGAAGAAGTAAGAAAGGTCGAAATATATACTACAGCTCATTATATGAATCTGATGGTTCATATGAATAACTGTAAGAATAACAATGATAAAGATAAGGCTGAGTTGAAGATGGTGATGAAATAGTATGCAGCGGTAAGAAGTTCAATGCATCAAGCAATCCAGATATTAATGACTTAGATTCGACACTTCTCACAAAGGGGGAGAATGTTGGGGTTCGAAAGGTTGTGAGATTTTCGAAATTATCTTTGTTATTTGTAATGTCGAATTTTGGATTTTATGTTTATTTTAAGGACTACTTTTGTAACAAAGCTTAGTTGTCGAAGTCCTTATATTTTTTGTGCTTTCAGTTTTCCTTATAAATATGGGAAGGATACTTTAAAGGTTAAGAACTTTTCTGAGAAAACGTTACGAATCTAGTAACAATTAAATATAAGTTTATAAGTACGAACAAATACTAGGGCTTAGTAATATTCGTATTTAGGTCATTTTAAAGGGAAATCTAAAGTATCAGTCAAAGAGGATACTTTCCCGTGAGTCTTTGACCTCAATCAGGTGAGTGTATAGTTACTTTCATGAACATGATTTTAATACAAGTATTTATTAAAAGTATTAAATATCTGTTGAAAGTTTATAAGTGAATTAATTTTTTATTTTCTAGAATATGTGTTAAATTTATATTTGATAAGACACTGTTTGAACTAGACATGGCTATATATGTCTTAAGTGTATATATGGTATTATTACATGATAATCTTATGAAAAGTTTTATTACTTACAAGATTAATGCTTATTAAATACCTGATATTTTGTGTTAACTATATACACTGAATTATGATAGGGTTGTCTAAATAAGGTTAGTATTGAAAGTTGATTACAAGGATTGTGGTCTTGTCTATGTTTTAAACTAAGACGTATAAAGAATTTTTAGATCCCATTACGTTGGATAAAAGTGTAATCCTATGTTGTATGGAGATCAGTACTGTATAATCAGGAAACAGGTGTTGAAAATTATTTAGACGCATCATAGTCTTGTCGACTGATAAAGTAAGACTTATAAGGGATGCTTAGTTTTAAGTAAGTTGGATAAATGCTTAGTTATACCCCGCATTATTATGATATCGCATTAACAAGGAATCCTTACTAAAAGTTAACTATTTATATTATCATGTGGTCTAGTTATATACTAAAGACTTGTAAGGATGTTTAGTTCAAGATTAAGTCAAAAGATTGTTAGTTATGCCTTGTAAAAATATTACATAAGCAGGAAATTTGGGTTGATGACAAGCATTATAATCTTGTCTAGTTATACACCAGGACCTAAAGAGGATGCTTAGTACAATTAAGTTTGGATATTGGGTAACATCATATTAAGGGTGAGTGTGAGATTGGAACAGAGTGTAGAACTTTGTTTACTGATGATTTGGTGGCATATGGGTGTGTACAGGAGTACTATATTAGTATTACCCCTCTTATTTTTAGAAAGACGGATACAGTGTCTCTATATCATACAATTGTTAGGTATGCATGAGTCAACTAGCGGAGTATAGATGACCATCCTTGACCAAATCGTCTTCTGATGTTAATGAATCATACAAATCCAAGGGAAAAGGACTATTTGTTCAGTTGGGTACTCTATCTCCCCATGGTTGCCTTTATTGATTTATTGTTAAGGAATTGCTAAGACAATATAGTCTACTCGTTACTTACAGGGATACATCAGCTTAGATCTTAAAGGATCTTTGTATAAGATCAGTTTGTGAGGATCGACGGGATGCGTAACTAAGGGTATAGTTTTTATAAATATTATTAAAATATTATTTGGTAAAAATTGGTTTTGCAGTTTTGTTAAATATGTAATATTATCAAAATAACATTGTTGGTTGAAAACCATTTGTATTTCACCATGCTTCCCAACCCGACCCACTCAATTTATATGCATCACACGTAACGGTGTTAAGACTGCTGGAACCTTGAATATGATGTTGAGTGATTAAAGGGAAGACATGAAATAGTGTTCAAGACCATTACGTCATTACGTTGTAACTATGTTGTATATTGATTATAATATCCTAAGAGTTTTATTGTTTTGAAACAAACATTTGTACTAAAAAATGTTTTAATATACTGGGATTTTTGCAAATAAAGATGTTATAGTTTTAAAGCGTAAAGAAAAGTTTTTTTTTCAGTTATGGAAAATAGGGAATGTGACATTTGGAATAAACACAATGTTTTGTTAATTTGGAATCATAACTTGAATTTAATTTTGGATTGTTGTTTGAATATGATGTTGGGTTTTTATTCAAAAATTAGTTTCAAAACAAAATATTTAGGCAATGGAAGACTTATAAATTTTGAATAACATAAACAATTTAAACCCACCAATGATCATCTTGCAAGTTGTAGAAAGATTAAACACCAACCAAAGAAGAGATGAAGAAATAACAACCTTTGTAGTTCTTTGGGTCCTTTTGGGATGCTTCGAAGTTGATGAAGAATGATGAACTTAAGATACACCAACAATGACTCAACTTGATGTAAAGATGTTAGTCTTTGTAAAAAAACTCTTAAGCTTTGAACCAAATCCAGGTATGGTTCAAAGCGAGCGCAATGGAAGCAACAATTCTTCTTAATTCAAAGGCAAGAGAATAAATGGAGAGGAAGAGGGAGCTCTCGAATTTTGCTTCAAGGAAGAGTCCCTAAAAGTGAAAGCAAGTAGCTATTTAAAGCATACAATTAATCTAAAGGTCTTTAACCATTAAGACCTTTAGACATGATTGTCACCCATGCTTTCTCGCATGCCTCTACTTTTGAATAAACTAATTGAAAGTCCATGGCTCTTCACTTTTCTCTAACTTTCGACAATACCAACTAAAAAGAGAAGAGTTTGTTTAAATTTTACAAACTAAAACTTTATAAAATATAAACTTTTCCTTTTGGTAAAAGACAAAAGAGTTTCAACTAGTCCAAAAAGTTGTGCATGACTTATAAATCAGACCATATGATATATTATGTTACTTGCTAATGAAAATTAATTATTTCCTAGAAATAAATAATTTCCAATTAAATATAAGAGTTTATTGAATATTTATTAAAACCAATTTCTAATAAATAATCAATTGTATCAAGTTCTTGTTAGTGTGACCCATTAGTGTTGTTGGATTAGGTGTCTAAGCCTACAACTATAATTAGTATATACTTAAATTCGTTAACATATTATTAGAATAATAAATTAACTAGAAATAGTAATAATTAATTAATATTTAATCAGAAATTAATTGGAATTAATTTTGGGATTAAAGTAATTAATTAAAGTGCAGGGACTGAAGTGTAATTGTCCAATAGTTGAACAAGAGGCAATCTAGAACCCTCCATAGGGCATGGGTGGTTTCTTCATGCCCAATGGATTCTAAATTAATACCAGGTGGATAAACAAGAAAGTTAATAACTATCCGTTTAAGATAATCTTGGATTATGGCTTATTTAGGGTTTCCTGACTGTACTATATAAACAACCTATACCGTAAGAATTTCGGCCACTTTTCTTTTGCAAGTGACAGCCGAAATTTTGAGCCTCTCACCTCCTTCTCAATCATCTTCTATTACTACTAGTCTTGGGTGTGAACCACTAGAGGCATGAAATTTGTGATGCTTGCTCTCAAGGCTTCAACAACAGAAAGGATTTGCATTGCTATTACTATATAGCAATGAAGGTATGATTCTTCTAACCTTAATTTTGTGTAAATCGAAGATATGCTAGATGATTAGGATTTTCTATTTTGTTGTTCAAGTTGTATGTTCAATTAGAGAAAACATAGATCAAATTATTTAGGGTTGCATGCACACATAGGAATTACATGTTTTTCATAACACCCATTAGTGATATCAAAGATTGGTTTAGTTTTCTATTTAATTGATACAATGGTTGAACTTGAACAAGAAGGAGCAAACAGAATCGTCATTCTGTTCCGCCAACACGGCATGGTGTTCTTCCACCACAGTGTGTTGACCTGTGAAATTGTCCAAACACGGTGTGGTGATTGTTTACCACGGTGTGTTGGACAGTCAGATCCAAAAAATTCGGTTTTAAAGATATCTTATGAATTGATTAGGATAATTACCTAATAATGTTTTAATTGTATAAAACTGACTATTTTTTAAAAGTAATTTGATATCCTTATCTTGAATTCATATATTGGTTTATTTTTTTTTAAATTTAATTAATTGAATATTAATTTTTTTTAATTTTAAAATATAACCTTAGTATTTTTGAAAAAGTTTAAAAAATACACCCTTATATTATATGTAACATTACAAGCCTCATATATATATATATATATATATATATATATATATATATATATATATATATATATATATATATATATATATATATATATATATATATAAGACAAGCCAGTCGAACTGCTAGTACGCCTCATTCACGAAGCCGATCTATAAGGGGTTATAAGGAAATTGCCTATAAAATGGCGATTGAATGGGTGTTCACTCTCACCCACTGCTTCCTTGATTGGTGGAGGGTCGCTAGCCGAACAGGTTTGATAGGACAACATAATCCTCATTAATAAGTATAATGATTTATAAAGTAACTGAACATATTTTTATAAAATTTCCAAGGTTAGTTACTTTAGGAAAAATGTGAACTTGTATGCTAACACATGAAATTACACATTTCACTTTATGAGTGGTTAGTGGAGCGTGTGTGGTTAACCAGGACACTAATAGGGATGAATAAAGAGTGGCAATGGGTATCTCGAAAATTATCATTGATTAATGGAGTGTGTGTGGTTAACCGACACATTAAAATGAGATGATAAATCACATCGAGAGTACCAAGTTAATTTGCATGGTTATTCACATCTTATTTGTGATCCTCGGTATCCCAGTCACAAATGGAAGAGCATAATCGAGATTAAACATGTCATTGAAAAGTTCAATGATTCTCAAAAGGATCTATGTATTTTATTTAAAACAAAATTCGTTAAAATTTCATTTTTCTATGGTGAAATTGGTAAATCATCATTACCTACCTTTATATAATTTATAATTAGATTATGGCATCCATTTTCTAAGTTGTAAATTATTTAGTTGGATCATATCCTTGATATTTCATTCTGGGTGTCATATTGAGGATTATTCTTATCTAACTTAAACTATCCTTTCTACTCTTTCAGATGTCTAATCCAACTGATGCTTCTGGTTCCTCCTCCTCCAACAACAACATCTACTTCTATCTGTTGAACATCTGCTCGAAAGTGCAATTGGATGACGCCAACTACAAGGATTGGATGCGTAACATCAATTGCAAGGCGCACCGCGCTTTTTGAGATTTTCGTTTTTTGGTGTTTGGCCTGCCAAATTCGATTGTAGGGTTTATTTTAGTCATTATCTGATGTTTTAACTGTTAAAATCCAAATTCAATAATGTTCGGAGAAATTAAAACCCTAATCGTAATCTTAAGGCTTTAAATAAGGAAACCTTATTGTAATAAAAAGGAAAATGACTTAGGAGAGTATCCAACTGTTGATTTTGTTCACATTTAGTCGTTTTTTTGTACACAATATAACATCGAACTTGTTGTTTGTGCTCACCATAACCCTTTTGACCGACTATCACATGTGATAGCCGATCAAAAAAGGTTATGATGAACACAAACAACAAGTTCAATTGTATATTACGTACAAAAAGAGGGACCAAATATAAACAAAATCATTAGTTGGTTACCATCCTGAGTCATTTTCCCTAAATATATCAGAGGTCATTTAGGCATGTGTTAGGACTTATTACTTACTTCCATTCATTTGATGGTACAAAGTTTAGCGTATATATTGAATAAATTAAGGAAAATCACTAAATAGTTGATGACTGTTTAAACATAATGGATTATTGGAAATGACGTCGACCTTGTTAGAATGGAGCCTAAGTAAATTAAAGAACAACATTTGGTCTTTTGACAACCTTGTTGCACAATCTAAAATGTTAACTCATAAAAGTTCGTTGCATTTTTTAAAATCATAAAAAAAATGTCACCTCATCATGCAATGTCACCCATGTTATGCAACCTAAACTTACATGGCAACATTCAATCTGGTTAACCGGTTAAGTGATTAAAATTATAACAAATTGATAAACGGAATGTTTCAATTTAAGACAAAAAATAATACAATATCAAAATTGAATTTTTCTGTAAATCGAATTATATAATAGATTAATAGTATGTTCCTTTAGGAACAATAATTTTTACTCCCTTTAGACTTTGGCCACATATGTTTGTCTTTTTTTTTTACAATTTTAGTCCTTATGCCCATTTATTTTACACTTTTGTCAAATTTTGGACCTCAATATGTTTGACATAATTGGTTCTTATTTTTTTACCAATTTTTACACTTTTGGTCATTTTTTAGGAATCTTTTAATATTTAAAGTTTGGCCACAAAGCTTTAAGGAATTGACAACTTTGGTCTCGTTTTTAAAAACTTGCTAATTCCAACCCCTTATAGTAAACTTGCCTTTTTTTTATCAACTTTGCTTCTTCTTTTTTACCCATTTTGATACTTTTGGTCAATATTCAAAGTTTGTCAACAAATTTAAGAAATTGAAGACTTTGGTCCATTTTCTAAAAACTTGCTAATTTCAACCCCTTTAATTCTTTAGCAATTTTGAAACTTTTGATTTTGACACTTTTGGTAATTGGAATCAAAATTTTTACATTTTTTAAAAACCTTTTAATATTCAAATTTTGTCTACAAACTTGAAGGAATTGACAACTTTGTTTCATTTTCTAAAAACTTGTTAATTCAAACATATTTAATTATTTAACCATTTTGATACTTTTGGTCCTTACAGTCAAAACTTTTATATTTTTTCATAAAAAACACAAAAAAGGGCCCGGGACGAAGCCCGAGTTTTTCCGCTAGTTTTTATATAAATTTAATGAGTTTTATGGAATTTACCCTTCTAATTTGGCAACATACCTCTCCTTTTGTATGATTATCTTTTTTTTTCAACTTTATCTATTAACTTTTAAATAACTAATAATCATCAATTATCCTATTGTCATTTTCAAAGGGCATAAACGATATGCTTATAGATTATAAACCTGTTTCGGTGTGTACGTAATGATATCGGTCAACAAAAATTCAATAACGACAGTTCACTCATTATTAGTAACCAATAATTTATATCTAACCAATACTGATCAAATTATTTTAGTGATTATAATAAGACTAAGACTTAGAATTAATAAGATGTACGAATTTAGACGTAACTAAGTTAAAGTTCTATAATATCTTAAGAGAATACAATGCATATGGTCACAATTAAAGGGTTGGGAAGTAGGAGGTAATGGGAACATTGATTCAAAGTATTTCATTCATTCATTTGCTAAAATTTGGAAACCTTTAAAATGGATTCTTTATAACCCACCATATGTCTTCACAATATATAGTATCATTCACCATCTGTGACATGCTTGCAATAAATGACAGTTCACATATGCTAGACAATTTCTTGGTTGTGCATAAAATATTATTGTTGGTTTTCTTAAAAATAAGATTAACATTATTTTAAGAAAAAAGTGCATGACTAATAACAATTTTTTAAAAGTTGGAACAGAATCAAATACGATTTCTTAAAGACGTTTTCACAAATATTGCAATCAAATAATTAGTATCTAAAATTTACTTTAAAATTGTTATTACATATATTACAGATATATCGAATTTATTATAACGAATGTTCACCTCACGGATGAACAACCAATAACGAACAACATAACAAAAATTTGATGCCACCATTGATGATGGTGTACGTCCGTAAAAAAATTGTTTACTTTGGAGAACATGAAACAACGATTAACCACGATTAAAAACGTGTTATCCAACTGAGAATTGGAAATCTCGTTAAAACTAGCACCTAACTTAAACATGTCAAAAAACTGACACGGCACTCTAACCCGATACGAATTCGACACAAAATAAACGAGCATGTGTAAGAGATTTCGACATGCTTAATTGAACATGTGAAGCTTGACGCGGTGACAAGGTCTGAAGCTGTATGAGACATAGCGAGTCATGACATTTTTAAGGTAATATTAAATGAAGAAAATTTATATATTATTTATATATATATATATATATATATATATATATATATATATATATATATATATTTCACCATTATCTAACTTTTTATATAATTTATAATTATATAAATAAATACATGACTTAAGGTGGTATTTCTTATTTATTGTGTGATGTCAGATACGAGCTTTGGAGTCATAACATGCCTTAGTGAAACCAATAATGTTTTTTAATTAAACATTGTATTCATGTTTTTTAATTACTATTTCTTTATATATGTTTTTTGTTCTATTTATATGGTTTAAACCGTAAAAATGTATGTATACCTTTAAAAACACCATTCATATAAGAAAAACTCAATTTTTCGAAAAAAAACACCATTCATATAAGAATTACTGCAAGTTGCTTCGGAAAAACCTAATTAATCAAGAAAATTCTACAAGAAATATTAGTTTTGAATTTAGTAGGCTACATTGTTGTCATCTTGGAGGAAAGAAAAGTTATTACCATAAAATTGCTTTAATGGTTTTCTGCATGTTTGTCGATTTCCTATAAGAGTAAACAATTAAAAATTTTCAAGAATCCTCCTCATGAAACCAACAATACGTTGCTGCCCATCTTCATTCTTTACTGAAAAATCCCTACATAAAGTAAACCGGAAAAAGCTCCTTGAATCATTAATTAATTACTACCGACTTCAATGGCTCTCTTGACAGATGAGATAGATGAGTACATGCATAGATTGCCTTGCTGGAAACACTGATTGAACTTCATGAAAATTTTGTTGTCACTTACAATCGATGGCCATAAAGTATACACCATTAGCCCTTCTCCCTGCAATAATTGTGACCTCATTTATGTTTGATAACACCCACACATCACTCCATGCCTCGACCGATTATACGCCTCGGTAATAGACCCAACCCCAATTATATCTCCTGTTTCCTCGAAATGCAAACCTTGTAATCTTCTTCAACATCAATTGGTTTGTGATGCAAAATATAGAGAATTATGGTTCTGATTTCGTGAAGCAAAATGGGAAAAAAGAGTAAAGAAAATGAATATCGACAAAACATAAAAGAGAAAAACATACTTGATGAAGACTTGATCGACGACAACGATGAGCGGATCGATTTCTTATGCGAGTGAACCGAGGGAGTAATGGTGGAAAGTGGTGACAGTGAGCACAAAATGAAGCGTTCAATCAATTCTCATCCTCATATGCATATAAATGCTAAATGCCAGCCTTATATCTCTCCAAACCCTAATGGTGCTGATTTGTACACAACAATTTTTTTCTATACACAACAATTTGTGTTTTAAAATGTTGTATTCTACAACTCTATAAAACATAAATTTTTGTATACGAAAAAAATGTTGTGTACGAATTACTTTCCAAACCCTAATTTGAGAGATAAAAAATTAATTTCGAAAAATATAGGATTCTTTAATTATACTATATTTATGACATATGTAAATTAACACAAATGCTCTTTTATTTCTTTTTTATTATCAAATCATATAGATAAAAACAATTGGTTGAAAATTGTTCTCACATTCTCAGAATAATCTTTGTTTCTATTTAAACTTATCTCTCTCTCTCTCTCTCTCTCTATATATATATATATATATATATATATACAAGTAGGTTCATGCGAAAAATAAATATTTTACGAAAATGCGAAAACAAATTTTATTTTATAAAACTCAAACACATGTACTTTAAAAATTAAATTTATTAGCAATAAATTAAAGATAATAAGTTTACATCAGAGGATGTTATGATAATATAGATTTAAAAGTAGTTTTAACAACCATTTCTCTTTTTTTTTCACGTCCTTACCCACTTTTAAATAAAAAATTTCATAATAAAAATGTCAAAAAAATGTTTTGCTATATATGAAACAATTTCTCATGTATCATCGATTATCATCATGTTGGTCAACGTTTGGATGAATTTTTGTTCAAAATATAATGTTGATGTGGCACGCACACACACACACACACACACACACATATATATATATATATATATATATATATATATATATATATATATATATATCACCATTAATGTATACATAATGCAAAATTTACAACATTATTGCAATATATATTTCCTCCCGGGAGAGTAAATAAAGATAACATGAAATTAGTGGAACTAGCGGTTACAAGATCAAACATAAATTCCATTAACAACCATTAATAAATTAATATATACCAGAAGCTTAATAAGGTATATTATGTTCAAAAGAAAAACTAAATGTTTTCTTACATTTTTCTTACATTTTGTTTTTATTTATCTTCCTACTTTTATAGAATATTGACATGTGAAATCAATTAATTCTCTCTTTTAATCTATTTTTTGTTTTTGACACTTGGCTTAATCTAATGAGTGGAAGATTAATATGAACAAAATATATGAAGGTATTTGATTTCTCTGTTAAAAAAAATGTATAAGTTTAATGTCGTAATTACCAGTGTCACATAAGCAACACCAATCAATTGATAAGTAGCATTCGTGATTAACCAGAAAATAGAAGTTAGTCGATTGATAATAATCACGACAAACAATCGTTTAAAAGAATAAGAAAAAGAAGCAGTCGATTATGAAAACAACATCAGTCGATTGATTGTATACAGTAATAGTCATGTAGTAGTGAAATAATTTTGGAAGTTGTTACTTAATTAAAATTAGATTTGTAGAAAATCAATTGAACACAATTTAATTAGACAGCAAAGAAGAGACTATGAGTTAATCATTCAAAATGACACATTATAAGGTTTAGGTATATAAGCTTTTATATATACATATACTAGGTGTGAGACTCATGTATTACATTGGTTGATTAATATATATATATATATATATATATATATATATATATATATATATATATATTAAGTATTTTTTTTAAAGAAAATGTTAAATATCAAAGTATAAACATTAACTATTTTTTAAAGTAATATTCAAAATATATACAAACAAAATAATGAATAAATAAATAAATGAATTTATACTGATAAAACAAATTACACAAAAATAATTATATTTTAACTATATAATCTTTTTTGAGTTTATTAATAAAAAGAAACAAAGTTTCATTACTTTTTCTGTGTAGACCATTTTGCCTAAAATGACAATGAACTTTGAAAAAAACATGCAAATTTTAAATTATATATATTGAAGGAAATATATTAAAATTTGAAAAAATAAGGAAACAAATTAGTGACACATTAATTGTTTTTTATAACCTAAAAGTTATAATAGCTAATTAAAAAAATCAAAAATTACATTAAAATGACAAGTGGAAATTAATTTCGAAGAATTAACGATCAAATTACATGTGTCAAAATGGATGAGAATGTGACACGTAGCAAAAAGATTTTTAATTTATTAGTATATATATATATATATATATATATATATATATATATATATATATATTCATTCAGAGAGAGAGAGACATTTGAAAACGATTTATATTTCTAAAAATGTTTTTTTTTCGTTTTGAACCTTATAAATTGGCAAAAATAAAAAGTATTTAAAGAAATAACATTTAAAATAAAGGTTAATACGATATTTAATTAAAAAACATTTCATTTATACTTATATTTTTTACACGAAAACGTATAATTTGAAAAAAAAAAGCATAATTAAGGTAAAAACATGCAAGAGTTGCTAACTTAAAGTGTTTCTTGCGAATGTTATTTAAAGGAAACGTGGAAACCTATGATAACAGGTAAAAAAGGTAAAATATTAAGAAATTTTCAATGTTTCTGTTTTAATGCTCAAAAATATGATGTTAGTATAAAATAAGTTTTTTTTAAAAGAACCTAAGGGTATTTTTGTAATTTCCTTGATTTTAATGGTCATGTGTATACAAATAATATTGTGATGTTGGTATTTTATGTAGGGACAAAGTTTAATAGTATTTTTGTACAATTTGAAGCTTTGTTATCCTTCTAAGTTATTTTCCTGCAAAAAACATTTGCCAACTTAAATGTTAACCTATTACACCAGTGAGTGATATTTTTTTGCAAAAATGATAACTTTAATGGTTATATGTGTGCAAATATTATAGTTTGTTTGTATTTTATGTACTAAATAAATTTTAATGATGTTTTTTATATAAATTTGAAACTTTGCTATCATCTTTAGTCATTTTCATTTTTTAACTATAGCAACACTTTACCGACAAGAACTTTATGAACCTACAATTCGAGATAAATCATCTGAGTGTAATCTATATTTGCAAATAAATAAAAATGACAAAAGATATAGATACAAACATATATTTCAATAAAAATTAAAATTTAATACTCAGACAAATATTTTAACAAACATTTATCACAATGGACTTCTAATTGTTCCATCAGATTTAAAGCCCTCTTTCATCTAAAAACTATGTTAAAACCATACTGTAACTATTTTATCATCACAATCTAATGCCAACAAAGATTTGTCTATAGATAACATGGATATTTCTTCAAACCTTTTTTTTATCTTACCTCATTTTTTAACTATAGCAATACTTTACCAGTAAGAACTTTGTGAACCTACAATTCAAGACAAATCATCTAAGTGTAATCTATATTTGCAAATAAATAAAAATGGAAAAAGATATAGATACAAGCATATATTTCAATAAACATTAAAATTTAATACTCAGACGAATATTTTAACAAACATTTATCACAATGAACTTCTAATTGTTCCATCAGATTCAAAACCCTCTTTCATCTAAAAACTATGTTAAAACCATAGTGGAACTATTTTACCATCACAATCTAATGCCAACAAAGATTTGTCTATAGATAACATGGATATTTCTTCAAACCTTTTTTTTATCTTACCTCATTTATTCTTTTATTCCTACAAGAAAAATAACATCAAAAGTGAGTTAAAAGTAACAGTACACAAGATCAAATACACACAATTAAATACACACATATATAGTTATGTAAAATTGTGATTCTCTTTTAAAAAAGTAGATCGAAGAATTTTGCACCCATAATATAAGATTGCAATATAAAATAAGAATGAAAATCACCTCATAATTCATATGATGTACATCCATGACGGTTGTGGTGGTTACATGAAAAAAGAGGTGGCAGAGGTGTGTGTACATTAAGACAGATATGGATGAGGAGGGTGTATGTGTGTAAGTTGTGGTGGTGATTTTGTATGTAGGTGCCATATGGTGACGGAGTTGTATCAATTATGAGTTTGTAATGGTGGATGATCTTTTGTGGTAAAAACAAATTTGAGGGAAGAGAAAATGAGGTGGTGGTCTAGTGACTTTAGGGGTTCTTTAGTGATAAATTTGGGTGATGTGACAATGGTAGCTGGTGGAGGATACAATGAGGGTGGTTGTGTATGGTGGTGAAAGTGGATGTTTTTGTGGTGGCGGAAGTGACAACAGGGATGGTGGGGATGATATAGGATACTGGTGACGAAGATGTTGGTGATCGATGTCTAGGGTTTTGAAGATGGAGAAAAAAAAGGATTGTAGAGAGAGAATACATATATTGTGAAATGAGACTCGAAAGAATATATCTTAAATTGATATATGTTTATTTATGCGTGGTGTGTTATGTTGTGATTAACAAATTATATGTTGTGCTTATGTACAATTAAGATATTTATTTTTTATTGGTTTTATGTATTCATATGGATAACCATTAGTTAACCTATAACATCCAAATTTAATCTAATGATTGATCTTTCATCTTTTTATTTTGAAAGAGGGAAGTCTTAAAATTTTGTTATATATATATATATATATATATATATATATATATATATATATATATATATATATATATATATATATATATATATATATATATATATATATATATAGAGAGAGAGAGAGAGAGAGAGAGAGAGGGGTTAAAGTAGTCTAAGTAATTATTGTGTGGATATATGAATCAATGTGAGTCAATCATTTAAAAAATACGATTAGAGGTATAATAGTAATCTTGGCCACACTTAATTATAGTAAACATTTAAAATCCTTTAAATTAGGGATTTATTTTCTCAACCTTTCAAAACCACGGATGCTTTATCACCATCATCACACGTCGTCGCACGATTTAGGGATTTATAATGAAAACTCGATTTCATGATTCTTCTTTCTTTCTTCTACACACTGATCTCCTATACCATCATCTTCATCGGCATGATTGTGTGAATTCTAATTGGTTTACAGTCAGCTCCAGATCTCGCATGATCTATTCTTACACAGAAACCCGCGAACTCCTTAATTTCGAAGATTCATCCCTATACGACGTCGTTAATGGAGGCGCTGATGTTTTGGATCAACGATAACCGCTTCAAGATCGTCCGCCAGCTCGGCGAGGGTGGTTTTGCATACGTCTTCCTTGTTAGGAAGGCCTTCACCGAAGCTTCAGCCGATAGCGCCTCTAAGAAGTTCAAAGACCCCTCTCACATCTCCGGTAAATAGAAATCCCCGAATTTAAGATTCCATTTCTAGGGTTTCAAAGTATCTGCATTGCATCTGTTTATTTCGCTGTAGTTACGAATTAATTTGATCTCCAAAGGATGGCACTTATGCAATGAAGAAAGTTTTGAGTCAAAATAATTATCAACTGGAGTTGGTTAAGGAAGAGATTTGTGTATCTTCCTTGTTTAGCCACCTGAATTTGATTCCATTGTGGGATCATGCCATTATTCTATTAAAGGTAGCTTATTTCTATCCACAATCAGATCCGTGATCATATAAAATAATCAATTTTCATTTCACCTAATCAAAATTTGTAGAGTGTGATCGAGCAAATAAATTTTTGTTTGTTAATATGATTTTATTCTATTGGGCAGGCCACATCGGAACAACCTTGGACACATGAAGCATACTTATTGTTTCCACTTCATCTGGATGGGATTTCGTTGGACAATTCAACAACAATGAAATCTAGAAAACAATTTTTTTTCTACATCTGATTTTCTCCATATTTTCCGACAGGTAACTTGCAACCACGACTTCTCACTCCCTATCTCATGTACTACCAGCCAAGTATTCTAGGTTTATTAAATTTTGATGTTGTTTTCCACTTGTGGGGACAATAAACTGTAATTAATTTGTTAATTTGATTCTTCATTTTTTTTCATCTTCTTTGATTTTAAAACAGTTTCTAGGTTAGATTTGAATTTGGGGTTTCTTGAACTCTATATGTTTGGTATGTTTCTTTATGTCTACAATTTTGTCTGGTACTATGCAAGTGGTAATTTGGTAACTTAGTGATCATGACATATGTAAAAAAAATTGAACCTGTTTTTACTATCTAGTCATGTAGCAACATGTTTCATTTATTGTGTTATTGTAGTTGAAGATGGCAATTTTTTCATTTTCCTTGTATTTTGGAACAATGATTATTAAAATTCAACATTACATTGTTTTAATTTGGTTTGCATATTAAATATCTCAACAAAATTCTTATGATTCCAACTAGAAATTTTCATGCTTAAGCAAATTGTAAATTTTTTTTGTATGTGTACAAACATTGTTGAAGCAAGGTTTAAGAAGGTTATAAATTCTTATGAAGCTATAAATTCTGAAAGAAATATCAACAAGTAAAGAAAAAGAAGCTTGGTGAAGAATGGAAAATCGGGTTGAAGCCTAGTGAAGATTGAAAAGTGAGGCAACAATATTCGTTCAGAATAGATTATCATTTTTTCTATTAGAATGATCAGCAATAATATTCTATTAGAATGTATTAGTGTTTTACTTAGATTTCAATGTTTTAATTTGATTTTTAACCATTATCAGTTTTTATTCTTAAAAAATAAATGTAATTGTTAACCATTATTACTTATATTCTTTCAGAATGAATGTCATTTATGTATGTTCATAGTTGTATTTGTTAAGAATGAATGCAATTACTGATTTTAAGATATTAAAATTCTTTTCATATAAAATTTGTATTCATTAAAAATTATTAATCTTGATAATATATGTTTATAGTATTTTGTTAGAATTTAATATTTTTTTCAAGATAATCATAGACACATTCTTTTAGAATGTTCGAATTAATATATTTATTATCCAAAAAATCAGATTTTTAAAGTTTAGAGAATTCCATAACTTGTTCTCAAGTTATGGAAAATAAAAAGTCTCATTCATAAAAAAAATGCATTAACTCATAAGTTATGGAAACCAATTTGAAGAGTTTCAAAACTTGCCCTCAAGTTTTAGAATTTGTAAAGTCTCATTCATGAAACATTTAATTCCAAACCCTAGGATTTTAAAAGTTTAAAATTCAACCCTTATACTATTATAATATTTAAAGTTTAATAATTATATATATGAATAAGAAAAGTCAGTTTTACCGTTAGTAGGCCTCATTCACGACGCCAATCTATAAGGGGGGGGGGGGTATAAGGATACTGCCTATAAAATGGTGGTTTAATGGGTGTCCATTCTCACCCACCGCTTCCTTGATTGGTGGAGGGTCGTTAGCCAAACGGATAGGGTAAGACATTAATTCTCATTAAAAGTATAATGATAATGATAAAGTAACTAAATGTTTTACTAAATTCACAATCTTAGTTACTTTAGGAAAAATGTGAAAATGATGTTATTCCATTAAATTGCACTTTGCATCTTGTCAAGTCGTTAGTGGAGCGTGTGTGGTTAACCGACACACTAACTTGGATTAACAAGGGTGGCAAAGGGTAGCTCGATGTTTGTCATAGATCAATGGAGCGTGTATGGTTTACCGGCACATTGATTAGGTGATAAATGACATCGAGTGTACCAAGCACATTTGCATGGTTATTCACACCTTGTTTGTGATCCTCGATATCCCAGTCCCAAACTTGAAGGGCATAATCGAGATTTAAACATGCCATTGAAAAGTTCAATGAATCTCAAAAGAATCTAGGAATTTCAATTCACTTAAAACTTAATCCTCAAATTTTGTTTTTCATGGTGGAAATTGGTAAATTGTCATTTACCTGCCTTCAAATACTTTGCAATTGGATTACGACATCCCTCTTCCGAATTCTAAAATATTGTGTTGGGTCCTAGCCTTAATATTTCATTTGGTGTTATATTAAGGATTCTTATCTAATCTAAACTTTGTCTTTCTTTTCAGGATGTCTTCCAACACCGCTTCTGGCTCCAACCCTTATGGCTCTTTCTCCCTCATGAACTTGTGTGGGAGGGTCATCTTTGATGGTTCGAATTTCAATGATTGGATTCGAAACATTAGGATGGTCACTCGTTTCGAGGACAAGGAATATGTCCTCGATAAAGAGCTTAAGGAGATTGATGAAGCCACTGCTACTCCTGAAGAGGTTGTTGAATATAGGGCACATGAGAAGGATGCCACAAAGGTGTCATGTATCATGCTTTCCACTATGACAACTAAACTACAAAAGTCCTATGAGGACTACTACCCTTTCGAGATGCACGAAGACTTGATGGAAAGATACCATCAAAGTGCTCGTCAGGAAAGGTATGAAATCATTGCCTCCATGATAACAACAAAAATGAAGGATGGAATTCCATCACGGCCCACTTGCAGAAAATGCAAAGGTTTGTGGATCGCTTGCTGAAGTTGAATGTTAAATTCGATGAAGAGTTGGCCATTGATATTATCCTACACTCTTTGTCTCCTTGTTATGATCAATTTCGTATGACTTATCATATGAACAAGGAGGAGGTCACTCTTAGCAAGCTTCAAGGCCTTTTGAGAACTGTTGAAAGTAGTCTAAAAGGAAAATCTGTTGTATCTACTCCTACTCCTACTACTGCTGCCCAGTCCTGCTAATTTGATATGGGAAAGGGAAGAAGAGGAAGGATCCTTCTAAAAGCCGCAAGGGAAAGTCTCATGATGGATCCTCTTCTAGTAGGAACAAAGATGGTTATGCTAATCCCTCTACCAATCCAAAATAAGCAGAGTGCTTCTACTGTCATGATAAAGGGCACTGGAAACGAAGCTTCCCCAAATACTTGTAGGATGTCAAGGATAGGAAGATAAAGCCCACCCATGCATGTATTTACACTATTCTGTCTAATAACTCATCACATGCTAATTCTTGGGTCCTTGACACAGGTTGTGGTTTTCACATTAGTTCTGACATGCAGGGACTAAAAAGAAGTAGGGATGTGGAGAATGGGAAGATGAACTTGATCATGGGGAATAGGAAAATGTCGCCTGTCACCAGGATTGGAGTTTATTCTTTATTGTTTAGTAATGGGTTAGAATTAGATTTGAATAATTGTTGATACTCGTCTGATATGGTAAGAAACATTATTTCCTTTCATGGTTTGTAAAAACAAGGTTGTAGATCTTCATTTTATAATGAAATTTGTTCTATTGATGCTTTTTTATAATGGTATATTTTATTTTAAAGCATTGCCTTGTAATGGTGTATATGAAATTGTGATGGTTGTAGACAATTTAGGAAATAATGTATTGCATATTGATTCGTCCAATAATTTGGACAAGGCATGCTTGTGGCATTGTCGTCTTGGACATGTCAACAAGAAGCACATAGGCCAACTACAAAAGGCTGGCATGTTGGAGTCATTCGACTTAAAGTCGGATGACACTTGCGAATCTTGTTTGCTTAGAAAGATGAGCAAGTCACCCTTTACTGGTACTTGTGAAATGGGTGAGAGTTTGTTGGATCTCATACACACCGATGTGTGTGGACCCTTCAGATCTGCCACAAGGGATGCTAACCGCTTCTATGTGACTTTTACTAATGATTACAGCAGATATGGCTATATCTACTTAATCAAGCATAAGTCAGAAACCATTGAAAAGTTCAAAGAGTTTAAACAAGAAGTTGAGAATCAATCGGGCAGGAAGATAAAGATGCTTCGATCAGATCGGGGTGGTGAGTATCTTAGTATCGAGTTCCATAACTATCTTAAGGAATGTGGAATTGTTTGACAATTGACGCCACCCATGACACCATAGATTAATGTTGTGGCTGAGAAGCGCAATCGAACCTTGTTAGACATGGTTCGTTCCATGATGAGTCAAGCTTCGTTACCTACCTCATTCTGGGGGTATGCCTTAGAGACTGCCGCCCATATCCTCAATCTACTCCCTACTAAGAAGGTTTCCAAAATACCTCACGAGATCTGGACAAGGAAGGTTCCCTCGTTAGCGCACATCAAAGTTTGGGGTTGCGAGGCTTTCGTGAGGTGTGAGACTCACGACCAGCTCGAACCTCGTAGTGAGCGTTGTATTTTCATAGATATCTCTTTTACAGACCAAGTGACAATGTTATTTTCGTTGCGAGGAGATGGGTTTTCCGAGAGAGAGAGAGAGAGAGAGAGAGAGAGAGAGAGAGAGCTCATATTCCAAGAGGACAGTGGGAGGCAAATTGACCTTGAAGAGCTTCAAGAGTTAAGTGATGAAGCAACCTCAAACACTAGCGCTCAACCTGAGGAGGAAACTCTTTTTGAACTAGTTGACGAGTCCTTGCCTCTGAGGCATTCCATTAGAGTTAGTGTTCCACATGTGTTATATGGTTTCCATATTACAACAGATGGTGATACATTTATCAGTGATAGCACACTGGTAAATTTGGATGAACCTAACAACTACAAGGAAGCCATGACAGACCCTAAGTCTGCAAAATGGAAAGAGGCTATGGACAGCGAGATTCATTGTATGTATGACAATCAAGTTTGGAACTTGGTTGAAAATGTACCAGGTTGTAAGACAGTTTGGTGCAAATGGATCTTCAAGAAGAAGACCGACAGGGATGGGAAAGTACACACATATAAGGCGCGATTGGTTGTGAAGGGCTTTATTCAAACTCATGGAGTTGACTATGATGAGACCTTCTCACTAGTAGCGAAGATTAAATCTATAAGGGTTATGTTTTCCATAGCCGCATTTCATGATTATGAAATATGGCAAATGGATGTCAAAACCGCTTTCCTTAATGGGAAGTTGGCTGAAGATGTTTAAATGAGTCAGCCAGAGGGATTTTTCAGTGCAAAGTGATGGGTTTTGAGCAAAACAACAATCCTATGGTGCACATGCAAACCCTAAAGCCTTGGATCTAGTTTTTCTAATTGTACATGCAATAATCATCCAAAGCTCATAAACCCTAATCTAGCATGCTTATTTCAAAACTGACATAATAAACAAGTTAGAATGATAGCTTTCTTTGTAGCTTGAAGATCTTCAACCTTTGACAACTTTAGTATCACAAGTGTAATACCTCTAATCGATCACAAAAACCAAGAAGCAAATGGAGAATGTTAGAGACAGAGGGAAGGGATACTAATTTCGGCTCTAAGATCCTTAGGGTTCAAGTGGCGAAAATTGTGATGCCCAAGGGGTCTGTTTATAGCTGAGATATTAGGGTTTCAGTCAAAGACCTAATCCGGTTGCTTAGGCTCTAAGCAGCCCATAAGATCCTTCCAGAATCCTTATCATGGACGAAATCCTTATCACCTGTCCATAAGATTTCGTCCACCCCTATTCGTAGGGATCCTAAGCCGATTTTGCAATTATCACATAATTACAATATCAGTCCCCTTAATTTAATTAATCTCTTTTGACCACAAAATTAATTCTAAATTAATTCTTGTCGAATATCAATTAAATAATATGATTTGTTTTTAATATATTAATAAATCATAACTAACCTCTTTCTCCATAATTCATCCAGTCAATTTGATTTGGTGAAGGCAACCCAAAAGGACCATGCTACTATCGGGTCAAGTACATACCAATTATAGTTATGGGCTTAGACACTAATTCAACAGTCTCCCACTTGGATAAGTCTAATAACTATAAATGCAAGTACGACTTCAAAATCCGATTAGCAATCGTAGCTCTCAAAAGCCGTTGTCGAACTCTGACACGTCCTTTAGATAAGGGATCGTATAGTCCTCCGTTATCAAGATATCGTGTGGAAAAATACATGGAACATAGTCATACTTATTGTCCAGTAGTTTGTTTCCTGATTTCCGATTTGTATGACATAGAACTTAATTGAACACATCAACTTAGTCCTGACCGGGCCCGACACATTAGTCAAACCAAATCATCGAGGGGCCCAAGATATCGCTTTTATCCTCGTAGGATAAAAGGAACATATAAACTTCGACTTATATGCTTGTACTATTTACTCATCAAATCATACACAACAATACGTTTTATAACATCAAGTTACTGATGCGTTTACGCATTATCAATGCACAACCGAATCGTAAACAACAACTCATATATCTAGGTGTAAAGACTATATGATATTATCGTCTCACAATCACTCATGATTAAATTCCATGAAGTGATTCATGTGAGCGCGGGTTTAACACAATACTCAAATCTTATTTAAGAAGCACTCATGAACGTTGCAACAAACTTTTGCTATGTCAAAACGCTTTAGACAGTCTTCAAGACAATTCATGACAGTCTTCTTTCATACTTACTTCCAACGTATGATTGACTGTGGATAGTTTAAATAATATTATTATTTAGGAAGTCAAAACATGTAAAGTGAAACAATAGTAAATAATTAACACAAGACAGTAACATTACTTATAAATAATACTCCTTTATTTAATCATCAAATGTTAATTACAATTTATCTATTACAAGTTTTTAAAAGCTATCTAATCACCAAAACTAATATCGTCCTTCAGCCCAATACTCCTAGCATGCTGTAAGTGCTTAACCCTACTCAGTCCCTTCGTAAGGGGATCTGCTGGGTTATCCTCTGATGATACCCTTTTCACTGCGAGGAGTCCTTCTTCTACCCGATGCCTAATAAAGTGATATTTTCAATCGATATGTCTGGATCTGCCATGATCCCTTGGTTCCTTGGTTAAGGCGACCGCACCTTCGTTATCATAGAAAATCTCCATAGGCTCCTTTATGGCAGGTACAACTCTAAGGTCTCTGATGAAGTTCTTTAGCCATATCGCCTCCTTCGATGCTTCGCTCGCTGCTATGTACTCTGATTCGCACATTGAATCAGCTACGGTCTCCTGCTTGGAACTTTTCCAAGTCACTGCTCCTCCATTCACGGTAAAGACCCAACCCGACTGAGAGCGGAAATTGTCTCGGTCGGTCTGAAAATTAATGTCACTATTCCCTCGCACTCTCAATTCATCACTCCCACCGAGGATAAGAACCCAGTCCTTAGTCCTCCGCAGGTAATTAAGAGTGTTCTTTACCGCAGTCCAATGTGCTCTACTAGGGCTCCCTTGATATCTGGTGACCATGCTCAAAGCGAAGGCCACATCAGGACGAGTACATGTCATAACATACATGATTGAGCCAACTGCGAAAGCATAAGGTACTCTACGCATCTCTGCTATCTCGACATCGGTAATCGGGCTTTGAGTCTTACTCAGTTTGGTATTGCTTTGGATTGGTAACTCCCCTTTCTTGGAATTCTCCATGCTAAAACGTTTCAACACTTTATCTAAGTAAGTACTTTGACTAAGTCCTATTAGTCTCTTATTCCTATTTCTCAATATCCTTATCCCTAGAATATAAGCAGCTTCTCCGAGGTCCTTCATAGCGAAGCACTTCCCAAGCCAGGACTTAAGCTCCTGCAAGGTTGGGATGTCGTTTCCTATGAGCAGTATGTCATCCACATACAAAACGAGGAAGCTAACTATACTCCTATGGGCTTTGACATATATACAAGACTCATCCTCGCTTCTCGAAAAACCAAACTCTTTGACTTTCTCATCGGAACAAAGATTCCATCTGTGAGATGCTTGTTTCAATCCATAAATGGATTTCTCAAGCTTACACACTCTATTAGGGTGCTTTGCATCGACAAAACCCTCTGGCTGACTCATGTAAACATCTTCATAACCCTAATAGATTTAATCTTCGCTACTGGTGAGAAGGTCTCATTATAGTCAACTCCTGGAGTTTGAGTAAAGCCCTTCGCAACCAATCGCGCCTTATATGTGTGTACTTTCCCATCCATGTCGGTCTTCTTCTTGAATATCCATTTGCACCCGACCGTCTTATGACCTGGTACATTGTCAACCAAGTTCCAAACTTGATTGTCATACATGGACTGAATCTCGCTGTCCATAGCCTCTTTCCATTTCGCACACTCTGGTGAACGTATCACCCTCAGCAGTTATATGGAAACCATATAATCCGGGTGGAACACTAACTCTATCGGAATGTTTAAGAGGTAGGGACTCGTTAATCGGTTCAACAGGAGTTTCCTCCTCGGGTTGAGCGCCAGTGTTAGAGGTTCCTTCATCGCCTGATTCTTGAATCTCTTCAAGATAAAGTTGCCTCCCACTGTCCTCTTGGCATATGAGTTCTCTTTCTCGGAAAACCCATCTCCTCTCAACGAAGACAACATTGTCACTCGGTCTATAGAAGAGATATCCAAAGGACTTTTGTGGATAGCCGATAAAAATACACCGCTCACTACGAGGTTCGAGCTTGTCGTGAGTCTCTCATCTTACGAAAGCCTCGCAACCCCAAACCTTGATATGTGCTAACGAGGGAACCTTCCATGTCCACATATCGTGAGGTGTTTTGGCAACCTTCTTAGTTGGGACTAGATTAAGGATATGGGCGGCAGTATCGAAGGCATACCCCCAAAATGAGATAGGTAACGAAGCTCAACTCATCATGGAATGAACCATGTCCAACAAGGTTCGTTTGTGCCTCTCAGCCACACCATTCAACTGCGGTGTCCTAGGCGGCGTCAATTGCGAAACAATTCCACATTCCTTAAGATAGTCGTGGAACTCGATACTAAGATACTCACCACATCGATCGGATGGAAGCATCTTTATCTTCCTGCCCAACTGATTCTCCACTTCTTGCTTAAACTCTTTGAACTTTTCAAAGGTTTCTGACTTATGCTTGATTAAGTAGATATTGATGGATTTTGAGCATTCTAACACTCCTATGGTGTACATGCAACCCTATAAACCTTGGATCTATGTTTTCTCTATTATACATGCAAATATTCAATATTCCAAGGTTTCGTCCTAACTAGCATAATATGAAGCAACTATACTACTAAAGCCTAGTTAGATGACATACCTTTTGATGGAGCTTGAAGTCTTGGTCTTTAAGAGCTTAGCCCCAATAGTGTGGAAACCTCAAGTGGAATCACAAATCACCAAAAACACCTTGGAAAAACTTGAGAGAATAGAATGCACACTAGAAATCGGCCCGCTCTTGTATCCTCACACACTAGTGCCATTTCATGTGCCAAAGACCTCTTTATATAGTATGGAGGATTAGGGTTACATTCATGTAAACCCTAATACCCATGACCTTTCATTTCCATAGGATCCATGGGTTAAAAACTCCATGGACTATCCATGAAAGCTTAGCCCAACCTAAATGAACTTGGCCCATACAATATATCAGAGTCCATATTTAATTAGTCCTTTTGATCACTAAATTAGTTCTAAATTAATTCTTGATCAATACTAATTAAATAATATGATTCCATATTAATATATTAGAACTTATAATATATTAATATAAATCATAAACATACTATTCTCAAAAGACTATCCATATAAATTATTCTGGTGAAGTGCAACCCAAATGGACCATGCCAAATCGGGTCAAGTACATACCAATCATAGTTATGGACTTAGACACTAATCCAACAGTCTCCCACTTGGATAAGCCTAAAACTATTATTGTGTATGACTCCAAAATCCGACTAGCAATCGTAGCTCTTAAAGCCGCTGTCGAACTCTGATCTAGTCAATGACTTGTCCATTAGATAAGGGATCATATATTCCTCCATTGTAGACATCATATGGACTGAGACATGGATTACAATCATTGTCTCTGTCCATTTGTTGATTCCCGATTTCCGATTTATGACGACCGACTAATTGAACAAATCAAATCAGTCCAGGCTTGGCCAAGCACTTCAGGGGTGTCATCACTAAATCATCGAGGGCCCCACAAATATCGCTTTTATCCCTTTAAGGGTAAAAGGAATGGTTAAAATTCGACTCATATGCTTGTTCTACTACTTGTTGAATCATACACAAAGGCACCTTTTATAACATCGAGTTACCAATGCGTTTTCGTACAATCAATGTATAACCAACTCATAGGCAACAACTCATATCTCTAGGTTTGAAGAATATAAGATATTATCGTCTCATCATCACTCGTGATAAAATCCATGAAGTGAGTCAAATGAGCGTGGGTTTAATCCAATACTCAGAACTTATGAGCACTCATGAATGTTGTAGCAACTCTTGCTATGTCCAATACCTTGGAC
The DNA here is from genome assembly GCF_052849685.1 of Lactuca virosa. NCBI lineage: Eukaryota > Viridiplantae > Streptophyta > Magnoliopsida > Asterales > Asteraceae > Lactuca > Lactuca virosa. The sequence continues at coordinate 242,797,860 of NC_136428.1, forward strand.
ATCTACAAACCAGCTTCATGACAGTCTTGCCTTAATACCTACTTCCAACGTATTATCGACTGTGGATGGTTTTAATAACTTAGTCATTCAGGAAGAACGATCTAGTTATTCTGGAAGTCAAAACATGCAAAGTGAAACACAAGAATATCGAATCCAATATGGTCTCAGAACTTATGAATATAAATAGAACAACTTTTATTTATCACCATATTGATTACACATTATTCATTGCATACTGTTTCAAATTATCAACTTTATACTTCAATTAAAAACAATAGTTGTCCCATGCTCCAAGCATGTACACTATGTTTTCTAAACACTAGTCATGCCATACACTAAGTACGCACACTATGTTAGATTCCAAATTCCTGCCATTTACTGAAATCTGTTAGATTCTAAACTTATATGCATCGATCATCTCGTAATGACTATGCACAAAATCAAAAAGACTTGGCAACAGAGATTAAAGAGTATTCCAATGGAGATAATTCCATGGAAACGAAGTCTCAAATTCAAAGTACATTGCTTTGAACATCCTTCTTGCATTAAGTTTCCTAATCTTACACAGATTTAATGAATAACTTCCACCAATGAGAATATTTCTATATTCTCACTTTGACTATCACTTCTGACCAAGAGTTGCCTCTTTTCAGAATATGTCAATATGTTCCTCTCCAAAAATTTACACCATACTTCCAACTGTCTCTAAGCAACCAATCTTTGGTAAACCTTAGATTGTACTCGACAATTGCTTAATCACTTTAGTCATATCCAGTTCTAGTACCTTTTCCCTCTTAATGCTCTAGGCATTTGGAAAAATTTAGAACAAATGAATATTATAGCACATGCAATCGACCCTATATCCGGAGCATATGGGACACGATTCATTATGTCTCACATAAAGACATGATACTAGACCAGTCTTTTGGTATAATACTTCTATTTCTATTCGCCATGTTCTCATAATTCAGATTATGGAAAGGGATGCCGTAATCATAACCGAATTTTAGAACGCAAATAATGTTCCCATGTCACACCCCGAAACCGATGGCGGAAACGTTCCGGGGCGGAGGACGTCATGTATAACATCACAACCAATGAATAACAGTAATCATAACAACACAACCATTACAGTGAATACTTAAATAAGGATGTTTACATCAGTTTGAAACTTAGTTTAAATTACATCCAATAGTTTTGTATAGTAAAAACTTAAAAACTCTTAATGCTTCAGTTCCTCAAAATCCAGCAAGTACCTGTCTACTGATTTCCTGAGAATACAAGCAGTTTGAAAATATCAGCATAAAGCTGGTGAGTTCATAAGCAGTAATTTGTAATGAAAACTTGTTGATGAGTTAGCCGAAATGTTTGTGTCTAGTTTCAAGAAAATACGATATTTTCTTTAGTGAAAAACGTAGTGTTATCAGTTCTGTAATAAACCATGATTATCTAATCCGATATTTTCTTTAGTGAAAATGTAGCGTTATCGATTTCGTATAAAACCATGAATGTTCGTTCCTGAAATTTGTAGTGATATGCAAAAATACTACCCCATGTGACTAGCTAAAGCTAATCGTGGAGTATAAATATTTTGAATGCATAGATATAGCAAGTGATTTTGCTTGAAAACCTTGGCCTGACCAGTATACGTAGTGTATTTTAGTTCTATTTAGTAAGAATAAAACTGTTGAAGAGTGTCAGGTTTGTAAACTAAAGGTGATTGATACATAATGTGAGTCGTATAACCATGCTTGATATGACTAGATACCTTTCTACCATTCTTCAGGCGTTGAGTTAAATGACATTTGTACATCTCAGGCGTGCCCGCCTAACTGTAGCTAGCAGTCCAGATGTGGGATGGTCAGTCCCGAATAGATCTATTCACAAATCTCACGCTCTCCCTCCAGGAGACTCTGGTTATACAGTGGTCAGATTTATCCCTGTACACCTAAGGGTATAGTAGTGAAGTAGCGCCTCACAGTATCGTACAATCTAGTTTACATGTAGTGTAGTAGCGTCCTACCCTAGTGAAAATCCGTATGTATACCGTATATAGTGATAAATACAGTTATGAATACCATGATAAGTAGTGATGCAAACTGTAATTGGTTTCTGTCTCAGTGCACAGGTTTAGTAGTGAGTTTCTATGCTTGATAAGTTTTTAGAAAAATCCAAAACTATACCGATTATAGTTTGCATGTAAAACGTAGCGAATAGCGTGTCCGGAAAAACAATGCAATTTTTGTGAAAACGTCCCTTATGCTCAGCGTAGTACAAAAGGGAATTAAAGTATGAGATTTGCATAAGTTTTATGTATATTCTTGAAAACATTTATGTTTAGCTTGTATTCCCCCCCTGAAAACATTAAAAATACAGAAAATGTAGGTGTATAAACTCACAGTTGTTGCGTGAAATCGTTGACTGAAATGAAGATCCTCGATTTGTTGCACGTGATACTTAACGAAATCCTATTATCAAATAAATACATATATGTATCTAAATTAGCGATTTCGATAAATAAAGTGTCATAAGAACACTTGTATTCGGTTGAGGAATGTTACCGGGACTTGATCAAATCGATGAAAGTGAGTTTTCAGTCCAATGCACCACCAAAAAGGGTGTCTACTGCCGTGAACAAGAGTTTACGGTCGTAAATTGGAGTTTACGGTTTCTGAAGGTTCTGCGAGTTTACGACCGTAAACTCAAGAATAGAGTTTACGATATTTGAAGGCTCGGACCGTAAACTCAAGAACAGAGTTTACGGTTTCTGAAGGATGGGACCGTAAACTCAAGAACAGAGTTTACGGTTTCTAAAGGCTGACCGTAAACTCAAGACCACTAGTGCTGGATGCTGATTTCGAAGAGATGGGTGCCCTGAGACGTTCCAAAGCGACCCAAACGTGGTTTTCTCGATGCCTTCCGAAGTTTGAAGGCGTTTTGAGGTGTTTACGGTCAAGGTCTTGAGAGAGAGAAGGAGAGAGTTTTTGGCCAGAAATGTGTTAATGAAGGTAGAGGCATTGTATTTATAGGGGTGTTGTGGGGGTCCACTCGTTACTGACCGTAAACAGGTTTACGGTCGTAAACGAGTTTACGACCGTAAACACGTTTACTGTCGTAATCCCACTTCGACCGGAAATGTTTGATTTTTCGAGATAATCGGGTTCCCGCGCGATTTTTGGTTCCGACTCGTAAATAATTTAATTGAAACTAACTACATTATTTTCTAAACCAAAAAGTTTGATGGAAAAGTTAACGAATTCGAAATTTTTATTAACTCAATCGCATAACGGAAACGAAAAAAGTTTCGGGTTGTCACATCATCCCCCCGTTAGAGGGAATTTCGTCTCGAAATTCGAACCTAGAATACAAATCACGGATTAGGAAAAAGATGCGGATACTTCTGTCTCATCTGATCTTCGCGCTGCCAAGTGAATTCAGGTCCCCGCTTGGCATTCCAGCGAACCTTCACTATCGGGATGCGACTTTGTTTCGTTCGTTTGACTTCCCGATCCATGATTTCAACAGGTTCTTCCACGAAGTTGAGGTTCTTGCTGATTTCAATCTCATCGGGAGGAATAACAAGTGTCTCATCGGACAGACACTTCTTTAGGTTCAATACGTGGAAAACACGATGGATGTTGCTGAGCTCTCGCGGTAATAGGAGTTTGTATGCTACGGGACCGATCCTAGCAAGGATCTCGAATGGTCCAATGTACCTTGGGTTTAGCTTTCCACGCTTTCCTAAGCATATCATGCCTTTCCAGGGTGAGACCTTCAGAAGGACGCGGTCACCAACCTGGAACTCCAAGGGTTTTCGTCTCTTGTCGGCGTAGCTCTTTTGTCTATCACGTGAGGCTTTCAGTCGTTCCCGGATTTGCACAATCTTTTCAGTTGTCTCTCGGATGATCTCAGGACCAGTGAGAGTGTTGTCGGGGACTTGACCCCTAGCCAGCTGCGTGTCACCCACCTCAGCCCAGCACAGAGGGGATCTGCACTTACAGCCATAAAGGGCTTCAAACGGCGCAGCCTTGATGCTGGTATGGTAGCTGTTGTTGTAGGAGAATTCAACCAAAGGAAGATGAGTGTCCCACGACGCGCCGAAGTCAATGACGCAGGCTCTCAACATATCTTCCAATGTCTGAATCGTTCTCTCACTCTGTCCATCAGTCTGCGGATGATAAGCTGTGCTCATATCCAATTTAGTTCCAAGAGCCTTCTGTAGTGATTGCCAGAATCTCGAGGTAAACCTGCTATCTCGGTCGGAGATAATAGATGCAGGTACCCCATGAAGGCGAACTATCTCTTGAATGTAGATTCGTGTGAGTCTCTCCATCTTGAAGTTTTCTTTGATTGGTAGGAAGTGGGCGGATTTTGTCAATCGATCGACTATTACCCAAATGGCGTCGTACCCGCTCGGAGATCTGGGTAACTTGGTGATAAAATCCATGGTTATCCTTTCCCACTTCCACTCAGGTATTTCGGGCTGCTGAAGTAAACCTGAGGGCTTTTGATATTCTACTTTTACCTTGGCACAAGTCAGACACTTGCCCACGAAAGTAACAATTTCTGCTTTCATGTTTGGCCACCAATAGAGTTGTTTGAGATCCAGATACATCTTATCCGAACCTGGGTGAACGGAGTATTTTGTCTTGTGAGCCTCATTCATGACCACTTCTCTGTAACCACGATACTGTGGGGTCCAGATTCGGTTCATGAAATAATAGACTCCGTCTCCCTTGATCTCCAGATTCTCTTCCATTCCTCTCAAGGCTTCACCCAGCATGTTCTCTGGTTTTAAGGCTTCCGGCTGAGCCTCCTTGATTTACGTGGATAGATGGGAATGGATGGTCATTGTTAGCGCCTTCACCTTACGCCCTGAATACTCCTTTCGACTGAGGGCATCTGCTACCACATTGGCCTTGCTGGGATGATAGCGAATTTCGCACTCCTAGTCACTGAGTAGCTCGACCCATCGTCGCTGTCTCATGTTTAACTCCTTCTGATCAAAGATGTGCTGCAAGCTCTTATGGTCGGTGAAGATAGTGCACTTGGTTCCATAGAGGTAGTGTCTCCAGATCTTTAACACAAAAACCACTGCTCCCAACTCCAAATCATGGGTTGTGTAATTTACTTCATGTGTTTTCAACTGCCTCGAGGCATAGGCGATAACCTTTCCTCGTTGCATGAGCACACAGCCTAGGCCCTGATTGGACGCATCACAGTAGACCACGAAGTCTTCTGTCCCTTCGGGTAGGGACAAGATAGGTGCGCTGCATAGGGCCTGCTTCAATGTTTGAAACGCAGTGTCTTGCTTGACTCCCCAACTAAAGGTTACCCCTTTTTGCGTTAGGGTAGTTAAAGGCTTAGCTATTCTGGAGAAGTTCTGGATGAACCTATGATAATAGCCCGCAAGACCCAATAATTGCTGGATTTCTGTGGGTGTCCTTGGTGCAGACCAGTTCTCAATCGCCTTGATCTTGGAAGGGTCCACGTGTATTCCTTCCTTGCTAATCACGTGTCCAAGGAAATTCACCTTCCTGATCCAGAATTCGCACTTCGAAAATTTCGCGTATAGCTTTTCTGCCCTTAACGTTTTCAACACCTGCCTTAAATGCTGTTTATGGTCATCCTCACTCCGCGAATAGACAAGTATATCGTCGATGAACACAATCACGAACTTGTCTAAGAAAGGGCGGTACACCCGATTCATCAGGTCCATGAATACTGCCGGTGCGTTAGTTAGACCAAAGGGCATTACTACAAACTCGTAGTGTCCATAGCGAGTTCAGAATGCTGTTTTGGGCACATCATTCTCATGAACTCGCAACTGATGGTACCTGATCTTAGATCGATCTTTGAGAAATAACTGGCTCCCTGAAGTTGGTCGAAGAGATCGTCGATTCTGGGTAAGGGATATCGGTTCTTGATGGTAAGCTTATTCAGCTCTCGGTAGTCAATGCACATCCGAAAGGATCCATCTTTGTTTTTCACGAATAAGATCGGAGCTCCCCAGGGTGAGGAACTCGGCCTTATGAATCCTTTGCTGATCAGCTCATTGAGCTGGCTGGATAATTCTTGCATCTCCGCTGGCGCTAAACGGTAGGGAGATTTAGCTACAGGAGTAGCTCCGGGGATTAAGTCGATACGAAACTCGACTTGACGTTCGGGAGGAATTCCTGGGAGATCTTCAGGGAAGACATCAGGAAAGTTGCAGACTTCGGGGATGCTCTCGAGGTCTCTAACTTTTTGCGTCTCATCAACAACATGAGCTAGGAACGCATGGCACTCCTTCCGCAAATACTTCTGAGCTTTGATGCACGAAATGATACGGGGGTTAGAGCTAGGCTTATCTCCGTGAATCATAAGGGTTTCGCCAGAGGGAAGATTGAGACAGATAGCTTTCTCGAAGCAAAGAATATCAGCATGATTGGAGCTTAACCAGTCCATGCCGACAATGACGTCGAAACTCTTGATGGACACATGCATAAGGTCGATGGGAAAAGAATAATTGTCTAGAGTAAGAGTGCAGCCTATGAATATGTCGTTAGTACTCTCCTTCTTTCCGTTAGCCATTTTGACGGTAAACGTTTCGGTTAGAGGTTGGGGTTTACATTAGATTAAATGTTTGAATGTACGACTAAAAAAACTCCTCTCCACACCAGAATCGAAGAGAATGCATGCATAAGAGTTGTCAAGGAGGAACGTACCCGTAATAACGGTAGGATCAGCAACTGCTTCCTCCTGTCCCATCACCAAAACTCTTCCTGTATTGCCCCCAGTTGCTGCTTTGGGGCAGTTTCTCCTGAAGTGCCCAGCCTCTCCACATCCGTAACAAGTTTGACCAGCGCCCACTCCCGGAGCCTGGTTGGCTAGTTGAGCCGGCATCTTGCAGTATCGAGCTGTGTGTCCCTTCTTCCCACAACTGTTGCAAATCAACTCATGGCAGGGCCCGTGATGATGGAAGTTACACTTGTTGCACAGGGGTAGTTTTCCAGCATAACCACCGGTAGGGGATTGGGTGGTTGGAACAGCAGTGGGAGCAGCAACAGGAGCAGTAACAGCATGAACTCCCACTATTTGTTGTTTCTTGGAGGGCTCCTATGAAGACTGACCCTTCCGTTTGTTACCAAACTTCTTCTTCTTCCCACCGCTTTCCTTTTGTGGCTCTGAGACAGCTGCCACCTCATCCAGATCGATTCCATGATCGATCAGAGTCTGTGCCAACTCCTTGGCGCTTTCAAATGTGGTCGGCCTCGCAACCAAGACATTTCCTTTTGTGGGTTGCGTCAATCCCCAAATGTACCTCTCGATTTTCTTACTCTCCGGGGTGACCATTCCGGGACAGAGGAGAGCCAGATCACAAAATCTCGCGGTGTAGGCAGCGATGTCGGAACCCTTTATCTTCAAGTTCCAGAGTTCGTGCTCCAACTTTTTCACTTCACCCCTCGGGCAGTACTCCGCTAGCATGAGCTCCTTCAGTCTTTCCCAACCCATGACATTAGCCACTGGCAGGGTTAGGGTTTTGACTCGACCATTCCACCAGGTCAAGGCTCTGTCGGTGAAGGTGCAGGCGGCGAACTTCACCTTGTTGGCTTCAGAACAAACGCAAATTTCGAAGATGGATTCGATCTTCTCGAACCACCGTGTTAGGGCGATGACACCACCATTCCCGTCGAAGGACTTTGGTTTCGCAATCATGAAGTCCTTGTAGGAACACTCTTTTTGATGTCCCTGACTTCCATCTTGTCTCTGTGGGTCGGTTCCACCTCCAGCCCCACCAACATTCACTTGTGCCATTGCTGCAGTCACGGCGGCGATAACTGCTGCCTGAAACATGACAGGGTCGAACTGAGGGGGTGGTGGTGGTGTCGGAGTGTTGTCGTTCCTTCTGATGGGTCTTGGTCGAGGAGGCATCTTGTTCTAGAAACAATCAGAAAGAAGAGGATGGTAAGTCCTCGCGATATATATAAAACAAAATACATGCCATCCTGATAATGAAAGTATTCTACCGAGCGATAAGCACAGAAAGGTTACTAATACAAGTAAGTTATCGCTTAAGGAAGGAGAAGTAGCAACACTTAGAGTGAATCTGTATGCTGAGTTTGGCTCTAGGGAAAATACTCCTATAGTATTTTATGTGAGATGATTTTGGTAAGTTTAGGCCTGCTGTAGCACCACAGTCACTCCCAAACACATGTTGGTCATGTCTCGACTGAATATAGTTGATCAAACTATATTCACCCTAGACATGATTACATAACTGCCCAAGTTTAACCGCATCGTTCCAACATCCAAATACTTTTGTTTTGTTCTACTAGCGACACGAATCCTGTTATGTATGCATGCTCCTATACTTTTATAAAAATACTTTATACTTTGAAAGCATACTTTTAGCGTAGAGCACTTAGGCCCCTTAGTGTTTATAGTTGTATACCACGTAAGGTTCGGTATACTAGTTCGCTATAAACATGGGCTCTGATACCAATCTGTCACACCCCGAAACCGATGGCGGAAACGTTCCGGGGCGGAGGACGTCATGTATAGCATCACAGCCAATGAATAACAGCAATCATAGCAACACAACCATTACAGTGAATACTTAAATAAGGATGTTTACATTAGTTTGAAACTTAGTTTAAATTACATCCAATAGTTTTGTATAGTAAAAACTTAAAAACTCTTAATGCTTCAGTTCCTCAAAATCCAGCAAGTACCTGTCTACTGATTTCCTGAGAATACAAGCAGTTTGAAAATATCAGCATAAAGCTGGTGAGTTCATAAGCAGTAATTTGTAATGAAAACTTGTTGATGAGTTAGCCGAAATGTTTGTGTGTAGTTTCAAGAAAATCCGATATTTTCTTTAATGAAAAACGTAGTGTTATCAGTTCTATAATAAACCATGATTATCTGTATGCTTACAAGAGAATCCGATATTTTCTTTAGTGAAAATGTAGCGTTATCGATTTCGTATAAAACCATGAATGTTCGTTCCTGAAATCTGTAGTGATATGCGAAAATACTACCCCATGTGACTAGCTAAAGCTAATCATGGAGTATAAATATTTTGAATTCATAGCTATAGCAAGTGATTCTTCTTGAAAACCCTGGCCTGACCAGTATACGTAGTGTGTTTTAGTTATATTTAGTAAAAATAAAACCGTTTAAGAGTGTCAGGTTTGTAAACTAAAGGTGATTGATACATAATGTGAGTCGTGTAACCATGCTTGATATGACTAGAGACCTTTCCAACGTTCTTCAGGCGTCGAGTTAAATGACATTTGTACATCTCAGGCGTGCCCGCCTAACTGTAGCTAGCAGTCCAGATGTGGGATTGTCAGTCCCGAATAGATCTATTCACAAATCTCACGCTCTCCCTCCAGGAGACTCTGGTTATACAGTGGTTGGATTTATCCCTGTACACCTAAGGGTACAGTAGTGAAGTAGCACCTCACAGTATCGTACAATCTAGTTTACATGTAGTGTAGTAGCGTCCTACCCTAGTGAAAATCCGTATGTATACCGTATATAGTGATAAATACAGTTATGAATACCATGATAAGTAGTGATGCAAACTATAATTGGTTTCTGTCTCAGTGCATAGGTTTAGTAGTGAAAGTTTCTATGCTTGATAAGTTTTTAGAAAAATCCCAAACTATACTGATTATAGTTTGCATGTAAAACGTAGCGAATAGCGTGTCCCGAAAAACTATGCAATTTTTGTGAAAACGTCCCTTATGCTCAGCATAGTACAAAAGGGAATTAAAGTATGAGATTTGCATAAGTTTTATGTATATTCTTGAAAACATTTGTTTAGCTTGTATTCCCCCCTGAAAATATTAAAAATACAGAAAATGTAGGGGTATGAACTCACAGTTGTTGCGTGAAATCGTTGACTGAAATGAAGATCCTCGATTTGTTGCACGTGACACTTAACAAAATCCTATTATCAAATAAATACATATATGTATCTAAATTAGCGATTTCAATAAATAAAGTGTCATGAGAACACTTGTATTCGGTTGAGGAATGTTACCGGGACTTGATCAAATTGATGAAAGTGAGTTTTCGGTCAAAAGCACCACCAAAAAGGGTGTTTACGGCCGTGAACAAGAGTTTACGGTCGTAAATTGGAGTTTACGGTTTCTGAAGGTTCTGCGAGTTTACGGCCGTAAACTCAAGAACAGAGTTTACGGTCTTTGAAGGCTCGGACCGTAAACTCAAGAACAGAGTTTACGGTTTCTGAAGGCTCGGACCGTAAACTCAAGAACAGAGTTTACGGTTTCTGAAGGCTGACCGTAAACTAAAGAACACTAGTGCTGGATGCTGATTTCGAAGAAATGAGTGCCCTCAGACGTTCCAAAGCGACCCAAACGTGGTTTTCTCGATGCCTTCCGAAGTTTCAAGGCGTTTTGAGGTGTTTACGGTCAAGGTCTTGAGAGAGAGAAGGAGTGAGTTTTTGGCCAGAAATGTTCTAATGAAGGGGGAGGCATCGTATTTATAGGGGTGTTGTGGGGGTCCACTCGTTACTGACCGTAAACAGGTTTACGGTCGTAAACAAGTTTACGGCCGTAAACACGTTTACGGTCGTAATCCCACTTCGACCGGAAATGTTTGATTTTTCGAGATAATCGGGTTCCCGCGCGATTTTTGGTTCCGACTCGTAAATAATTTAATTAAAACTAACTAGATTATTTTCTAAACCAAAAAGTTTGATGGAAAAGTTAACGAATTCGAAATTTTTATTAACGCAATCGCGTAACGGAAACGAAAAAAGTTTCGGGTTGTCACATCCCATATATAGAATATCCTTATGTTGATGTAGAAGTGTTTAATCGAGTATGAGAATCAAATCAGAGTAAAAAAAAGTAAAGATGAACACGAGAAGTAAATAAGTTTTGGGTTTTAGCTCATATTACTTCCGTATGAACAAGAGTACAAGGAATGACAGAATAACTGGGAAAAACTCTATCATCTACTCAATGTTCAGCTCCTATTTATAGGAGACTGAAAGTACAAAAAATACTAAGGCTAGACTTCAAAGATTAGTTAAAACAAGTGCCTTAGCAAATACATAAGGAAACATACGAAACAGACAATAACACAGACTTCGACATATTACAATAAAATTCGAATCTACAGTCTCCCCCTTTGTAATCATGTCGAACTTCTCAATTCGTGAGAATTTGTGCAGCTAAATGCATCATCCTTCGTATCTCCGAGTACCAAGTAATTACCTTCCTTAACTCCACCTTGTCTCCATCATTATTCTTCTTACAATTATTCATGCGAACAATAAAGTTCGTATATTGTGAAGTGGTGTATCTTTCTATCTCAGCAGTCTGGAACAAAAACCTCTTAGCTTTGCCATTCTTGTCTTTTCCAGCAAAGACCATCCCAAAAGGTTTTAAACAAATCTCTCCATCTGCATATTTCTTCAGTTCTGCTTGAGTCTTCGACAATTCCATAGCAACTTTAACTTCCTTCCCAAGAGCCGTTGACAATTCGACATCAGTCAAGGCTAGACAATCATAATAATTGTCAATGAAGATTTTGATATGACCAAGACCTAGTCTCAAAACTTCCTTGTCAGTTCCTTGAAGTTGCAAAGCCTCCATGTCTTTCAAAATTAATGCAACTTGAATCAGCTCATTCAAGTTCATTAGAGGAAAATATGCTATCGAAAAATCACATGCAACATTGTTTGCTCTAACAACATGATAACGAAAATTTTGTATTAAGTTTTCAAAAATTACATCTCTTGTGATACTCAACACCTTTTTGATCTTGATGAGTGACCACACTTCTTCTTGATCCTTTCCTACAAAAACATGAAACCTAAGTTTCATATGATGAAAATCATCTTTGTTCTTGAACCTCTCAATCACCTTTTACTGAGCATTAATGAACATCATTTCATTAACAGGAAAGTCAAGTTGATTCATATCCGAATTTTCGATGGACTAACTCCTTCGTGGTTTCTTCTCAAATGCATACATTTGATTGTATGAAACTTTGGCTTCAATGTTTTCGTAGCTATGTAACTTCTTTGGATCTCCCTTATCCATACCAGGTGGATCACTCGCACGAAGCCTCATAATGCTTTGAATATGTCTTTGTTTTTCCATTTCAGCCTCTATTTCAGCTTTCCTCTCTTCCTTCAACTTTTCAATCAAAATTCCCTTCCCTTTATCATCATCTTCAGAAGGTTTTGGTTTAGCTGAGCTTGAACTTCCTCCTTCTGTAGACGAAACAATAACAATTCCCTTCAGAATGGGTCTTGTTGTTGTCTTGATAGCTTCAGTTGTAATCCCCTTTGAAACTATAGGGATCGAAACTTGAGTCGATACAACTTTCGTCACTTCTCCAGTGGTAACAATCTTTTCAGTCTTATTCAGCTTATCAACCGCTTTTGTTGTTTTCGAAGATTTGCCTTCTTGATTCTGATTTTCTCCCCCTTGTACCCCTGTGAGAACAGGTGGGGCACTAGTGGGTAACATGTTTGCAAACTTCGAAATAGGAGCAACCGCCTTCTGAATGGCTTGATCCAAAGAATGCAACTTCTGGGTTAAAAAATCAGGAGTTAAAAATGAAGTAGGAGCTGGATTCGATACTAACGCTTTTAGTTCATCAAGCATAACACCCATCTTTTCGAAATGTTGAGCATCAACTTTTTCCTTTGCTTCAAACTTTGGAGTTAATTCTTGATACCATTCAACAACTGTACGAACAGCAGCCGCTATAGTATCAACATTCGACTTGACAATCGAATAATTAGAATTCAGCTCACTGAGTTCTTTGGAAACTTCAACCTTCAATTCCTCAATCTTTCGATTTACATCTTCACGAACTGTCCTGACATCTTTAACAAAAAGAACATGCCGTTCTTTTGTTGTCAAACGAAGATCTTTGAGTGTAGAATTAAACGAATCAGTCTGAGCTTTGACCCGTAATTCGTTATTTTTATCCATAACATCCAATTGCTTTTGCAGTCGAAGCTCCATTGCCTTCATCATTACATCAACCTCTATTCCCGAAATCGAATTCTTAGCACCAGAATCCGCTTGAGATTGAAGAATAGAGTTAAGCTTCCTGTTCAAAATTTTAAACTGCTTACCAGACATCAACATGTGATCTGGTATATCTTCTTCTTTTCAATCAAAATGAAGATCTTCAAACGTTCCTCCGAAACCTCCTCCATCTGTTTCATCATTGGAAGTTGGTTTTGGTGGATCGGTGGATTGTGATGGAAAAAGAGTAGTAAAGGGTTGTTGTAAAACATGATCTAATGTAGGCGGAGTCGTGGCAGTAGAAATATGTTGAATGAAAGGTGGAAGTGAAACAAAAGTACTTGTTATCGGTTCAGAAAAAAAGGTAATAGGAATACCTTAGGATGATGGATCAACACTCTCAGAAACATGTATATCCGTATCAGATACGTTTGTAACAATGTTTGAAATTGAAACCTCCTCAGGAATTGATTTGGTTACAACAATTTTGAGTGGAATTGTTGTTATTGGCAAGGAAACATTCGGAAGAACCATTGGTTGTGATTGTGTTGGGGAATTCGAACCCAAAGGTGTGTCAGGAACAATTTCACTATCTGATGAACCATCTTGAATCACAAACTTTCGTTTCTTCGTCTTCTTGTGAATATAGCCATATCTTCAGCTCTTCGCTTCTTGGATGAAGGTGAAACTGGTGCAGGAATCTCACGAACTATCACTCTGTGACGGTTAAGCTGAGGTTTACGAATATTAGGAGATTGATCTTCTGATGTAATTCGTTTCTGATAAGAAAACTTCCTTAACCGTTTGAACACACCAGATTTCGAAGGGATCAATTTCTTCGAAGATTCAAATAACCTTCTCCTCAGGCTTCTTGGTTTCGTGTACAATCTTCTTAGGAGACTTAGGCTTCTCCTTTTTCTTGGGACTTTCATGAACAACATCATCAACTACTTCTTCGACTTCTTCACTTTCTTCGAAGATCCTTCATCACTTCCCTTTAATAAAATCCCAGTTTCAACTGAAGGATTAACATGTTTCAAGTATTCCACTAATACTCAATTAGTTAGATCGACTTTCTTCAGCAATCCATCAGGAATTCGTGCAACAGTTAGAAATACTGCTGAGTCATCTTCAACAGCCTTTGGAAAATGATACTTCGCAAATTCAACCTTCTCTTCATCAGCACGAATTTGAATTCCTTCTTTCTCATATACATACTGAAGAATCAAACTCTAGTAACGTGCACACGAAATCCCTTTTAGCACATTCGTGTTTCCCAGACCTTTTATAAATTCTTGCCAAATCTGAGTTGCGTAATCAACATTGAGATCATAATATAACCCAGCTACCATTGCATAAACTTCCATTCTCCCCTTATCAAGCCCAACACTTCGTCCAGTTAAGCAACGAAGATAAATCCCAAATAAGAAATTCCATATGCAAGGAAGACCAGATTTCTTGAAATCAATGATCTTAACAAGTGGTGGCTGATGACCCATCTCGTTAAACATGAACAGTACTTGAGCATTAGTAGATTTAAAGAATGGAGGTGAATTTGGAATTACCAATTTCTGAGTAAACAATTTCTTCGTGAGTCGAATTCGCTTCTCATTCACCAGATTGAATGTGATTACATCAGTGGCTTTGCTGTAAGAAGCAGTAGAACCAGCCATTGATAACCATGTAACCGGAACAACAAAAGAATTAAACATGGCAGTTGCAAGACCGGAATGTTGAAGAGCAACGATCAACATCTTCAACTCCTCAGGGTACTGTGAGACATCACCCTCAACCTGATAATTAGTGCTTTGGATCTTCATGATAGGTTGCGAGATAACTTCTTCAGTAGTGGTGGTTGGATCAGCCACCATTGATTAGGGTTTTGAGAATTCTTGAAGATCAGAGAGAATTAGGGCTTTTTGATCGTCTGTGAATTTGAACGCGTGACTATAAAAGAAGAAAACAACTTCCTTTTATAGGTAACCCCAATTGAATTCCAAACGTTTTCTTTAAAGAGTAAGCCACGTTCGTCCTTGAAAGTCGCACCACTAGCCGTTAAGCACGCCATGTCAGATAAAGTTCCTTGAAAATCGGGTCACGTTGCCAAACCGTCACATCAAACTGTTCGTGTGTACCAAGTGGATAAGATCGAAAATCTTCAGCATGGAGGCAAGGCTCTTTCGTCTTTGGGATTAGAGACGAAGTCATATTCCAGACTTCCGAAATCATCAGCCTGAGTTGGTAATACTCAGAACCTCAAGGATTTCGTGAGTGCAGTGTGCCAAGAAAATAAGATAAGAAGCAAATAAACAAAAATTTTGGATCTGTGATGTCGAAAAATAAAATTTCGACACAAAGGCAGTTAAACCCCGGGCAAAGGTTACTTCGTTAATTATCAAGAGGGATAATCAACATCTTTTGTGGTTTCCCATGAATTACAATCGAATACTTATAGAGAAGTATCGAAGGACTTCTTTTTCAAGGCTTCGTGGGTGGCTTAGAAATTTCGTTACATATCAGCCTAAACATAATGTGAGAAATTGTAACAGAAATTACTTGTGTGACCAGTGTAGTCAGTGACAAGTATGCTTTGGAATTATTTTAAAAGTGACATATGAAAGAATTGATACTCCCACATAAATCATATTCAAAGAAAAAATGACTTTCAGCTGGATCCTGTTGGGTAACGAAAGTCGTGGGTTACGGACATTTGATCAAGATCACTCATAAAGAAAGAATATGATTTGGAGTATCGAAATTTGGGTACTGAAACAAATGTTTCGTTAAAATCTGGAACATAGTTCCCCGTCAATTCCTAAAAAATTTCGAAAATTGGGTTTCACTTTCATCATGGTCACATGAATCAAGATCATTAACACAGAGTTTTGATATGTCTAAGTCATGATTGGTTTTATCAATGACCTCTTGGAAATATGTCATTGTGTATGAAATGTGTTAGAAGTTTGAGATGAAAAAGGTTGTTTGACGAAGACAATTGTACCTCTGTTATTTTGGACTAAACAGAAAACTCTTAACTCATTTGAGAAGAGTTAGGTAGCTCAGCAGACTAATGTGAATGCAAGCCTAATTGGGAAGAAATTTTCGTAATGAAAATTTTCATTAAGGCTTTCGAAATCACACATTGAGTCAATGGAGGCTTGGGTCGACATGCAGCAGCATGCTTCCAGGGACATCCTAACTAGTACAAAGTTTCGAAAAGTTACCTTATCCTAGTAACGCAAGCATGGCCCTTGTAAATTTTCCTTTATACAAACTAACGAAACTTTTCTTTCCCAAATGTCGAAAACAAAGCGTATCGAAGCGCTGAACATGAACAGTAACCTCTGAATGGTTAATACTGTCTGCCTCTGAATGAATAATTATTGCCTCTGAATCGACACTTTTACACATCTCTTCTTTGTTATCCTTTCGAAATTAATCCTGGAACAGTGTTTGTTGTTATCATCCCCAAACCTTGCAAAATTTGAACAAGTGACTTTTCGTCTAATGGTTTTGAAAAAATATCAGCAAGCTGATCAGTTGTTTTTACAAAATGAACTTCAATGTTACTGTCTTCCACATCATCTTTTATGAAATGATAATGAAGAGCTATATGTTTGGTTTCCGAATGTTGTACTGGATTATGACAAATGCGTATAGCACTTTGTGAATCACAATATAATGGAATCTTTTTCATATTGATTGCATAGTCACGCAATTCACTCTGAATCCATATGATTTGTGAAGTGCAAGCAGCAACTGCAACATACTAAACTTCAGCAGTTGAAATTGCAACACATGTTTGCTTTTTCGATTGCCAACTTACAAGCTTCCCATCCAACAACTGACATCCTCCACTTGTACTTTTTCTATCAAGAGTACATCCCCCCAGATCTGAATCTGAAAAAACTTGAAAGAAAAATCCTGATTTCGAAGGATACCACAATCCTAACGAAATTGTTCCCTTGAGATAACGAAAAATATTTTTCACAACAGTCAAATTTGGTTTTCTTGGATTTGCTTGATACCTAGCACAATTACACACAGAAAACATGATATCAGGTCGACTTGCTGTTAAATAAAGCAATGAACCTATCATACTCCTGTATAAAGTAAGATCAACAGCAGGTGTATCTCATGAAGGTGTTAGCCTTGTTCCAACCGCCATTGGTACTCTTAACTTCGTGCTATTTGTCATTCCAATTTTTTCGAGAAAATTCTTGGTATACTTTTCTTGATTGATGAAAATTCCTTCTCTGCTTTGATGAATATTTAAACCAAGAAAATTATTGATTTTACCCATCATGCTCATTTCGAATTGACTTTTCATCAAACTTTCGAATTCACTAGACAAAACAGGGTCAGTAGAGCCAAAAATAATATCATCAACATAAATTTGAACAAGCATTAGATGACTCCCAACTTTCTTTCGAAATAATGTGGGGTCAACTGATCCTTGTTTAAATTTCGATTGTTTTAAGAAATTGGTAAGAGTTGCATACCAGACTCTTGGTGCTTGTTTTAACCCATAAACAGCTTTATCTAAAATATAAACATGATCATGATATTCTTCATTAACAAAACCTGGAGGTTGTTCCACGTAAACTATTTCTTCGAGTCCACCATTGAGAAAAGCACATTTCATATCCATTTGGTAAACATCAAAGTCTTTATGAGCTGCATAGGACAAAATCTTCGAACTGCCTCGAGTCTTGCGACAGGGGCGCAGGTTTCTTCATAGTCTATTCCTTCTTGTTGCGAATAACCTTTTACTACAAGCCTAGCTTTATTTCGAACAATATTACCATCTTTGTCTGTTTTATTTTTGAAAATCCATTTTAAACCAACTATCGAAACATCTTTTGGCTTAGGGATTAGTCTCCAAACCTTGTTTCGATCAAATTCAACAAGTTCATCTTGCATAGCAACAACCCAGTCAGAGTGTTCCATTGCAATTTTCACTGACTTCGGTTCTATTTTCGAAATAAAAACATTAAACATGCAAAATTCTTGATGAGTATTCAGTACCTCATTCTTTGCACGAATTTGAGCTCTCGTTAATACACCATCTTGTGGATTCCCAATGACTTGTTCTTTTGGATGATTTCTTGTCCATTTTTCCAATGGTGGATATGCCGGATCAAAGTCGAATGGTGCATCGTCGTACATTTCATCATTTTCAGATCCTGCAACATAATTATTATCAATTAGTTCATGAAATTCATCATTTTCATCAAGATTTATGGTTTCAGTATCATTATGCTCCCCCTCAACATAATCGTCATCCTGATGCTCCCCTCGAAACTTTCTTTTACTCTGCTATTCTCCCCCTCGAAAGGATGCTCCCCCTCAACATTCGAAGGATTATGCAAATGCTCCCCCTCCACATGTGTATCTAGCATACTTTCACCATTAGCTGATATATCTGATGTGATTGTCAAATCATCAGTATGTTTCGAAGATTCAGGAGTTTGATTATCAGCAACATTTACTTCAGCATCTACAGCCCTTTCTGGAACACCAAAAATTAAATCATAATCAAAATCAGAGTAATTATAACTTTCAGACTCATCATTTGATTCATTAAGAATTGGTTTTTGTTCGAAATGTTTTTCAACTTGTTTCACATAGTAATCATCAAAAGTGAGATTAAATGTCTCTTCAACTTTTCGTGTTTGTTTATTTAAGACTCTGTATGCAACCGAGTTATTTGAATATCCCAAAAATATTCCTTCATTAGCCTTAGCTTGAAATTTCGAAAGATTATCTTTGAGATTCATGATAAAACACCTGCAACCAAAAACATGCAAGAATTTGACATTAGGTTGTCGGTTATTTATGATTTCATACGGAGTTATATTAAAACGACGATGAATAAAAGATCGATTCTGAGTAAAACATGCTGTCGAAACTGCTTCAACCCATAGATATTGAGGAAGATTCGCATATGTCAACATTGTCCTTGCTGCTTCGCAAAGAGACCTATTCCTCCTTTCCACTACACCATTTTGTTGTGGTGTATATGGTGATGAGAAATTATGCGAAATCCCTTTCTCAGTTAAGAACGAATCAAGAACATTGTTTTTAAACTCGGAACCATTATCACTTTTGATTTTTCGAACTTTCTTCTTTAAGCTCATCTCAATTTTCTTGATAAATTCGATCATTATTTGAGCGACTTCAAATTTTAACCTGAGAAAATACACCCAAGTGAATCGTGAAAAATCATCAACAATAACCAAAATGTACCGTTTCTTGTTGAGAGTTTCAACAGTCGAAGGTCCACAGAGGTCAATATGAAGAAGTTGCAGTGGTTCAAAATTTTTCGAATCTATGACAAATGGATGTCCTTTCCGATGTTGTTTTCCTTGTTCACAAGCTGCATATAAGGTATCATTGTCAAACTTTAGAACAGGTAAGCCTGGAACAAGATCATCTACAACCAACTTATTCAAATTTCGAAAATTTAAATGAGATAAACGTCGATGCCATAACCAGCTAACATCAGATGATGCTTTCAAAAGTAAACAA